>NC_059282.1:8828555-8878555 GCF_017591435.1 Portunus trituberculatus
GCGAGGCCACAACCCCTCGAGTTACATCCCGTACCTATTTACTGCTAGGTGAACAGGGGCTTGCCCATTTGCCTCGCCGCGCCGGGACTCGAACCCGGCCCTCTCGATTGTGAGTCGAGCGTGCTAACCACTACACTACGCGGTGTGTGTAATTCACCTCGGTCGTCTGCTGGTCACCAAGCCAGTGTGTGTGTGTGTGTGTGTGTGTGTGTGTGTGTGTGTGTGTAAATGGTGTACATAAATTTAAAAGAAAACTGCGATTATTTGGCTTTTAAAATACACGACATTAGAAGCCTGTAAAAAAATTAATAAATATAAACAAAATAAAATAAATAAATAACTAGGTACTAAACACAGGGCAGCTTAAATACACTGTATATCACATGACTTTAGTAGCTTTAAGGATTTCACACCTCCCGAAAAGCACGTTCTTTTAATCCTTATCACCATCACCATCACCACCACCACCACCACCACTACCACTAACAATAACAACAACAACAACAACAACACGCCTAATTTTCTTGGCTAAACTGGGTCAGTGTTCCAGGCAAGACTAGATTCTTAAAGAGAGAGAGAGAGAGAGAGAGAGAGAGAGAGAGAGAGAGAGAGAGAGAGAGAGAGAGAGAGAGAGAGAGAGAGAAATTGAAAAAAAACAGCAAAGAGGGAGAGAAACAATGCATTTAGGACAAGATAAAGTAAGACACAGGAAGGAGAGAAGGAGAGATGGATGAGGAGAAGCAGAGAACAAATGAGTGTGTTGCAACAGCTGTGTCTCTCTGGTCAGTCAGGCAGGAACCAGACACACTGCACCACCAGGGACACTGATAATGGACATGTAAGAGGAAGGAGGAGGACAGAATGAAGACAAACTGTAGTAAAAACACACTAATAGACTGACCTTTTCCCTCCTTGTGTGTGTGTATGTGTGTATGTTGTTCCTGTGCTTCTGTCACCCTCTCACACTCCCCATACATGTAAGCACTGCAAGAAAATATCATGCACATGAATTACAACACATTATCAGGTTATATCATTTATTAAGAAAGAAATATTGATTAAAAGTAAAAGAGAACTTCCCTAAAATGCCTTAAAAATGGTAACCTTGTATATTCATTGTCAGCCTTTATGTGGTGTGGTATTTTGGGGTGGTGGTGGTGGTGGTGGTGGGGTAGTAAATATTTTGTGTTGCCTACAAATTTGCCTCAGATACTTAAAGCCGTGCTTATCCTATATAGAAAATTATAGATTACTTAAAAACACTGGAACGCTACTCGCTAAACTCCTCTCTGGTGTGTGTGTGTGTGTGTGTGTGTGTGTGTGTGTGTGTGTGTGTGTGTGTGTGTGTGTGTGTGTGTGTGTGTGTGTGTGTGTGTGTGTGTGTGTGTGTGTGTGAGTATGTGCATTTACCTACTTCTAGCATACAGAATTTGAGTGAATCTGGAGTTATAATGTCTCTAGAATCTACCTTTTTTTTCATCTAACATGGTCTTAAAAATAAAATTGCAGTGTGTGTGTGTGTGTGTGTGTGTGTGTGTGTGTGTGTGTGTGTGTGTGTGTGTGTGTGTGTGTGTGTGTGTGTGTGTGTGTGTGTGTGTGTGTGTGTGTGTGTGTGTGTGTGTGTGTGGTGGGCACTGGTTGCTGTGAAGGCTTTGTACATGGTCTGCCAGCTGCCCTCCAGAAGGGGACAAGCTGGCCTCTCAACTTATTGCTACATATTACAGTACACCTCTTCACATGTACTCTGTGCACACGCATACATATAAATTAATTAGGTCTTCTATATATATATATATGCTATGATATTTACAGATATAAAGAATGAGAACTCCTTCAGACTTTGTTTCGTAATCTTTCTTTATACAAACGGTAAGAATTAACTTTACCAGAGAAGAAAAAAAAATGAAAAGAAATAGTCATGTTAAACCAAATTCCTTCCCCAATAATAATAATCTACTTTTGAGTGTTAAATATAAATCCCTTTAGAGAAAAAAACAAGGTGACGGATAAACGATAACAAAATATACAAAATAAACCTCTAAATCTCTACAATATCATCCTTTTCAGTAAGAGTGACAGGATAAGGCACCGGGCCATCCTCTCCTACACAGCTGGTCACTGCCGGGCCAGCAAAACTAATGGAAAGCAGCGGGAAGGGCAGGGAAGGACAGGGTGGTGGCTCAGGGTGGCAACAGTGAGGGCTGTGATGATGATTGAGATAAAAAACAAAGCAGTACCGAGATTAGTATGAAAGGATGTTGTGTATGTATCTATCTGTGGCATGTAAAGAGTTAAGAGTTTGCAGTTGAAGGTAATGATACAAAAACACTATCTGGATTTGTAAGAGAGGACGTGTATGTATTTATCTGCATTGTAAGGTTTGGTTGGAGATAAAGACAGCAGCTATGATTGTGATTACGCAGTATAAAACATTACTGTAGACAAGGAGAGGTGACATATAGGAAGCATTTCTATTGCACATATCATGACCAGGCAAGTATTTATGAAGGAGGGAATAGAGGAATGAGGTGTATTACAGTGAATGCTGGCTCTCAAAACTTCACACCACCTTTTCAAGAAGAATAAGAATAACTGATGATAAATATGGATGCACTGGAGGAGAGAGAGATAAAAGGGAGGGAGAAAAGAAGGTAAGTAGAAAAGAAAGGAGGAGAGAAAAGTGAAAGCTGAAAAAAAGATATATGAAGGTGAAAAGAAGCAAATAGATAAGTAGAGACACCACAGGCTGCAAAAATAACAATGACACTTGGGGATGTGATGCCAAAGCAGTCTCTCTCACACCACAGCCACCATCCTGCCCTCCTCACTGGCTCAAGGGAACTGACCGAGTGGAAGAAATTACTAGAGCGACAAGATAGCCAGTCCAGCACGGCACCTCAATACAATAGTCAGTATTCAGAAACATTGCTCTCTCCTCACATTCATCTTCCAAGGCCACAAAGATCATTAGCTGGGTTCTCAAGCATTTCTCCTTTTGATAATGTAGAAATCTTATCAATCAGCCATTAAAAGCAAAAAACATCCTTGAAAACCTGTGTAACTTCAACTTGTGCCTTTGCAATCAGTGGTGTGGTATAGAAAAGTTTCTGAACACAACCCAATAACTTTGCACCATAAGGAACTAGCTGTCCTGTCCATCCTGCTTGTGTAATAGGACAGACAAGGCTGACAGAAACACACTCATAGTTTAGTGACCTGCTGACCTAACTGGTAATATGTCAGACTCCTGTTTACCTTGAGGTTCCTGCCATGGTTCAAAGAGACTTTGCATGAGTAACACATCCCCCATTCAGATCAATCCCTTGATGCAATCTTCCTGAGGGTGGCAGGACATTCAGGGGAAACATGCATCTAACATTTACTGATTAAGACACATCATTGCCAAAGTCTGAGTCTTGGTCGGCCTTGATTATCACTAAACACACTACAAAAAAATAACTCCAATACTCACATGTACATTTTAAGTGTCCTCCCTAACTTACTTATATATACTCAGCCTTAAAGTTACTCTCAGGGTATGATTTGTACTCTGAAGAGGCATAGCCATAAACCAACTGCCCAATGACTAGTGGGAGAAGAAACTATCTTTACCATGTACAAAAGACAGATAGATCAGGTACTAAGGGCAGTCCATTTGCCTCACCAATGGACGCACTACAACTTCCTCCTCATAAACTTTGCTTATGGACTACATTTTGAATTGGTGACGTTAACTCAGGTAAAAAAAATTCAAAGAAAATCCTTGATTAAAAAATATACATAAAAATGTAGCTATATGATCTGCTGGGATTTGTGATTGCACTGGAATTCATAATAAAGAAATCTCCTTACACCATAGAGCATTTTTCATGAGATATTTTCTTTTGGTAAACGAAATAGTAAAAAAGATCATAACACATCCAACCCTTGCTTAGCTATACTGAAGGATGACACTGTGAGAACAATTGACTTTGGGAATGTAAGCTTTTATCAACACAGGTGATGGCATTCTGACAGTATTAGAAGCCCTACTCTACTTGAATTACCCATTGTCTCTTAGCTATTTTCATCATTCTTATTATTTACCCTACCACAGTTCCCAAGTACAAAGAGGTGAACACAAAGATGATAGTAAGAGTGAGTGCTGCCAACACCAAAATGCACCAACTCACCTATGCCAGCCTTCCCATCATCAACACCTGTAAAGCTAAAGTGTGATCAACATTTGCAATATCTTACAGCAAACATAACTTCCATCTTACAGACTTGATTGGTAACATTACTAAAAAATATAAATCTGATAAAAATGAAACTAAGAAAAAGACTCAAATAACATGTAAACAATAAATGAAACAGAGAACACAGAACATAAATATCAGGTACTGAATATATTACTTCCACAAGAGGAGTCTGGCAGTGACATTATGAAAACCTGGGAGAGAGACAAAGCCAAGGAAGCAAATACAAACTAAATCTCCACCAGGACCTAGACAGCCCCTGGACATTCCCTACACTCACCTGTTTGATTTAAGTTTGGGAGAGAGACATAGCCAAGGAAGTGATCACAAACTAAATCTCACCAGGACCTACAAAACACCCCGACATTCCCTACACTCACTACCACCTGTTTGTTATAAGCTTGTTTAAGTGATAAATCTACTGACCCATCTTCATGTTTGGTTTCCTCTGATGGCCGTCATGAGCCAAGGGAGAAGTTTGCTGCACTGTGCTATGCTGGGGTGAGTAGCAGTGAGTGGTAAGCAAGGGTTGGACGCCACACTCTCAGACGTGACGGAACAGTTTAGTTGTACATACAGTTACTTTACGACACACAGCTCAGGTCTGTGTTCTGAACGCTTTGCTCTCTCACCATAACTATTTTCAAGGTTCATAGAAGTGACTAGCTGAGTTTTCAAAAGTGTTTCTCCTGTTAATAATATAGAGATATGGATTATCTGTCACTGAAACCATACATACACACTTGATAACCTATGTCACTTCAATTACAGCCTCTTGAAAGTAGTAGTGTGGTGCAGAAGTGTTTCAGAATACAGTCCTTATATAACACAGGATGCAGAATTATTTCAATAACTCTGAACCATTCATTGCTGGCTCAGAAACAACTAAAAGTAGCATAAATTTTGTCTTTTCACACTAAACAATCCCTTAGAAAGAAAAACATTTGTAAAACATTTGCACCTGTTGCTTTCATCTTGTACTCAACTTTTTTGTATGCATATCAACAACATGTACTTTGTTTTGCGACAAGTGATCAATCAGAGAGAACGATTTACATTACCATCGACGCAGCCAATCGGATTCACCATAGCAGCTCACACTGTCTCCCAAACACACAGGGTCAGTCCTTCACAGCAATACAATAACTGAATACATCACTCCATTATACTAACTCATTTGCCAAGACCTCCCTCGCCTCCACACTGACCGTAATGTTACTGTCATCATATTTCCACAACACCAATACAAAATACCCAATCAATAATCTAATTCCTCCTCAGTACAGCATCATAACACTGAATTTCACTGCACCAATATTCTAACCAATCCTTAAGTGAAGCGGTGCCACAATAACACTTGATTTCAGTGATGAAACGGAAATTCAAATATCAATCGATCTCTTTTTCAGTAGTGTCAAAATAGCCATAAGACTTCACTGCATTGACACAAACACTCAGTTACTCAAATTCCACAGGGCCAAGACAAGCAATCCTTTCTTAATGCAGTGTTAAAAAAAATACTCAAGAATTCACTGCACCAAGACGAACACTCCATCCTGTAACCACTGACCCAAGACCTCCATACATGCTCTCAGACACACAGAGGCCTATCTCAATAATACTGCAAGGGAAGGACCTCTACAAAACAAGAACACCCATAACTCCACAGCCACCAGGGCACTGTAGAGTATAGAGGCAACACTGGTACACAGGGAGTAACTGGAATACTGAAACACAGCTCAGAATATTCTCTCAGGGCACGAGGACATACTGGCTACACTGGCGGAGGCGGAGGAGCGGTGACCTGGCCGTCTGGACCCTCCTGGCTGTGACTGGCTAGACTGTGAGGATTGGGATTGCTGTGAGGAGTGAGCTGCTTGTGATGGCTGTGGCTGTGCGGGCTGCTGCTGCTGTGGTTGCTTCCCTCGTCGCGGTGGTGCCAGGAACTCAAACATGCTGTGGGTGTGGTGGGACAGCATCTTGCCCAGGTCACACGGCAGAGGATCCACCCAGAAGAAGTCGTGGTTTAAGGAAGAATCTGCATCTGTGAAGGATACAAAAACGATGAATAGGAAAATAAACATACATATTCACAGTAATCTGTCATATCTATCTATCAAGTCAGCAATAAAACACAAGCCATCCCAGACAAAACACGAACAAAAATAACTACAAGAATAACAATGAAGGAAAAAAATAAATAAATAATACATCGAGATAGTAACTTACCACACTAATCTGTCTTCTATCCATCTATCAGGCCAGCAATAAAACACAAGCCATCCCAGACAAAACACGAACAAAAATAACTACAAGAATAACTATGAAGGAAAAAAATAAGGAAAATACATTGAGATAATAACTTACTCGCACTAATCTGTCTTATCTATCTATCAGGTCAGCAATAAAACACAAGCCATCCCAGACAAAACACAAACAAAAACAGCCACCACTATGAAGGCAAAAAAAAACAAAGAAAACACATTGAGAGAGTCACTTACCCATCCTCTTAGCTGGGTCAAGGGTGAGCATCTTGTCTATGAGGTCACAAGCATAGGGGTCTCTCACGTAGGGCTTGAGTCTGTCCTTCACCTTGCGCTTGTGGTTCTTAGGGAGTTCCATGGTGGAGTAAAGAGGCAGCAACTCCACCCCTGGCCACACTTCAGGGGTAATTGAACCACACAGCTGGGAGATCAGGTTGAGCTGGTGCTGCTCAGTGCTACCCTGTATTAGGATGGTGGTGTGAGGTGTAAGTACTGTGCTGTTTTTAGGTGTAGCTGAGGTGGGTCTGGTATAGCAACACATGCATATAGGTAGTTTAGTTTTATTTTAGTTTTTGTTTGGTTAGGTGTAATTTTAAGATCTATTTATTTAGTTGATTTTAGTGTAGTCTGGATCAATAAACAAAGAACCATATAGAAACACACACACACACACACATACACGCACCCGGTAGCTCAGTGGTTAGAGTGCTGGCTTCACAAGCCAGAGGACCGGGGTTCGATTCCCCGGCCGGGTGGAGATATTTGGGTGTGTCTCCTTTCACGTGTAGCCCCTGTTCACCTAGCAGTGAGTAGGTACGGGATGTAAATCGAGGAGTTGTGACCTTGTTGTCCCGGTGTGTGGTGTGTGCCTGGTCTCAGGCCTATCAGAAGATTGGAAATAATGAGCTCTGAGCTCATTCCGTAGGGTAACGTCTGGCTGTCTCGTCAGAGACTGCAGCAGATCAAACAGTGAAACACACACACACACACACACACACACACACACACACACACACACACACACACACCTGCATGATGGGGGTACGTGTCCACATTTCGGCCATGATGCACCCTGCTCCCCATAGATCAATGGGCGGCCCGTAGTTCCTCTCCCCCAGCAGGAGCTCCGGGGGGCGGTACCACAGGGTCACCACGCGATTTGTGTACCTGTGGTGGTGATGTGGTGGTTAATTGTGGTGAATGATAATGATGCAAAGGGCAATGATGATACATGACTGGTTAGGTATCAAATATATGCTTTAATACCAATCAAAAACTTAATGAATGAGTGAGAGCAATTAGATATGAGATAAATGTCCCACAAATAGCTATCTATCTTTTCATCAGGGTGGCAATTTCACACAGGCACTGACAAGACACTTCACATTCACACCCAAGGAAAAAACCAGTAAATAAACAAATCTACATAGTACATGACTGGTTAGGTATTAAATATATGCTTTAATACCAATCAAAAAGTTAATGAATGAGAGGAATTAAATATAAGATAAATGTCACACAAATAGAAGTAAATAAATAAACTACCTATCTTTACATCAAGTTAGCAATTTCAAATAGGCACAGACAAGACACTAAAACAGTAAATAAAACACATACACTTAAATTTTTCCACCATTCACACTGTTTGCCCCAGACAAGGAAAACAAACAATAGGTAAGCCAACCACAACCATAACCATAAATCTTCCATACCTGTTTGGCTGACCATTGCGCTGGGAGAAGGCTCGAGCAAGGCCAAAGTCTGCCAGCTTGAGGGTTCCGGACTTTGTGATGAGAACATTTGCTGCCTTCATGTCTCTATGGAGAATCTGACACACAAAACACATCATTAACCCCCTCCAGTACCATGATGTATCTTCATATTCATTCTGGTTACTATTTGATGATTTTATGCAGCTTCAGAAACTTATGTGGGGATTAAAATAGAGAAGACTTTGGCCATTAATCTTCTGACCTCCACAGGCCCTTCTTAATATCAATAAAATTGTCTAATAATGCCCAAGACTCAAGGTAGAAATGAATTATGGTAATGAAGGAGTTAAATACACTTCACATATCCATTCCCTTCTACTTCTGTAACATACAGACATGAAGATAGATTGGATGTTTCTTAGCTATACAGAAGATGGTTAAGCTGAAGACAGAGAGAAGGAGAGCTGTAACAAGAGTAATGAGTTAAGGCTACAAGTACAGCCACACTATTCCAAGTAATCTGGTTGTCCATTCTTTCCATCCACATCATCTAATATAGTTTAGATGTGAACACAAAAAAGGAGAATCCACAAGGACACAAAAGAACACAACATAAAAAGATATGGATGCAGTAAGTAGCCATCAAGCTCCTGTATTGAAATGCCTAACTATTCCATCCCATCACATATATCCACAAATTTATCTACTCTTTAAAAGCTTCCTACTGACTCAGCTTTCAATTTTTACCAATCATTCCTAATCTATATAATATTCTAAACCTCCTACTAACTCAGCACTTATAACCAGAGTATCCTCAGCCTCTTACACTAGAAGACAGCAGATGAATGAGATAAAACAGATTACTCTCTCTATCTAGAAGATACCAACACATTCTCCTTCTCTCACCTTGCTGCTGTGGATGTAGAAGAGTCCCTCAAGGAGCTGCTGCATCACCTTCTTGATCTCCCCAAGGCTGAATTTCACATTGTAATTTGACAGCAGCCCAGCCAGATCATGCTCACAGAAGTCAAACACAAGGTAGAATGTGGAACGCCAGCGGTTGAATGCAGATGCTGTGGGAGGAGTGAAGTGTGGGTTGTCTGATCTGGGTATCTCCCCTAGTGGGCTTCTGGCTTCTCAATCAGGGTTAGATGGAATGCAGGGAAGCTAACACACTGCTGATGGTCAAGTAATGATCTAACACAGTTTAGCTTAATGATTCGTACCAGGTGGACATCATCGTCAGTCACATCACCTACATTTGCAAATAATTAAATATTCAACGTGATAATGACAGAAGTAGCAAAAATGTGAGTGTAGTTTCTGAATAAGGGGTAATACTAGTACTTTTAATCCAACAGCTCTGGTGATACTGAAGTTAGTGATGTGGGTGTGTTTATGAAGCTGACATGGGCAGACTGATTTAATCAAGTAGCTATAATTGTCCTGAAACTGCTGTCATGATAGTTTCAAGGTTGAGATGGACAGATATAATTGTACAGTTAGTGAAGTAGCCAAGACTATCTATCCTCAAACTATTGGCAAGGTAATATTTCACAAGGTAAGTTATTTCAGATGCATTTGGCTAAACTCTCCTGACCACTCTACAGCTGCTGCCATGAGAGCACATTTCACTAAGGTCATGCACATGCGACTCTTATCCTCACGTTTTGTCCGGCAGATTTCATTTAGCTTTACAACATTGTCATGCTTGAGCTGTTGCAGGATCTTGATCTCCCTAAGGGCAGTGATGGGGAACTGCAAGCCAATGTAATACTCAAATTAACATTAAACACACACAAAAGTTGTATAGATACTTTGAATGATTACTTTTTGTATATGCTATTCCCTGTACCTTGGGGAAATACTAACAATGGGCATCAACATTCATAATAGTGTAGGTAAATGGCAATGTATGAATGAAATATATTCCTTAAAAAATTATATTCATAAACGTATCCCTAGTAAATCTCAATCAATGCTACATTCTAAACATTTCCTACATCAAACACTTCCTGTATTTTTTAGTTTCTTTTTCACAGCTACAGGTCCTGCATAAATATATCAAAGCAAAGAACAGAATCATTAAATCTGTAACATCCACAATGGATGTATCAGGTTTTCACAATACTATTTCAATTATATCATCATCATTACTCATCTACACTTTTCTTCCCTTCCTATGTAATTTGCATGAAGCAAATACATCTTAGTCAATACTTACACCCTCCTTTTCATTTTCCATGAGAACTTTCTTCAAGGCTACGACTTTCTTTGTCTTCTTGTGTCGAGCCTTGAACACCTCCCTGCAGATACAAGGCAATAAACATCATTTACTTCTTTTCTTCTCAAGGAAAAAATGCACAAAATAATAATAAGGAAATGCATATGATGATAGCAGTACAAAGTCAAAACATAACCATTACCAATTTAACTGTTTTCTTTTTCATGAATAAAGACACAGCTAAGTCTATGTGTATCAAGTTATATGAGTTTGGGCTTAATCAACTCCAAGCAGTGATAATAACGTAAAATTGAAAACTGTGAGGACCCAAATGTCGCTCCCCACCCAGTTAGACCACTGAACAGGAGTGTAGTGTACGTGTCAGTCATTGAGGGCACATGACAAAGGAGTCAGTGGTGGTTCAATGTGTGCGTGGCAGTCCACACAGCACGTACTACCAATCAAAACAACCGTGCATGACAAGTGTACGTGACTGAAGCTAACAAGATAGGAATACATACAAAAAGAGACTGTACGTGCTAATTACATCATTGTACGTGGAAATTAAGTCAATGTACGTGGCCGAAGAGTATGCACTATAAAAAAATTTAGAGTCTGACAAGTACGGGAGATTGAATTGAAGTACCTACTCACTCCGTCAAGGCCGCGGCACGGAGACACTCGTAACACACACTGCTTAATACTTTACCCGAACGTGCCCTGGCCTATCTTGTCCAGCTTCTCGTACTTGCTGACTTCATCGCAAAACGGGAAGTGGAGGTCTTCGTAATTCTTCTCGCGACTGCCCATCATCTTCCCGTCATCAGCTGCACACCGAGGCTTCGTTTATTTACTCCCGCCAGGCCTGACAACCTCTCCGATTTGTCCCCCGCCCTGGGTGACCCCTCATCCTCTCCGTCCTGTTTTCAAATGTAGCTACTCTACCAAGCACACATTAAATTGACAAATGAATCAACAAATAGATGAATAAATACATAAACACATAACATATTAAGTGTTTTTTTAACATATTCCATTTACTGTTTCTAAATATATAAATATGTATACATGCTTTCTCTGACAAACTATTTCTCTTTGCACTCTTTCACACTCATAACCAAATAGAATACACATAACTGCTTCTAGACACGTTCTATTTCACGATATTTATTTAACGTACATTAATATACAAGTAAAGTGCGAACGTTAGCGATATGTCAAATCATACTCACAATGCACAGGTTTGCAAGCCTGTATTTTATAAACAATGTCACTTCAGGAAGAAAAAATAAATAAATTTCGTTTTACAGTGTAAATGAAAAGCATTTACCAGCATAAACACACACACACATACACACACACAGTGAATTACACACACACACACCGCGTAGTGTAGTGGTTAGCACGCTCGACTCACAATCGAGAGGCCCGGGCTCGAATCCCGGCGCGGCGAGGCAAATGGGCAAGCCTCTTAATGTGTAGCCCCTGTTCACCTAGCAGTAAATAGGTAAGGGATGTAACTCGAGGGGTTGTGGCCTCGCTTTCCCGGTGTGTGGAGTGTGTTGTGGTCTCAGTCCTACCCGAAGATCGGTCTATGAGCTTTGAGCTCGCTCCCTAATAGGGAAGACTGGCTGGGTGACCAGCAGACGACCGAGGTGAATTACACACACACACACACACACACGGGACCACCATGCATGAGTGTCCGGTTAGCTTCTCACTGTCAGTGGTAGCAAGCGGCAAAGCTCATTACCGACATTCGTACAACATTACAACCACGCTTAATAAGTTAACACAAACAAAATACACTCGAACCAACACAAAATATTCCCAAACACACAAAACTCATATAATAAACCCTTAAACACACTCAAAACACGGTTAAACACCCCATAACACAAGGAGGATCGAGGTGGAGGAGGAGCGAATGTACTACCTGTGGTGAAGGAGGAAAAGGAAGGTAAATGTGACAATTAACAGGCACACAAGGAAGACGGTTAAGTGACGCTCGTGTAGAGGTGGAGACGGCCGCCGCCTCCGCCATATCATCGTTCTACCTCACTTAAGAGGAGGCGACGGTTTTTAGTTTTTTTTTTTTTTTTTTTTTGTCAGATTCTCATGAAATTTGGTGTGTTTATGTATTAGTACTCAATTACATTAATCCCAAGTATTATTGAAATACGATAATTAGTTTCAGAGAAAAAAATATATAATGCGCTGAAAACGTATTATACAGCATTCTTTGCTATTTCTCAAATGTTTTTCAACCTACTACTTTGAAAATACGTGTACATGCTGTAGATGTATGTAGCTATTTTTCCATCGTGAAACATTTTGATTATTGTAATTCATATATAAAAAAAATTGAATATCGATGACAAAAAACTACTTTTTTTCTTTTAACTTTTTATACAGAGGCATACTATAGTTTTTTTTTTTCCAAAATGTCACACGATGAAAAAAAAAAAGTCATATGCTTCTCTTTCTATTGATACCTTTTTATCTGAAATTACTTAAAAACTAACAGAGATATATATTGCGCTCGAAATATCAATAACTTTAGTTTTGAGATATGACCCGTTTTCTGTTGAGCAATGCATATCACGATGTTTGTTGGCTACATGATTATGTCATGCTTAGTCCTTGGACAATTCTATTCAATCCTGCACAGCCAAGGTCAGTTATTACCTCATATACAAGCTTGTAGTTCATAATACAAGCTTGCAGTTCAGCTCAGTGAGGTCTCTTTCCTTCCCAGCATCATCTACCAAGTGACGTGGTGTTACTGGCATGTCACTGTCACTGTATGTGGAACACGTGACATTGATGTGTCAAAGCTGTTATTTGTTGCCTCCATTGTCTTGGTACCCCAGCATTCGGTACATGTTCTTGATGCCAGACTTTCAAGTTGTGACCGAAAAATAATGAATTTTTCATCTTTACAAGGAGGAGGAATCTTGCTTTTCAAAAGATGAAAACGTGTATCCATCCTTGCTGTTTCTCGTGACTCGGTTGTTGCTTGTGATGGTGAAGCTGACAGCTGTGAGGTTGAGGGAACAAGCTGAGGTGGTGGTGGTGGAGAGGACACGTGTGTGACCGGGGTCAGGTCATGAGTGGGTGGTGGCGGATGTCACTGCGCCGAGCGGCTGAGATCTTTTTAGCCCTCTTCTTCCTCCCTTCTGCTCTCATTCAGCTTCTTCATCCTTTCTTTCTGGTTGGTCTTCATCTTTGATTGATGACCCATGACTTTCAATGTTCTAAAGTGCAGGGAAAGAGTGGAAAATCAAAAGACGGATTGATGATTTTACTTACGTAAAGGAACTCGTTTCAAAATTGACTTTTAGAAAAAGTGAAGCCAGAGACAAATGTTTGATATTTTGTGACTTGATAAGTACTTAAATTAATATCCACAGAATCAAAACAACTCCAGCCTAACTAGTGTTGAAAAATTAAGTAAATTAAATATAATATAAGTATGAAAAAATATTCTCACTTGTAAAGTAATGAAACGTCCAGCCATTTCGACGTAAAATGTATAATGAAAAATATGTTTAACATTATGAATGACTTTCTCATGCATCCAACTCTGACTTAGAACCACAAGTGAAGGAAATTAAAAAGAAAAATTTATAAAAAGCATTGAAATCTAAACTCATTAATAGCTCTTTTAAAATCTACCCATTTTCACTTGGCAAATATACTAACACACTCTACAGAGTTTGGGTTATCTTTTTAAGGCATTCTTCAGTGAGCTGGGACAGTGAACCAAAAGTGTAAACAAATAAAACAAATATACAATTTACATTTAACAGCATTATACACCATTACAAATTTCATATATTTCACTCAGTGGCAGTATGACACATTTAAAAGAGCATAGGCAGTTCTATGAAACCATTTGAAAAAAAATATAAAATGCTGAAATGGAAATTTTGACAGTTAAGAAGGCTCATACTTACTCCATAAAGCATTGCTAGACGCCATATATTTACCAGAGGCGTGGTAAACAGTTCAACAGTGACGAAAGATTCATAGAAACCCTAAAAACATAATCAAGAAATCCAGTGGAGTTAGGGAAAGATAGCAAAACATATTTGAAGCAGCGGGTGGGAAGAGCTATGAGGTGGCTGGCGGGGTAACCATCTTGTCTTTCATCACACTAAAATTTAGGCCATGTCGAGTCAATATGATGTGATGTGATATAATACTTGGCAGTTGGCTCCACTCTGAGCCATGTTTGGCTTACAATGAGTGAGAAATAAATCCAATAATAGCTTACAATATAGACAACCTGTCTTTCCCTAAGGCCTTAGCTGACTGACTGCTTGTATAATGTATATTCCTCAATATCGCATGAATTCCAATTGTTCCCTCTCTCACATGTAATAAAAACCTAAAAACATAAAGCAATAACCTCAAAAACTACCTGCGTAACCGATGATACCTGACAATAGGATGAGGAGGGTACAGCCGAGCTGTAAGGTGGACTGAGATGAAGTCGCCCCCCCTCCCCCCATGTGTCCTTAGTGGTCACGTGGATTAAGGCGCCGCATTCTGCCACGATGGTGGTAGATTGCGGGGCATCGATTCGAACCCCACTAATGACATCTAGCAGCTATATGGCCTTTGTTGCCTAGCAGCAGGACAAATTACTTCATTGGAGGGGCGCTCCCTTGTGATGACTTAATTTGAGGATTATTTAATCCTTTAACCCCCCTCCCCCCAGCCACACACTATATTATTTAGGGCAGTGGGGATCTGAAGGGGGTTAAAGGCCCCACCAAAAAATTTGCTTATTATAAACAATGGTAAAATTATCTAACTCAAAGGCTCACTGTTAGATACAGAATCTGATTAAGCTTTTTCAGAAAGCCTTGTTTTATATATATATATATATATATATATATATATATATATATATATATATATATATATATATATATATATATATATGGTACCTACAAGGTAACAAATATACAAGGAACAATAATGTAACAAGGCTTTCTGAAAAGGCTAAATCAGATTCTGTAAATTAGTGAGCCTTTGAGTTAAATCATTTTACATATTTACGAGTGTCATAGGGGATGTATTGTTAAAGCACCTCCGCCCCCCAGCTGTCTCGTTTTGCTTGCAACGACTTGGCATCATTGCCCACTAACCTCAAGGGGTACCAGAATTCAGGTAAACCCAAAAAATATTTTGATCCTGGATCTGCCACTGCAACAGGAAGTCGAGATAAAAAGAAAAAGAAAACAGATATTGTTCCTACAGGTTTATTGAATAACATTTTTGAGATGCGACTGATACACGGCATGTCCATTTGAGTAATAAGCATTGGTTATGTCTGTGGGGTGGAGGCTACAAGCACTGATGGTGTGGAGCGTCCTAAGCAGGGCTCCACACCAGCCTGTGGGCACACCACCCCAACGCACACTGACTAGGTTATTCTCCACGGCTGCTCCAAGGAGTTTACAACAGCAGTCACTGAAAGATATACTAAAATCAAACTGCTGTACAGTTCATAATGGTGAACTGTCAATCTCCAAGGAGCAGCAGCTTGAACAATTATTAATTTTGTTAAAGTTCAAGCTTATTTTATGTGCAAGGGCATGTCAGCTGACCACTGCAATTACAGAATTTTTGTGGCTTTGGTCTAATGCCCATTTTGCCTTGCACTGTGTTCAATGGTCATGTTTCAGCTTATTGGAAAAAATACTTATAATGCATTAATAATTTTTCTTTGAGACATGGTGTGGTATACTGCTCACTGTGTAGTCAAATGGTTTTCTCTGAAATGTTGATGTGGCAACGAGACCCTTACTGTAGAGCACCGATGAGTCTCAGCCAATGGTAGTGTCATGAGTGTCATCTTTGGCTGTCCTGTTCTTGCCAGATACAGTGGGCTCCAGGGGGACTAAGAAACCTCCACCAGCTGCCACTGACACAAACATTCAGTACAAGGTACACCTGTATCAAGCTAAGGTGGCCTTCGTGGTGGTGGTTTTCTTTGCCACTAAACTAGATCAAATAGCTTTTTTGGGGAAAACCAAGGACAAAAATAAATTTACCATAAATAGTATAAAGCCTTAGCTTGGCACAGGAAGCAAAATACAACTGATTTTCATCTTTGTAAGTTATTCCTGGACTGAGTGAAAGCATTTATTTACACTGCAAAGCAAATTAGGCTTTTCTAGAAAATACTGATGTTCACATTCACACATAATATTTTGTGTAATTTTCATGAGTTAACACTCAGTACAGTAAACATACAAATTCACTTGAACACACACACACACATGCACACACACACACGCACACATACACCCTCATACACAGGCACACAAACACACACTCATGTATACATAAACCAATACACAGGAGCACTGGTTTGGGAAGCAACAGTGTCTTGAGAGGAACAAACAGCTATGGCTTGAAGCAACCTAGTAGTAGCTGGCTTATGTTACATATATACACCAGAAAATACACACTTAAGCAGTGCAGAGTGTGGGCGGGGCCAGTGGTGGGCACTGCTTCAACATCTTCCAGTCACCATCTGGTAGCCAGTGTGGAGCGGGGGAGAAGTCACACACGGCTACCGTCATGGTCAGTAAAGGACATTGTGTAGGGGGGAGACCAGAGCCGGCACCACCAGCACTACCTCTGGCCGGCACTCTGCACGTGCAGTCACACATGCACAGTCAACACCTGACACTGAGCACAAGCACTAGTCCTCTCTGGTTGCTACAGTCAGTAGTAGTAGTAAGTTGGGGGCCTACTCTTCACACTGAAGCTACCCAAGACCAATGTGCCAGGCCATGGAGTCAGCCACTCATTGTAGCCAAGCTTGGTGTCTGGCAGTGGTAAAAGTTTGGCCATTTCATCTCATACAATGACACCAGACACCAACAAAGGTCGGCTACGATGGGCGGCGATGGCCTTGCTCCGGCACGCCTCACGGCTTTCCGACACCTACGAGATGGGGTGTTCCTCTTCCACTGCCTCTTCATCAAGGTCAGTTAATAATAGTGGTCAAATTAAGTTTCTGGGCTGGCTTTGCCTTGCCTTGAGTAAACACTTATTACTTAACAAGAAAAGCACATTATCACATGGGCAGCTTGCATCCCTAACTCTTAGCCAGGTCGTATGTAAGGTGACCCGGATGCGTGTTAACCTTCATGGTGTAACATTTTTTATAATTTTTATAAGAGGGTCAGGGGGAATACAGAAATAACTTCGCCCTGCTGCACCAACAATAGCGGTAAACCTTGGTCTTGGGCTGGGTGTGGGGCAGCAGGGTTTGGTTAATGGAGCTGCAGTTCTAATATCAGCTACACCAATATCTGCTCTTGACGTTTGCCAATTGGTTCCTTCCATTTACATTTTCTAGGGAAGGAGCAGCAGCCTCACATGGTGCGGTATGGTCCCTGCATCTTCAAGAACTGAAAAGATTAGACTTCTCAGTAGTGACTCATTGGAAAAGTGTGTGGTTAAGAAGGTGGAAAGAAGTATCAGCAGCATTCTGAGTCTGTACAGTGATGAATGAGTGGATGGGAAACTAAAATTAAGAGCAAGAATGGAGCAGGAGCAGGTGGAGACATTTGCTATAGCCATCCAGTTAAAATACAAAATAGGAAAAGAATAGCAGCACAAAACAAACACACCATCTTGCCCTTCTCACCTGGATAACAAGCGATGGACCTCCAGCAACAATTTCAGGGGGAATCTGGCTGAGGGGACAGTTTTCGATAGACATGATCTGCAGGTTGGTGCACAGGGCAAGTTCAAAGGGCAGGTTGTGCAGCATGGGGTTCTCATTGAGGTACAGGGTCTCCAGGGACTCCAGTGTGCCAATCTCCTCCGGCAGGTAGCTCAGGTTGTTTTCTCCTACGCTCAAGTACGTCAGATTAATCAGGTTCCTGAAAAATAATAAAAAAAATTACTTTCAATATTAGTTAGAAAAAATATATCAAAGGATACTTATTACCTTCAAAATCAAGGTCATGGAGAATTTACAAAGGATGATATCAATTTACTTTCATAATTAAGAAACTAGAAAAAGTTTAGATGATGATTTACTTCCAGCAAATGCCAACACAAAGGCCCTCTGATTTCGCTACAAGATCAACACTCACCCAAGGGCTCGAGGCAGAGCTGACAGTTGGTTGGACTGAACTACGAGTTTTTGAAGGTCTTTCAGGAAGCCAATCTCCGGAGGCAGTCCCTCCAAACGGTTCTCCTCAAGGTCCAGCACTCGCAGTTTTCTCAAGTTTCCTATGCTTGAGGGAATTTTCTGTAGGAGGAAATAAAATCCATTCCTTTAGTGCCAATCATAAAGCTTACAGATTTCCTTCACTTTATGCAACCTGTGAATTCCTGGGCATGTGATATAACATCCACAAGAGAAATGGATGAAACAGATGCATAACAGAAATAAACTGTGATACAGAATAATAATGCAGATCTACACGTGAATATAAATGCTGCAGTTCTCAAAATCTTTCAAGTTTATGTTTACTAATTTAAACAATGCAGACAGGGCAGTGGGTGGGGAACCAGACCTTCATTATAAATAAATGAGTGAGAAGGTTCAGATCATACCATCAAAATGTTACAAGAAAATGTAAGAAAATCAAAATATTGTCTGCTGATGCACTCGCTGTTATATGTACTTCAAATATTAATCACACATACACACACAGAAGCACACGCACACCGCGTAGTGTAGTGGTTAGCACGCTCGTCTCACAATCAAGAGGCCCGGGTTCAAGTCCCGGTGCGGCGAGGCAAATGGGCAAGCCTCTTAATGTGTGGCCCCTGTTCACCTAGCAGTAAATAGGTACGGGATGTAACTCGAGGGGTTGTGGCCTCGCTTTCCTGGTGTGTGGAGTGTGTTGTGGTCTCAGTCCTACCCGAAGATCGGTCTATGAGCTCTGAGCTCGCTCCGTAATGGGGAAGACTGGCTGGGATGACCAGCAGGCGACCGAGGTGAATCACGCACACACACACACACACACACACACACACACACACACACACACACACACACACACACACACACACACACACACAAAATCTTACCCTGAGACAATTGTTGGTCAAGATGAGAACTTCCAAATTTTGCAAACATGATATATCGTCGGGGACTTTGTTCAGCTGATTTGTGCCAAGGTTCAATTCAACCATGTTCATCCAGGAGCCAATATCTGGAAAATAAGAAAAAAAATCATACAGGGACAGTCATGTCCCTAGTCCCTATTACTACTAAGATCCTCTGAGTTGACATCACTTTAGTCAGAAATAAGGGTAAGATGGCTGCTTTTCCCCTTACCAAACTAAGAACTTGAAAACACAGTACATGTAACCTTACCTAATGAATAAATAACAGTTTAGTGTTACTAGAAAAACACATTAGGTATAGAACAAAGGTCAATATAAGACAAGGTGAGATTATAATATAAAGCACATCCCAGATTTACTTACCAAGTGGGAGAGATGTGAGAAAGTTGTAGTTCATGTTGAGCTTGGTGAGATGCTTTGCACGAGAGAAGATGCCATAGGGGATCCGGTCCACCTGATTGTGCTCCAGGTTGATGGAGTGAACATTTGTGAACTGAGATGGGCCACCAATTGGGTAGGAGTTGAAGGAATTTCGGGACAGTGTGAGGGAAGAGAGATTAGACAGAGAGCTAAGGAGACCATCAGGGAGCTGGGATATTTGGTTGCCCTCCACATTGAACTCATCTAGATTAATGCATCTGCTAAGAGAGCGTGGAACTGATTTCAGACGGTTGTATCTGCAGGGAAAGGACGTCATGTTAGTGCTTCCTACACCACACTCAATGGTGAATGACACTATCAATGACTATTTATTCAGAGAAATGAAACAAAGAATCATCTCTCAGGGTTTCTCTTTCTTAAATGCAACACAAAAAAAGCACTTCACAAAAACTGAAAGCTGGTTCATTCATAATAAACGAGACATACTCGCTGAAAAAAGTAAAAACACAAAAAGAAGCTCCAGTCTTGTATTTAAGGAATGCAATGGTGTCTTGCCATTAGACTGGAGAGTGCTGCTTGACTACACTGTGCCTATCTATCTGACCACAGCAACATTTGGCAGTTGATGAGATATAACAAATCAAAAAAATAAATGATGAGGGAAGTTGGCAGTTACAAAGCTCTTTACAAATTGCTGAGAATAGTCTGGCAGAACATCACTGTCACATATTCCTAACTCCCTCACAAACCACAGCCAATACGCACCTCAGGCCGAGACAGGTCAGATTCCTCAGGTTGCCAATAGACTGGGGGAGTTCTACAAGCTCATTGTGCTGAAGGTGGAGAGTTTGCAGAGAAATGCAATTTCCTATCTCCTCAGTCAGAACCTCCAGGTGGTTGTGGGCCACGTCCAGGGTGCCCAGGCGAGTGAGCTCCCCAATCCCATTGGGAAGCTGCCTGATCCTATTCTCTCGCAGGGAAAGGGTAATCAAATTCTGCCAAAACAAAACAACACAACAGTAAGACTGGGGACACACATTTTAGGATCTACTGTCTTGACATTCATGAAACCTTGGTCAAAACTCAGACTTGCAGAACCTAACAATGGAAAAACTCACTTCATGTGTGACTGCAAAGTCTAAACCAGTAAACCTTAACCAAATACACATGATAATGGGAACAATTTCCTCTTGTAAAGACCAGCAAAAAATTACCAAATGGTGACTATGACAAAGACACACAAACAGTACAGTGCACTAATCAACACCCACCTTGAGGTTCCTGATCTCCTCACCCACCACCCTGATCCTGTTGAACCTGAGGAAGAGGGTGATGAGGGAAGGCAGCCTATACACCACATCCGGGATCTCAGTCAGCTTGTTGTGGCGCAGGTCCAGTACCTTGAGCTGCACCAGGTTGATCAGTGTGTCCGGCAGAGAGGTGAGGGAGTTCTCGGACAGTCCCAGCGTTTGCAGGTTCACCAGACGGCCAATCTCCGGGGGAAGTGTTACTAGCTTGTTGCTGTGGAGGGAGTTAGTAAATGTTTGTCTTCAACATATACTTTGCATGTTCAAGTGAAGGTGGTGATGGTTAGATACACATAAACTGATCTTAGAAAGTATTTCAGGAGTGAAGCCAAATACTAAAGATTTGAGTATAATGTTTGTGTAATGTGATCAGTAATCAACAACTATAAATTTCGTGAAAGGGAGACACACAACCTTATATTTTATTCTTACAGTGTTGGAAAGAGTCTGACAAAGAAAAGTGTACATTACCTGTAAAGATAAAATTCCACCAGGTGTGTCACATTGTTCATGGAAGAGGGGAGCTGGCTGATGCTGGAATTGCTGAGGTCCAAACGCTGGGCACCATCCTCCTTGCACCTGCCAACACAACCCACCAATCACTAACAACTCAATATGTACAAAAGAACACACACTCAATTCATTTTTGTGTATCCAAACACCCAACCTTTGACTTTATGTCCTCTTCTTTCTCCATCATTTTCCTTCCATGTCACTCTATTCTTCAAGGTTATTCTGGCATGCAGCACAACAGGAGACAATACATAACACAACATACCTATTAAATTCCTTGGAGACATCACGATCTGCCTGGATTGGCTTCTTCTTGATGGTTGGCTTCACCTTGTTGCCATCTACAATGTAAACACTCTTGGCCCCATCCCCAGACCCCAGGGAGTTAGTCGATTGCTTCTTTTCCTGCAACATAAACGTACTTCACTAAGTATATTGTTGTCACTGTATGTTTGTCTACCTTCCGCATAGAAACTGCAAAATTGGTAAAAAATAACTTGACAAATTTAACAAGATTGAGCCAAGATAACATGACTGATCCTAACAAATCCACAAAGTACCTGAAAACTACACATCATGTCAAGTGCCTTACCTTCATACCCTTGGTGTTTGAGTCCTTGGTGGGAACAGGTGGGGGGTGGGAGGCTGGCTGGATGAGGGAGCTGTCTTTGTGCATGGGCGGGGGCAACGTGCCTCCCCTCCCACCCCCACTAGAGGGGCTGGAGGCTGCTGGGTGGCTGTCTTGGTTGGTGTCTCCACCACCCCCACTACTACAGCAGCTGCCCCCTCCGTGGTCCTCTCCCACACACCCACCGTCACCGCTCCCCTGCAATGCCACAACACCTCACTTATCAGTCTCCTCAAGCAAGTCTTGTTTAGTGAGCAATACACAAATGTATGTTAATTGCTTTGGCCATGGAAGGCTGGGCACTGAACTTGTCAAAAACCAAATCATATCCTTAAAAATACAAGTTTCCGGAGACTATAACAAATTTAAGCTAGGAAATATTTGTAAATCATTAAATACTTTCCTTGCAATTTTGAAATTTAACTAAGGTATGCTAAATCTCTTTTTGCAATATAAAAATCAGCTGGTCAAATTAAATTTTTAGTATCCTGCCCGACACATTTATGGACACAATTTTCTACTCTCTAACACTCACGTCTCTGTGGTCGGCTGGGTGCTCACTGTGGGCAGAGCTCTTGTTCCTTCTCATCATCCCAGCCTATGTGCCCTCCATCTGTGGATAAGGTATTGCTTTCTTTACCTATTTCTCAGTCACAAAATATATAGATTTCAAAATTCAGTCTGTATCAATTTATACTTAGCAAAATAAACCTCCATTGCACATAACTACATCCTTAATTAATAGGTGATATGCTAATGGGCAAAATCTCAGGTGTGATTCAAGAACGTTGCAACTGTAAGCTGCTGTGTGGTGAAAGGCTGCTGGTATTATTTGTGAAATAAACAACATCCGGACTCTAGGAGATTGCTGTTATATACCTACAGATTAACATTTCTACTTCCTACTGCACACAGAACTTGCCTTCTATGCAGAGAGACATAGGCCTCCTTGTATCCAGAGCTGAATCATGGGAACTAAAGTTAAATACTGACAAAACTGTTGCTATTAGGTTCTGTCGCAGCACTGCATCCCATGAAGAACCTGCGTATTACATGAATGGCGATCTAATTCAGCTCACATACTCAACAACAGATTTGGGATTGTTGGTTGATACTATTCTGAAATTCCATCAGCATATCCACAATATTGCCAATAAGGCATCTGGTATCGCCTCAAACCTTCGTAATAGTACTGTACAGTAGACCAGGACTCCTCATTTATGTTTTTTCTTTATATTACAAATATTCATCCAGTAATTGAGTTCTCTTCCGTGGTTTGGCACACAGGTTAAGGGAGACCTTTCATTGTTAGAAGGGGTCCAGCACCATTGCTCAAAGCAAATTATTGGTTACCACAACAAGAATTATAGTGGTCATCTTTCTGCTCTGAGTTTGTATTCAGTGCGAGATAGGTTGCTCCGAGCTGACCTGATAAAGATGTGGAAAATATTTTCTGAATTAACACCTACTGAATACACTGATTTCTTTATTCTTACGCCTGATAGCAGCACTTGGAGCTACTCTCTCAAAATATTCTATCCTCATATACTGTACATACTGACATAAGATTTTTCTTAATTAGTCATTAATTCTCTGCCCTCTGAGGTTGTCCCGGCTCCTACCTTATCACAGTTTAAAAGATTTCTTGTCATTTATCTGAGGGACAGTCTGTTTGAATATTAAGTACTCTTCAAAAAAATCTCATTATTGCTTACAACACACATTCTACAGCATTTTGCATTGGCTTGTCTTATTGTTATTAGAAATATCTCACTCTACTGTGGTGTGTTGGCATGTTTAGGGCTCATACGCAGAGGAGCTCATCCTGGTAAGACATCCTAGTAAGAGAAATCAGGCTCAAATTAAACAACTTTTCTCTTTAGAACTCTACACATCAGTAGTGTTCTCCAGGAAGGCAATCAGTCCTGCCTAAGTGCTGCAAACAAAGCATGACACACAAGACTTAGATATCTGTGCTATCTATACCAGCTGTATCAGTGTGCTTAAGTAACATGTGAAGCCAGTGGCATTACTTTATCTCTCAGGGATTACTTTACAACAGTGTGTTCAAAACACTACAATTATTAAACATTTGTGAAATTATTAAAATATTCAAAACAGTATACACAAAGCATACAACATATGATCAATATAAATTTTTTCTGGTAACATGAATTAACTGAAGAGCCCTCCAATGAGGTAAAAATTTAAAGTCGCTCAAAGATATACAGCAACACATCCCCTGTCTCTATCTGTTACCCAGTGAGAGAGTGAGACCAGTGCCAGTGAGACAAATGGCCAAGGTGGAGGAGGAGGGAGGCCAGCGTGACCAGGACCGGAAGAGCTAGGGAGCTGAAGTTACTAGGGTCAGAAGAGCTATGGGCTAAAGTGACCAGAGCTGAAGAACTAAGGGCTAAAGTGACCATGGCTGGAAGAGCTAGGGGCTAAAGTGACCAGGGCTGGAAGAGCTTGGGGCTAAAGTGACCAGGGCTGCAAGAGCTAGGAGCTAAAGCAACCAGGGCCGGAAAAGCTAGGGGCTAAAGTGACCAGAACTGGAAGATCTAGAGGCTAAAGTGACCAGAGCTGGAAGAGCTATGGGGCTAAAGTGACAAGGGCTGGAAGAGCTATGGGCTGAAGTGACCAAGGCCGGAAGAGCTAGGGGCCGGAGTGACCAAGGCCAGAAGAACTAGGGGCCGGAGTGACCAGGGCCAGAAGAGCTATGGACCAGAGTTATTAGGGACAGAAGAGCTAAGGACCACAGTAACTTGTTTCAATTTGTCTAAGAAGACAGGCCAAATACCACAGACTCTTCCAACAAACTTGTACACAGGCAGTAAAAGGTTAATATTTTGTGAACACTGCAATCAAAATCTAATGTTTTTATGCAATGTTCTGTAAATAACTGACCAGCATATAATGAATGAATGCCTTACTGTGTGTAGAATCACTTAAGATCAGCAGTATAGTATTATCAGAGAGAGAGAGAGAGAGAGAGAGAGAGAGAGAGAGAGAGAGAGAGAGAGAGAGAGAGAGAGATTTTCCAGCAAGCATATAGACTGATTAGGTAGCCATGAATTCACACACATAGACACTTTATCCTCAGAAGCAAAGCGTATCCTTTGACAATTGTGACGCAAAACACCACACCACTCCTCACCAGTCACCAGTCACCTGCGTGAGTTAGGTGCAGTACACATCAGCTGCACACAATACCTTCATTAGTACATTTATAGACCTGTTGACTCCACTGCAGGTATAATTTGGGTGCAGGTAACACGTAAAGGGTCAAAGGACATGGTCAGTGGCTCAGGTGTCCGAGTGACCTACCTCAGTAACTTCCCGATTATAACGCGGTAAAATTCACCTCTTGTAATAGTTTAAAGGTTTGACACATACGCTGCGTTTGACAGAAGGAGGCGAACCTGTCATTCCCGCTGCCTAGGGGACACCCTGCACACCCCGAGCGCCCCATGGGACTTCATTAAACGTCATTTTCAAGTGTGTTTTTCAGGGAGATGAGGCAAGTGGTGGACATCCAGGTGCCTATCACGTCCCCTCTCTCCTCCGCTCTCCTCTCCTCCATTCCCCTCCTATCCTTTCTATCCTCCAGCCTTTACCCAGCAATAGGCGTGGCTGGCTGGCAGGAAGAGTGGCCCAGTGCTAGCCAACCCACCCAGCACCTGCACACGGGCGGCGATAAATGCATCCCTACTAAAAACAAAATGGGAATTTCAAGATGTCCAACTCATTATTTGAGCGGCTCACTCCTGCCTGGGGCCTCACCTCATAGTGCTGGTGTGGCCTGTGGGGTCATGCTGGACGTTCCTTCGTGGCTCAGGGATGGGAGTGGTGGCGGGAGGGCGGCAGGGAGCAGTAAATTAGGCCACAAAATAGAGAAAAGTAAGCCCACCTCCAGGCCTGTCGAGCACTATCTTCTGCCCGCACCCTGACATGCGCAGTCACCACTCTCGGGGTTGCCAGATAATCCACGCGCAAAAATATCCAAAATGCCAACTACAGCCCAAAAGTTGTGTCTGTGTGTGTGTCTGTGTCCCTCTGTGTGTCCCTGTGCATGTATGTCAAAGGGGTGTTGAAATGTGAAGCCTGTTTAAACTCCTTATGTGGTTAGTGTTAGTGGAGGATAAAAATATTGGCGCTTTTCCTCTTGTGAGTGTCATTAATTTAGTTCAGGTTATAGGTAGATAAGGTATAGCCTACCATAGCTGTATTTTTGTAGTGTGTGTGTGTGTGTGTGTGTGTGTGTGTGTGTGTGTGTGTGTTATGCACGCACTCAAAAAGATTAATAAAAAAAACTTCACTGTTCTTCATTCCTAATTGTATATACGATTTTCCGAGGAGATACTTTAATCTTTTGACACCTCTCTTGAGAAATTATAAGCTTCACATTCTGGCATTTCATTAAAAAGATGCAGAAAAAAACAGTTAGGGTTAATACGAGAGGGGTGGCGGGTGGCAATATTACAGACAGCGACAGACTGAGAGAGTATGCAAGCCCAAACCACAAAGTGTAACATTTTACTCCTCCTCTCTTGATCTGCCAACGATACTTGTCATTTCCCTTGCTCTTGTCGTCAATGAGATGTGTTGCAAGTAGCTATACTGTCCCTGAGGTACTCCATTTTATAAACCAAACTGTAGCTCCTTTGTAAGTTTCTCGCTTCCTGTTCTCAAGTTTCATCCCAGGACCTAACCCAGGCAGCCCCCAAAGAGGCCCCATCCTCAGGTAATCACCCGCCCTTCCTTCCTCGACGCAACAATTAGTTTCTCACACCTTCCATATCTTATCTCACAGAAATTTGCACAGCTTGTTACATAGTCACAGACTCTATTATTTCATAGACGCGAAAGAAATATAAGGAAGTTTTTATGAAAGCCATCTTAATCAATTCATTCTTCCCATTTTTCTTGTTTTATTCGCTTTTTACTCGGCACCCACATATATCCTTCAACCGTAAAAGACGTACGTGTGATCTATAGGTAATAACTGTTTAAAGAGTCGAATCAATGCAAGCATGATCCAAAGCCATGAAAAGTTACAGTAATATAAGAATACCATACGAGTGGAGATACGAACGTACTGTACGTAGTAGAATTAGTAGTAGTAGTAGTAGTAGTAGTAGTAGTAGTAGTAGTAGCAGCAGCAGCAGCAGCAGCAGCAGTAGTAGTAGTAGTAGTAGTAGTAGTAGTAGTAGTAGTAGTAGTAGTACAATAGCTAGGTGTGGTAGTAGTAGTAGTAGTAGTAGTACAATAGCTAGGTGTGGTGGTAGTAGTAGTAGTAGTAGTAGTAGTAGTAGTAGTAGTAGCAGCAGTAGCTAGTAGCAGTAGTAGTAGTACGTTCAGCACTTTCTTTTATTAAGTCATCATGAGATGTTTTAAGTAATCCACATATAATGACAATCTCTCTCTCTCTCTCTCTCTCTCTCTCTCTCTCTCTCTCTCTCTGTAGAATCAAAATAACTTTAGATAAGACAATAGTCAGTGGTGGTGGCATCCTGAACACTTGTCTTCGCAAGATAACACTTACACAATACACAAACACGTTTCAATGACAACTAGGTACAAAGTTAAAAGCTATAACTGTACCTACACTTTTTATGACAGCAACAAATAGAATCAGACACATGAGTTGTATCCAAGATAGAGACATAGACAAACCACAAAACTGTAGCTTGCACTACCTAGAGTGAATGATAACAGCTGGAATACAGAGATTAAAAGGTAAAAACAGATAAGTAGGTAAGCTGCTCATTATCATATAGACATCTTCCATTTCCTAAACCCAACAAAGATAAAATAAAGAAAACAAACTAGAAAATTATTATAAACCGAAAAACGCAGAAAGAAGCTAATAGAATACCCTAACAAGAAAATATACAAAATAGAAATAGTGCGTAATCAAATGAGGCTTTACAGCGTGAGGCAAGATGGCGACCCAGGCGGCAGCAGCACTCCTGGACGAGCTTATGGGAAGGACCAGGAATGTTTTACCGCAGGAACGACAACAGAAACTAAGCTGGGACTCTCCTGAGGTAAGTGTGTTTGGCTGGGAAGTATGGTGGAATGGTGGTAGTGATGGTACTAGTGGTGGAGGTGGTGGTGGTTGTGTTGTGGCGTCACATTGATCTCATGGTGTTATTCTTATTATTAGTGGTGGTGTATTTTGTTCTGTGTTTTGTAATGACGTAATTTGGCTTGCTGTTAAGATTTGGTTAGTGTTATTGTTGTTTTCTTTCTCTCGCTTTGTTTGTTTCCTTGACTTGGTTTCAAATATCGCGTGGAATTTTTATTATTTATTTGTTTATTGGGAAAATGTTAACACGAGGTACGCTACTCTAGTTAATCTCCAGAAATCAATACTCTATATCGCCTGTGGAACGCTAATCTAACAGCATTACGTAACAACCTAACTTTACTTAGGTTAGATTAGCTTAGGTTACTAGTAAATATTTGTCATACTCAACTCAGGGAGCGTGACGTTTGGTACCCACGACGATTCGTACACAAGCAAAAACGATGTTTCGTGCACAAGGAAAACGATGTTTTGTACACAAGAATAACGATGATTCGTACACTCGGAAAACAATTGCTATGTTCAGGTAATCGACCACTCCTAGTGTTTACTACATGTAAATTCTTATAAGTAATTGTGTAGATGAAATGGTAGTTTACTTGAATGATAAATGGTTGTACGTTTTAAAGTCTTAATGAGAGTTGTTGACTCTTTCAATAATATAGTTATCAAAAACAATTTGAATACCAAAGTAATCAATTGCTCTACCAACTCTTGAGTAGGTCTATATATGTTACAGTCATTAACTAAATCCAGACAATATGGATGCGTTCCACGGGGCCAACAACTGTTCACTGTTAACTAACTGACCGGAACAAATTCATCTGCTGGCCGTTAGAGGCAGCTAACAGGTTTCCTGGTGCAGCACATAATTACTTACTGCATAGCTCTTGATGACGCTCAATGTCTTTCCATTAAGTAAATAGCCAATTGCAGCTGACACACTTGTAAAAAGATGGCAGGGTTCCCTCTTCCAAGGTTAGTTTACAAACAAAACAGCTGACAGGGAGGAGCTAACACCTACCCGAGCAGCTAGCTGCTCCGAGCTAACTGTTAGCACTTGTCAATTTATAAATCAGCTAAAAATTGCAAACAATTTACAAAATGACTAAAGTTTTGGGAGATTTTCTTGGCATATTGACTGAAATGAATCCTGGTATGGGAAAGATCACAAATCTTCAAAGCCAGAGCTCAAACAGCTGAGCTATTGCACCCCAACAACATTTTCCTTTCCTTTATTATTCCTCATAATAGTATAAATCTCTCTCTCTCTCTCTCTCTCTCTCTCTCTCTCTCTCTCTCTCTCTCTCATATATATATATATATATATATATATATATATATATATATATATATATATGTGTGTGTGTGTGTGTGTGTGTGTGTGTGTGTGTGTGTGTGTGTGTGTCTGTCTGTGTTTCACTGTTTGATCTGCTGCAGTCTCTGACGAGACAGCCAGACGTTACCCTACAGACCGAGCTCAGAGCTCATTATTTCCGATCTTCGGATAGGCCTGAGACCAGGCACACACCACACACTGGGACAACAAGGTCACAACTCCTCGATTTACATCCCGTACCTACTCACTGCTAGGTGAACAGGGGCTACACGTGAAAGGAGACACACCCAAATATCTCTACCCGGCAGGGGAATCGAACCCCGGTCCTCTGGCTTGTGAAGCCAGCGCTCTAACCACTGAGCTACTGGGCCATGTGTGTGTGTGTGTGTGTTTCACTGTTTGATCTGCTGCAGTCTCTGACGAGACAGCCAGACGTTATCCTACGGAACGAGCTCAGAGCTCATTGTTTCCGATCTTCGGATAGGCCTGAGACCAGGCACACACCACACACCGGGACAACAAGGTCACAACTCCTTGATTTACATCCCGTACCTACTCACTGCTAGGTGAACAGGGGCTACACGTGAAAGGAGACACACCCAAATATCTCCACCCGGCCGGGGAATCGAACCCCGGTCATCTGGCTTGTGAAGCCAGCGCTCTAACCACTGAGCTACCGGACCGTGTGTGTGTGTGTGTGTGTGTGTACGAAACGCATCCTGTTATAGGTACGAAACGTCGTTGTGCATGTGTACGAAACGACACTAACCCCTCAACTCATAACCAAATTTCTCCTACCATTCTTCACTTTGTAATTGAAAGACTTAAGCCCTTCAGTACTATGACATGTGTTCATATTTATTCTGGTGACTATTTGGTGATTTTGTACAGCTTCAGAAACTGATGTGGGATTAAAATAGTGAAGGCTCTGGCCATTAATCTTCTGACCTCCATTGACCCTTCCTAATGCAAATAAAATAATCTAAGCACACCCAAAACTCTTGGTAAAAATGCATCTCAGTACTGAAGGGGGATTAACATGAGAACACTTTATGATCACATATTACTTAACCTAATCTAAATGAGATATGTCAGTCAATGTAACATATGTACCTTGCTGCCACACACTGACTTATTCTTCTTTCCAGGTTTGCCGTCATTACTTGGTTAAATTCTGCCCACATGATCTCTTTACAAACACAAAATCTGACCTTGGCCCATGTGAAAAGGTAAGGACATTAATTAGTTTAGTCTTTCTGAGTTCACCTATGATGCTAATTGTCTCATTGTCACCTGTTATTTGGGATTGATTTCTGTTGTACTGTAGTGTTCCAGAGGTGTCCATATCCAAGGTAGAGAAGTCATATCATACCTGTACTCATTGAAAAGCAGCATAGAGAAAAGTGGTAAAAAGATGTACGTATTTCTGACGTGTCACTCCTGTACTAATGAAGAGGCAGTGTCGTGAATCGCTCGTGACAAAAGTATCCATTTCAGACCATTCATGATGAAGAACTAAAGAGAGAGTTTGATATTTCCAACTCCTATCGCCGCACTGCCTTCGAGGATGAGTTTGTGAGATACGCCGAGTCTATGCTGACAGACGTGGACAAGCGGATAAGGAAAGGCAAGCAGCGCCTCGCACTTTCGGTCAAAGATGCACTGGTGAGGCTGCTGTGTTATGTGATTGTTAACACTAACTATCACTAGTATTATTTGTTGGGGTCCATGTTTTCAAAAGTGGATCTCCACTTTTCATTCACTTAGTGCTGCCATTGCATTGCCAGATTATGATATCTTGACCTCTCGGTGGAATAATTTCTCTGTGATAATATTCAGCACCACAAAGTAATCAGTATCTTTCTACCTTTAGGAGAGCAGTACTACGGGGGACGGTCGGGTGGATGAACAGCTGGAATTGCTCTCCGAGAGGATAACAGGTCTGGTGAGTGAAGCAGAGCGTCTTGGCTCGGAAGGCAATGTTGAGGAGGCCCAGGGACTGCTTAAGCTCTGTGATCAGCTCAGGGAGGAGAGAGATGCCCTCCGCCGCAGCAGTGAAAACTCAGTGTGGCATCAGGTGAGCCCTGCTGGTAGTGGCAAAAGATGACTTGTCAGTAAGGCTTGTGTAACATTTTAGAGATATGAATATGTACTGTATTCTCATAAGTAACTGGAATTCTTTGAAGGTTATTAGTGAATTGAAACTGTAAATTTATTGCAATGACACTAAGTAGCCGATGGTCACTTTCGTTCCCAGGCAGCAGAGATGGCAGCGTCACAAGAGAAGCAGATGGAGGTGTGTGAAGTGTGTGGTGCCTTTCTCATTGTGGGGGACGCTCAGCAGCGCATTGACGACCACCTCACTGGGAAGCAACACGTGGGGTTTGCCAAGCTGCGTCAGGCCATCCAGGAGATCAGAGACGTGAGTACCAACACTCCAGGATGTGGCATTCAGATATTAAGATGCCTCATGATTTTTATGAAGGATGTAATAATTGTAAGCTGTTGGCTAAAGGATTGCTCTGTCCTCTAGAGCCGGGAAAAGGCCAGAACAGAACGTGAGGAGCTGCGGGAGAAAGAACGGCAAGAGAGACGCAAGGCCCTGCTGGAGGAAGAGAAAAGAAGGGAGAGGGAAAGAGAAGACCGCCGGAAGAAGGAGGAGGAAAGGCGGAGAAGAAGGTAGAGTAAGGTGTTGCTTTATGTTAGATGCAGGATGTGTATGTGCTGTGAAACAATACCTTATGTTATTGGGATTTTACTTCTATTTTTGTTGAACTGTATTGATTGTGACATTAGTTTCCATGTAAATATCTCGGTATCTTAACAGGTGTTTCTTGTCCCCACAGCTACGAAAGTGACCGAGACAGGAGAGACCGTAGCCGAGACAGAGACCGGGACAGAAGAGATCGCCGGCGGTCGCGTAGCAGGGACCGGCGCAGTTCAAGCAGTCGTGACCGAGGTGACCGCAGCTACCGCTCTCGAGAGAATGATCGGCGGGACAGGTAAGAGTTGCAGCCTCCCATGTTGATAAATGATGATAGTCGGTGACAAACAACATTATGTACTGCATTCACTTTTAATGTGTGAGGTTATAGTCATGTAATGTTGAGTATCTTTGCTGCATTTTGAACCTTGATTTGTTTGCCCCTTTTATAGTAGATTCCTTGCTTTTCTTGCAGACATGGGCGATCCAATAGTAGAGATTATGAGCGCAGGAGATATCGGGAGGAGAATGGTAGTTATTAGGTGAGTGTGTAGGCTGGGAAGTCATTATCCATGTGTTTGATTTTTGGCAGCATAAGTTTGGTGGAAGCCTTATTTTCTTGCTAAAATTTGCTTTATCTGCCTTGTCTAACTTAATTTTTGTTTGAGGATCCTTAGGGAGCTCTCTGGCAGTGGTGAGGACAGGAGGAGGGACGGGTCCAAAGGCGACGTAGCAAGACGGCAGAGAAGTGGACGAGATGGGAGGGGCATTGTGAAGCTTTAAGCAGTGAGTGATCTCCACTTGAGGTAAGTGGCCACGTGTTTGTTGCTGCTTTCTTCTCTCCTACACAGGGTCTTCACCAGGTGAGTGGCCAGTGGTGCATTGTGTCTGGGCCGGGTGGATGGATGCCAAGTGCTTCTTGTTCCTGTTGTTGCTTCCCTCCCAATGTAAATCTTTACTTTATTTTGTATTCCCCCACTCCAATACCCATTTCTTTTTTATGTACTAGTATTTTTATTCTTTCATGATATAGGCAGAAACATAACCACTGAATACCTTACAAGGTTCTGTGAAAAGCATCTCAAAATAGACAAGCAATGTCTAGTGTTGCGTGATGAGAACTTGAAGACTTGGCTGTGAAGGAGAGGTGGTGTCCCAACGCTAGGTGCCTCTTGACTCGAGCACTTCATTCCTTGACCCTCACTTTGACTTCTTGACACCAACATTTTCATGAGTAATTCCTCCTGCTGCACCTCAGACACATCCAGGATGACAAGATATGTGTTGGAAATGGGAATAGCAGGAAAGAAAACACAAAATGAGAAGGTGGAATTGAGAGGCAAGTTAGGTATGAAGACCACAGTATTAGTGGAACAGTAATGTGCTTGCCTAAAGACTGGGAGGCTGTCCAGCATACATACAATTCATTCTAGTTGTTTAAATATTAAGATTTAATTGTTTTCAGTTTATATTCTTTAGTCATACACATAGATGTTTGTGGATTTCCTGTTAACTGCACTGCATTATGTTATTTGCTAAATTATGCCAATACATTTTTTTTTATAATTAGCATTGTCTAGCAAAATCTCAACTGGTCCCTTGTCATTATGTTTGGCTTACAAATTTTAACTCTTCCCTCCCATTTGTGGCCTAGTAGCTACAGAATAGTATGTTGACAGTTGGGCATTTATGATCCTTTGTAAAGCTGTAGTGTTGAATTACTGTGTCTTATTCCCAGTTGATCCCTGTCTTGAGATGCAGTTTTAAGTGAATTGCTGTTGCTTGCAGAATTAAACTGCATTAAGTTGCTAATCTAAATAGAATTGAACAGTGTAATATTAAAATGCTATTTATACCATCATTAGTAATCTGTTTTCCTGAAGTTAATGTGGTGGGAGTCTTGACTTTTTATAGATGAATAAATAAATAGATAACAGTGAGTAGTAACATCTGATATGAGAGGGAGTCATGGTTGGTAGTTCCACGCTCACTCTGATTACGTTTTGTGTGTGCCCTCAATCTTGAGTTTACAATCTGCAGACAGTCACTAATCATCATGTGTTTCATAGTCAAATTCAATAGCTGGAAACAATCTCTCCTCGATGATCATGAAGTAGAGATGCGTAATTACCACCTGATATTTTTTAATGGCAGTTAATTTGCCTTTCCTCTATGATAAATTCTTCAAAACAACTTAATAAGGATTGATAAAGTAGGTAAACATTTTAGGTAGAGATTATTACTATCCATCTCTGTATCCCTAATGCCTCAATCCATTTGCCAAGTCAATCTGTGCTTTCTGTGTAGACAGGCAGTACTTCCACACTGTCCTCAATCTCAATCTGTTTCTCATTACTTCATAATATATCTTATCTTGCAGGCGATCCTCCTCTTAACCTTTCCCAATCTGACTGTTACTTTTCACAATATCATTAAAACTCATCTATATTCTCGCCCAGCTTTGTGAAGCACGTTCATGGAAAATTACTGAAATATCAGGTTCTAAAGGATACATGTGCATTGTTCAAGTTACACTATGCAGCAAAAATACTCAAAATCTTTTGAATAAAGAAGCGAATAGCTATATATTGTTCAAAATTGATCAGTGAGCTTATTGGCAATAAGTGATGTTGCCAGTGTATGGCAGGCTTGTACTGGGTGTGTTCTGTTCACTGAGGACACACTGGTTGTGGATGGTTGTGTGGGATGCCTGGTACAGTACCATCAGTGTGCCCTTTTAATGTAGATCTCTTATCCCTGGACTGTCTGACAGGTGTATGGTTTGGGTAACATTGTGTATGTAGCATTACTTACAAAATCTATTTACCAAGAAACAGCTGAAAGAGAAGACACTGTATACCGCCTTGTCTTAGTGTCATTCTGTGCCTGCCATTATTCTTCGTAATTAGATTCTTATTAAAATACTTTACTGTAATAACAGGGCACAGGCTCATCATAATCTCAAAGTAAGAGGTTACTTTTGTGCACTTCCTGCAACATATTCAAGTTTTCAGTTCTCTTGATTTCTTGCCATATGCTGGATCTCTGGATATGCAAGATGTCTGGCCTCCTGCCATGGGCCATGGGCCAAGTTCATCTCTGCCCTGGGCTGTAATGCTGATGTCATAGTGGTGGAATGTGTGAAACAAACTCCTATGCCTCAACTATCATTTGTATGTGCAAGAGACAAGAACATGTCCTTGATTAATTTAGAGTACTGTAGTTGGCAGAGCATAGAGAACAGATGATACTGAAGGGCCAGTGACTTTTTCTTAAGCTGACTGATTTTTTAATAGTTTTGGTGTGTGTGTGTGTGTGAGTGTGTGAGAGAGAGAGAGAGAGAGCGTCTGTAAGTATGTGCACCTATATTGTTCATGTCTTATTTTTTCAAGGTAATATGACCACAGATTACTAGATATTAGGTGTCACCAGTTTTTTTTCCTCATTTCATTCACATGGTTTGTTTATTTGACAATGTGCTGGCATCCTTGGAACTTTAGATATATTCACCTTACCAAGAGTCAGCAGATGACAATGAAATGCAAGAGAAAGAATTGTCATCTGAATGAAATGATGAACATTTCTCCTCCCCAGCAGTCACACTTGTACTGTGTTCAGAGAGACACATTGCAGGCTCTTATGTGTTGTGGCCATAGACTTTCATCATATCCAGAACACAGAGGTATTTCTCAGATAAGACCAATGTAATTACTTACTTCAGTTACTTCAGTGTGCCTTGTACATAACAATACTAGATGGGGTAATGAATGTATTGTGAGGGTAAACTACTCGAGTGGACTTTTCTCAGGGTAAATAACTTTAATGTAAATCTATAGGAGGAATTTTAAAGATACACATGGTTATTCTCTCTCTCTCTCTCTCTCTCTCTCTCTCTCTCTCTCTGTACATACTCACCTTTGTTCATCCATTCATTCATCATTACAACTGATGTGTTTCCTTATTTAGTTTTAAAATAGGATGTCTTTTGTAGTTCCCGTCACACCTTGAAGACAAGGCATTTGGGTTCCTATTCACAATACGAATGACGACCAGTACTTCAGGGTACAAGTACCTACTTGCTGTGTGCAAGTTTGGCTACATTTAGTCAAAGTTTACAAGATTCTGATAAAAAAGAGAGAGAGAGAGAGAAAAGCTATATAAAAGCTCTTAATTAGTCTGATTCTGATAAAAACGAGAGAGAGAGAGAGAGAGAGAGAAAAGCTATAAAAAAGCTCTTAATTAGTCTGATTTTACTGTTATACAGCATTATTTATCAATGAAGGGTAGACATCTTTGACAAGTAGACAAATTATTATATGTAGACAAAGACAAATCCTGTGTACAGTTTGGTGGTTACTTCAGTGCCTGTGTGACTGGAAGGTACTGGAGCCTTTCCTGAGGTTCAGTGTTAGGCCATATTGAGCAAATCTTAAGATATAGTCATTTAGTGTCATGACTTCTCTCAATAGTTGCGAGAAAATTCAAGTAAATTATTAGACAGAAGTTCCAAAAATAAATACTAGTACTTGTATATAATAGAATGAAGAAGGTTTTCCACAAGGAATTGGATGTTGAGTCAGCAAGTTCCATTATTGTATTCATGAATCACCTCAGGAGGGAGTGTCTTCATCAGTACCCAGAGCATGCCTAAAGAGAATGACTCATTGCCTGATGATGACTGAATATAACTTCCATGTTGATCTGTCATTTCTTTGTGAATGGAGGGAGAGATTATTTCTGTATAATTACAAGAAATGGACTGTGTGTGCCTTTATAGTTCAGATAAAGTCATATTGATACAGAAAGCGATTTAGCTAATCCTGTGCCTCTGCCAGATGAACATCCTGTTGATATCTGCCATTGTGTAGATTGCAGGATGAAGCATTTCCCCTAATGAGTGCCTTTCCTAAATAATGGGCTTGCTCCTGTCATGTGCGGAGGAGAGAGTCATCACTTGACACTGACTTCCCATTGTTGACCTTTTGTCTGAATAACATTGTCATAAGTTTCCTTTTACTTAAGTGATATTTCTTGGAATGGTGATATTGGTGCTGGCAGACATGGTGATGTGTTACAAAGTGCAGGCATGTAGCTTGTAAAGATGAAGTCCATTGTATAGGTAGTGGTGTTACTTGGTGATTCTAGATTGACATTAATCTGCATAACTCGAAATGTTTTGGGAGATGTATTTATGTTTTAAGCTTTTGTATTTATTTGATATTTATTGTCCTGATCCAATAATTCAGGTTTTCTTGAGCACACACCTACTGTCTTACCAGTCGAGCCTTTTGTCGTTGGTGTAGCCCGTCAAGGCTTTGTACCACTTTGTTGGTCTCTTAGAGGTAAGTGGGTCTTTTACAGTGACAGTGAAAACCTCCTTAGCACACCCTGTCTTTAATTCTCCATAGAGGACCCGGTACTTGTTTGTGTGATGGGAGGAAGCAGAGCAGTGGTAGTGTCAGGTGAACCTTACATGGTGTAGTGGAGGAATCAGCTTTCACATTCATAGTTCCTGGTATTGCTCTCATGGCTTGTTTATTTTACTCTTTCATAATGTGTTTGGTCTTAGTGCATTTATTTCTCAGCCATTCTCAGTCACCTAATGTTCTTTAAAGGGGAGTTGGACGAGTCTAGCCTTAACAGGTGGCTTCTTCAGAATGACTTGTTACCTTGTGAGATTCATTAGGAAATATTTGTCTTAATACTGTACTCACAAGACCCTCCCCTGAAAATGTATGTACTCTTCATCAAGTGTATTGCCATTAACTCAGGCTCAGCTAAACGTGTTGACAGAAACTATTAAAGTGACTTGGACTCCACAGGAACCAGCTGGCAAGTCACCAAGACTCATCACCACCACCACCACCACCTCCACGACTACCACCACCACTACCACCACCTCGCCTCACCACCATCATTCTGCCTCGCTGGGTCACAGGGGAAGGAGTCCACACCCACTTCAACACGGGATGCAGCAGCGCATGTGGGACCCATCACCACCACTTTATGTAGCCAGGTGACCCCTCCTTTTCTGCCCCCAACTTTCCTGTCCCCCCAAGGCCTCTCCCAAGCCCAGCCCTCATGACTTGCCTGAGAGCTATTCATAGGTTTATGTTCTTTATTTAGTGATTCACCTTTTGCTTTAGGTTTTCATGTAATTCTTTGTATATGAAAATTTGAATGTCATTATTACTGTCATTGTTTTACAGTTACTACCAGTAACAATGGCTTTCACCCAATAAACACATGTATGGTTTGAAAACTTTTGGAAAACAAGTATTTTAACTATTGGACCTAGTGATAACCTCTTCAGAGTTGTGATGCTGTAATGAGGAAGTTCGTTGGTTGTCCGGTCACATTCCTTCAATTTTCTCCACAATAGTAAGGTGAGATCATGTCAATTATGTCAATAAATGTGCATTATCTTGATGTAGTACTTTCACTGTCCATTATAGTAAACTGCAGTTCTTTCAGGGTTCCTGTGTTCTTATGATACTTAACCCAGCATGCAGTGCCTTGTCAGGTCCATGTTCTTTATGGGAAACTATACCATCATACAGCCAGTGAATCAAGGTAAGCGCTAACTGCATGAATGGTAGTGATTATATTTTCAGAACTGCAGCTTCATTTTTTCTGAAAATTGGGAACCTTCTGATAAAAGATTATTTCAAGAAAAATATTTCCAACATTGGGAATATCAATCTGGAACAGGATACATTGTAATGTAAGACTGGCACACAGAGAGAAAAATACCTTTACAGGACCCTTGGAAAATCTGGGTTGTGATTTGTTAAAGGGACACTGTATGTGTAGCTGTAGAGGGCTTTTTCCACTTGAATCGTGCACATTTATCCCTGTCTTTTGAATAAATTCTTTTGGCACTGTAAGGGGACTGGTTACTGAGTGGGTCTTCTCCTTGGCCAGTGTTTCCCTCTTACAAAAAAAAAAAAAATAAATAAATAAATAAAAAAATTAAAATAAAAAAAAATAATAAAATAAATAAATAAATAAATAAAAAATAAATAAATAAAAAAAAAAAAATAAGTAAAAAATAAACAAATAAAAATAAATAAATAAATAAAAAAAATTTAAATATAATAAAATAAAATAGAAAAACTGTAAACCACAAACTATATAAGTTCATGGCATGACAGACATTTACGATTAATAATAATGGCAAAATAAATTGAAGCAGTTCATGATACTCATATCATTAAAAAACATTGTGTTCTAATTATTTTATTTAAATATACAAACTCTGTGCTTAATGTTTCTTTAGATAAAGCAGAATATAGACCATGATAACCAAATAACTACACCTGGCACTCCCTGTCTTGGGAAGGAGTGACCCTGGAGAAACAAAGATATGGCAGTCCCTTGTTCATAGTTTCCTATCTAGAATACTTGAAGCCAGATGTGCTAAAATAAGACCATTTAGGAGAAATGGCTCAAGATCTTTAATATACAATATATATATTAATGTATGTATGTATATAACAAACTGTAATTAAACTTTAAAATGTGAAGCAAACCAACTTTTTCAAACTTGGTTGATCCTCATAAACTATAAAATGGTATGAATTCATATTTTTCAAGAGGCTCTGAAGAAGTGAAAGCTATATAAAAATAATATGTACAAATTTTCATTAACAGTAATATAGACACTTGTTAATACGAGTAACATGGAAATAATACACTATAAGTGTTTAAATCACATCCTAGGTAGTAGGCAAGTCCTCAAGTTTCTGTGCAGACCAACACATTTCTTGTGAGTTAAACTGGAGCAAAGAAAGTACCACCCATCACTTAATGAATTTTGCTTCACTAATTCAAACTTCAGCACCAACTTTGTATGTACAACTACAAAGTAAGAAAAAAAAAAAAAATAAAAAAAAAAAAAAAAAGACCTAGGAAGAGATTGTTTTAGTTTGCTGTTTAAAAGGCTTACACAGAATCAGAGCCTTCTTGGGATTCTATATAACCTTAAATGCTCTCAGCTCTATATATGTAATATGCTGATAATCAATGGGTATGCATGACATACATGATACACGAACATAGATATACCTTACAGACTACAATATCAGTAGTAATTAGTTAACAGTTAAATGTGTGGTCATTTCACAACACAACACCAGAAGCTGATTATGAAATTTTCTCAGCTGTCATCCATTATTTTTTTTTTTTTTTTGGGGAATTATTTGTTTTATACTATTTTTTAAGTTTTCTTCAATATGGACATATATTAAACCTGAATTCGTATCACAGATAATTGATCTGTAAATGACTAACAGTAGACACAGGAGGCAGGAAGAAAGGAGGTATGTGGGATTTTGTGTCTGATGCTTTAGATCCTGATTATTTGTGAGAGATAGACAGGAGGGCAACTTTCACTCAACTCTTTTACAAGAGTATAATCCACGCACACAACAAAACTGATCACCTAGTGGCTATACAACACTAAATAGCAGAGGGGCAACCATTGTTGATACTTTACATTATCTCTACATGGAAGAATACATGGAAATGACCACATATTAATGGGGAATAACTTGTCATTCTAAATTTTAAGTCATAATTCCTTGAAGCAGCACACATCAAGGACGTGGTGTAGGACAATTATGCTGGGAACAAGGATGGCATAGAGTACTCAATGCTTAGGAGAACTCTTAATATGGGGGGATCACTACACTTATGTAAAGGAGTTAATGAAAGTGCTTACTTGTTCCTCTTAGTGCAAAGATTGGTGTGGTGAATGCAATTACAGAATCTCACCACTATAAGGAAATCTGGAAGGGGTGAGGGAGGAGGATTTCTGAAGTTTTTACTGCCAACTAAACAATAATTTTTCAAGCGAATCTATCTACTATTTCAATAGACCGTGTTAGCAACCATCAGTTCCCCAATGGAACTCTGATCTTTGGCTTGGGTTTGTGATTGTTTCACAAGTCACAGTCTTTGCTGCGATTTGGGTTAATTAATTTCTAAACATTCTTGGCAATTTCTGAGAAGGCTGAGACAGCATACAGTATATCCCACTGTATCTTCTAGCCAAACAAAGACCAGACCTTGGTATGAACGTAGGAGCTCAAGATGTCCGTCTAGCTTGGGATTTGAGCCCAGTTCACTTGTACAGACGGCTGCAATGTCTGCAGTACTAAGAAGCAATGGTGCACTAAGTTTTGCACTTATTAAATCTAAAATATTTCAATGTGATATTACCAGTGGTGACTTGGCAAACACAGACAAATCTCCAACTCGGCACAAAATGATCTTAAAATAAACAGGTATTATTAGCAGGTATGAAATTTTACAAATTAGTATGAATGCATTTCATGCTTATTACATTTATGAATAAAACAACTCATTCAACAAACACCTGTCAAAACAGTTTCCAGGTGGCCTATGGCAACACTGCATGTTCAGCCAGGTTTGAGAGCATAGTCCTATAATGAAAACAACTGCTATTCACTAGATTAGCAACTACAGGTTGTCGTTAACCGATGACCACTCACATTTCCAACCACTAAGATCGTCACTATCTATACAGCATCTCCCACACTGCCTGCTCACCACCTCTGTCTCACTGTGGTCTCAGCCCCTTGGATAAGTCTGTTGCCTACTAATATGCTGTGATCTCCATGGCTAACACTTGAAATGCCTGTAGAGGAAGGATGTTACTTATGCATATAGAGACCGGGCCAATGACTGTCAGGTTAAAATCCATAGGAAGTTTGAGGTATGACAATCCATACAATTGCATCGACTCACTACTAACTGATCAGAACATAGCCAGTCTCAGGTTGTCAACTTCCTGTACTTGATTTCACTCACAAGGGGAGCTGACTTTCCACAATTCTTGCATTCACATACTCCAAAATGCATGTGGTCTTAAATTTGAAAAATGTTTAGTTTGAGAACTAAGCATATTGCATATTCTCTTATTGGCGCTATTCGTTAGGGACTGAAAACAAGCCACTTCATTGTGTGAAAAAGGTGCAATTACTGGATAGCACTCTGCCATGTGATTGTCTTTTCTACAATATGTTAGCTTTCAGTGATGAGAATCTATGCCATCATTCACAATGTTACATCACAACCACTGCCATCTTTAATGCCTTGCTGCCCTTAGGGGAGCTTTCTACAAGGAATGCCCATGTCAGGAATGCCCCCAAGATACCCTGCCCATGCACTGCAGGTACCAGGCTGTTTATTTATCTCAAAATTTTTTTATTTTATTTTTTTATAGCAATATATATATATATATATATATATATATATATATATATATATATATATATATATATATATATATATATATATATATATATATATATATATATATTACTTTGGAAGAATTTCACATCTTGCTTTAGAAAATACCCATATATAATGTTTTACGGTATCTTGGCTCGGTTTCATCCCTCGGAGAGGATTTGATACTTTTTACTACTACACATTTCCAGATAAACTTGCCACACAAAATTAATCATCCAATAACACTGCAGCCCCACCAAACCTGGGAGTCATTTGTGCTGTGCTAAGCAGGCAGAATTTCTCAGATAGCAACTTTATTTGGCAATTCCTGTTGATTTTGATTTAGGAACACTAGCAATTCTCAGATCTAAAAAGAGCAAGAGAAAATGCAAGATGAAACAAAAATTTTTTCAAGTTCCAAAAAGGAGTACATATGAATGCCAGAAATGGGCAACATAATAGTGTATGTTGTCCTCCAAGACAAAATACTGAAGTGTATTATACTATCACCTAATGCACATGTACAGTCCAGCTATACAACACTCCTGAAAACACAAGGTTTGCTAAAGGAAGTCTTGCAAAATTTTTCCATTACACATAAGAAAAACAAATCCTGATTATGAACTTAGCTAGCCAGTTGTTCAATGCAACAGTAAAAAAAAAAAAAAAAAAAAAAAAAAAAAACCTGTAACAGTAAAAGACCCTCAAGTCCCCCCTCAACTCTCACCCCCAAAACCATGACAATCTTCAGACTGGACAGAACATATTTTTAGTGTATGAGGTAATGCTGGAGAGAAGAAACATAAACAGAAGAGCTCATCGGCACCGACATTTCTACTTAATTAGCCATTTTCAATTACTATTACTCTTGAGCTACACCAGACAACCTCAGCTACAAATGCTCTGAAGAATTAGTGCGACTAGATAGGCACCAGGCATCCTAACCTACATTATCAGGTACACAAACTCATCCTTATATGCTGGTTCAAACTTGCCATAATCTGCCTTACAAGTTATTACTATACCACCTTCTCACTACAACAGGTTTTACTTGCAGGGTAATTTCCCTGCACATTCGGCTGTAGTCAAACTGAAAATGTCTATGGTATATAATCTTAAAAGTACAGTAAGAATATGTGTTCTGCCTAAACAGTAATCCTAACATCATGGAGCATGATGATGCTGTGTTTTCTTCTTCACAGTACACTTTCATTCATCTATGCTCATGAATTGATATAATGAGTTCTGAATACAGGGATTGGCCTGTAATAAAATGAAACTCGGTAGTAATCAAGATGTAGCATGACATCATATGTACCCTACAATTACTAAAGCTCAGAGGTTAAACATTTTGCAGCATGTCTACACAACGTTGCATCTTAAGTGCAGTGACCCTTGTATGTGCCCTTAATAGTAAACGGAGACAAGTGTACGAGAGCAAGCTCATCAGGAACAGTTGAATAAGCTTCTTCTAACACTATCATGATAGAAAATTTATGAATAATTTCATCAGACCAAGTATTTTCTACAGCCCAAACTCATGTCTGTTGTATAAACTTCCATAGGTGTACAACACTTCCTGTACAGCCGTGAGGGAAGCTGGTTCAAAAGTTGCAGAGATAGCTGTTTTGTATTGATGACATAGCTGAGCTGAGTCATTAGCAATGAATTTTAATGTATGCTATTAATATACAAAGACAAGGTTCTGTACAAGCTGATGAATAGTTTATTTTGACTACCATTGCACACCAAGGATGTCTGACGTCAGACCTCACCTTTCAATATTAGGAGTCAAGCGTCCTGCACTGAGCACTTCCTAATGTTTGAATAATGTACTATAAAGAATTGGAATGTGAAATAAAGGAAAGATCAACTCAGAGAAAGAAAATAACTTGGCTGAGTAGTGTGCCAGAAGGTAGACCGAGAAATAGTGCTGCTTAGTTTCCTTGACAATACTGGAAACCACTGAAAGAACACGTTTAGGAATAAAATGATAAAGAGGGTACTTTCCCTCTCAGTGTACACAGCAGAACAATATTCCTCCTTGCTATTGAATCTAGTCTCAGCTATATTGTTTAAGGAAAAAGCAAAACTGAACTTACAGCTCTGCCTCTTCTGTACTCACTGTGATCTTCCTACTCACTAAGTTACAGAAGAAACAAATGGTAGGACAGGTATTCTGCCAAATGACTGCAGAAAACAGAACTGCAAATACTTGGCTTAAAGCTAAGGCTTTCCCAGTTTCTTCCACTCATGGCCATAAGCTGCACTCAAGGGAATGAAGGAGTGTGCTGTTAGGAACGTGAAGCTTGTTCCTTGAGCTGTTAAGGGCCAGCATGCACAGATGAAAGGATATACTTATTATATGGGCTGTAGTATGTGTGACAGGCTACATATATGTGACTGTCACTGTTTGGAGACTTAACAGTTGTATACATATATATTATATGTGTGTATATGCATGGGTTTATGGGTTTATGGTTCAGGTGGATGTGCTAAATACAGACCCTGCCGTGAGGTGAGTATAGGCTACAGTGGTAGCTTGCCAAGGGAGGAAAAAAAAAAAAAAAAAAAAAATGCAATCTTTATGGGATGATTATTTCATAAGTTCTCACTAACATCTACATTGTTAGGCAATTATCCTGGCTAGACAAGATGTATGGCAAGTCTTCTCCCAGCATCAAAACACTGCGCTACAAAGGTTTCATTTTTGTATGATCCTAAGGTTACTTGCTATATAAATATCAACCAGCAGGAATGCTACAGACCACCACATATGTTCGGGTTCAATGGATAATTAGATACTATATTAGCAGACACAAGCTGCAAAAAAAAATATATATATATATGTACAATATGAATAAATGGAGTTATCATTCATCCCTGGCAATTACTAACACATATTTACAAGTCTCTCCACAACAGCAACAAAAATTGAGTGATGAACAAGCATTGGTGGACCTCAGGGCAACTCATTCTACCAATACTGAAGGTTTCCTTTGCAGGCTTTATAGTTAATGCTTCAGGAGTTTAGTGATAAATGTCTTCTATGGCAACTACTTACAAACTTGTCTCTTCTTTAATAACAGGCTGATTTACACACTCAATCCATAGACTTATTGTCATGTTAAATTATTAGATAATGTGTCTGGGTGTTGACTGAACTTCAGACACTGTCATTATTCCAGGTAAGAGTGTTTGTATATCGTACAGTTGCTGCAGAAATAAATAACTCTAGAAGTCATGTGCCCATGCTTTGGGACAACTACTGAATTGTAAGAATGATGAGATAAGCTTCAAATTGTGAATAACTGTGGACAGTGTATGTGGTGGCACTCCTGAGAGGTCTGTTTATCCTGCAGTGCCCTTCAGGTATCCTAAGATCTACAGTAGTAACACTTTGGATGTGTTTTGTATCATGTCAGTCGTTCCTCAAACAGTCACAGCCAATGTCTGGTGTAGGGATCCAGCTTAGCTAGTTCCTCTCACCTGCCACCATCACAGACACAGCACTTGCAGTGCCGGTTCTTATTTAGCTTGTAATCACTGATCATAAAACTCTTCTCAGAAGCAAATCACTCTCACATGGTACATTAACTTAAGACCCAGGTGAGGAAGAATGAGGTCACCACGTGTGTAGAATGATAAAACCTATAACTACTTTTGAAGTCATGGATATCACTACTATATATAGACATGTCATCCAGACTGGAGTCCAGCAAGCTGCATGTGGCTTGTCAAATCTTAAAAAACTGAGTGGTGCATGTTCACTACTCTTGAGAACGTGGCAGCCTATTGGCATTCAGTTTCCAGACTTAGCAGGGCTTGTGCAGTTTGTTTGCTTCAGTAGCTGGATGAATAGACTACAACAGTTAGCTTGTTCTTGAAAACTGGACATGTCTCCTTACCTTAGAATAGTGCTCAAAACTAAACCTTAAGCACCTTAAGTGTGCACCATGTGACGCTTGTCAGACCAGAATCTCAGTGAGGTGAGAAGCTGGCTGTGCCCCTAGATGAGGGTGGGCTGTTGGCCAGATTGGCATTGCTGAAGATCTTGGTCAGTTCCTCCAGTCCACCAGTTGAGTTTCCGTTCTGACAGTTTTCAATTACTTTATTGACAAAGTCCGTGGTGTAGCCAGCAATGCGGTGCTCTGGAAGAGTGGATAACATTAATCATCCAGAAGGCAACAGACTAACCAAAGGACAAATTTTCAATGTTAATACCTACACCTATTAACAAGATACACTTGGGAGTATTATTTATAGAATTCTCAACTTTAAGAAATGAGTAATGATTCCAAGATGACAAAAGTACAAAGTGATGGATACAAAAGTGGCATGTAGAATCTGACTTGGCATCAATGAAGCTACTGTGCACAATGTTTCTAGCAGATGCTTTAAACAATTCATTAAATATGTATACATATAAAATTATTATGTTAAAACAAGCAACATGTTAAAAAGCATTCCCATTACACCATGTTTTGTAACATATGGTAATGATCCATATTTTTACTTACTGTTGATAAGCTTGCACAACTTCTCAATGTGCTGTGACAGCACAGCTTGGGACGACTGAGCATTGCCAGGGGAAGACTGAGGGTGTGGTGAAGGAGATGGGATTACACCATTGGGACCCATCTCCACCTTCCTCAGCAAGGAATTACGAATGTCTTCAATAACAGTCAGTATCCCTCTGTGCTCCTGCTCCAGGCCATACAGCTTGATCTTGTTGGCCTCATGCTGAGCCTTCTTCTTCAGACGACATGCTCTGTTTGAAAGTGGAGTTTTCAGTAAAATTTTCCTGGACAAAATAAAATTCTCTTATTTCATAAAGCCTGACTTAGAATTTTTCCAGTCAACAACAACATTTCAAAGTTTAAGACAGTTACAAAAGAGATTTACTAACTATATCATTCACATACTAAACTGCTCTAGTGTATTATCTCTGAACACTAATTCCAGAGATAACCTTACCTGGATGCCAATTTGTTCTTTTCCTTACGTGATTTTGGCCTCACATTGAAGGGCAGTTCTGACACTGGGGTCATGTCATTTATTGTCTGGAAAATAGACATGCTTTAGAGGGCAGGAAGTAAAATGTGAATAAAATGATAAACAAACTATAATGCTAAGTCAAGCAAGACTAAAAGCAATGAGACAGGTCATCTTCCTGCAGAACTGAAGGGTGACACATTAACAGCCAAGTGCACTCCACCACCATAAGGCTCACCTTGTTCAGCTTCTCCAGCTCCCGTCCGATAGTGACCAGCTTGCGGGGGTTTGGAGTAAGGTCATTGCCGTCGCCGCGGCGAGCCTTCCCGCTGCAGGAAAGGCGTCTTTGTTGACTGTGATGAATGTAGCTACTGCTTCATATTTCACATATGTTCACTTAAAAGATAAGTAACACAACAACTACTTTGAGGCACCACAGCACCAGACAAACACATTGTCGCTCACCTGTGCTTGATGCCCTGAATGGAACAGAGTGGAGAAAACACGGGATCCATAACAGAGGGCAGGCTGTGGGGGTCACGTTCCTGCTGGTTGATGGTGACGCGGTGACCCTTGGGACCTTTAGCTTGCACGTTGTACTGCCAGAAGAAACGCTCCTTCTTGCCCAATGAGCCAGAGATGCTGCCTGTGTCCTCACTCACCACCGAGTCTGGAAGAGTAAAATGTGCACCTAACATTCATTTGGTAAATTCTTTGTCTTCATAAACAAAGAAAGTTATCAGCTATGCTACTTTTGAGATGATGAAGTGCTGGGAATATGAATACCAATGATATGACATTTTACTCACCATTGTCTGACTCAGAATCATAATGTTCATTGTCTGATGCCTCATCAGAGTCAATGCCTTCATCAATGGAGAGGTCATGGCCCCCTGGGGAGAGGATACCCCCCACTGTGCTGAGGGAGGAGGCTGACCCACCAAGCTCCTCAGCAAGAGAGCCAGTGGATAGGAGATGCTGGCGGGGCTCCCGCCGCTGCCAGGCTTGCTCCAGCGAGAAGTTGTGGCTTGGGGCTGACGATGAGAGGCGAGCAGACAGCAAAGGATTGGCGGCTGACAAGGATGTGGGTCGGGGCACCGATGTGCCCATGGGAGGTTCCTGTGGGGAGGGGGTTCCTTTTGGAGAGGAAACACGGTGAGGTGACAATGGAGTAGAAGGAGACCTTAGCAGCAGCTCCTGGAGGGCTGAGGTGGGCTCTGAAGCCTGAGGTGAGCATTGCTGCTGCTGCTGCTGTTGCTGCTGTTGCTGTTGCTGCTGCTGTTGTTGTTGTTGTTGTTGTTGTTGCTGCTGCTGATGATGATGCTGCTGCTGTTGTTGGTGTTGCTGCTGTTGTTGAAACTGAGACATAGTGTGTTGATTCTGATCACTAGGGCACTCCTCAATGCTCCCCAGCTGTGAGCCAGTAGTCTGACTGGAGAGGGAAGAAGCTGTCAGGAGAGGGTCTCGCCAGCCCCCACCCTGAGGAGGGAAGGAAGAGGCCAGCAGGGAGAAGAGGGAGGTGCTCTCTGCCTTGATGGGCTGTGTGTACCGCAATCCGGTGGTTGGCAGGGATGGTGGAGGAGAGGAAAAGTTTCGGTGGTTGCCCATCACCTCATCAGGGGGCACAGCCATCATGGTATTGGGAGACTGAGGTTGGTCAAGGCTTGGCCCAGCCAGCGGCTCAGGCATGAGCAAGTCATCCAGGTTGACATCATCAAGGTACACGTCCTCAGTGGGATTGAGTCCAAGAGGGTGGCCAGCCAGAAGGTCATCCACAGATAGGTCATCCAATGGCTCCAATTTGATGTCAACATCCAGGTCCATAGACTGAGGTGGCCACAACGACGGAGAGTTTGGGCCTAGCGGTGAGAGGCTGTTGCCTGTCTCCTGGTACAGGGAGGACATGGAGCTGGCTGGAGCATCCCACTGTTGGCTGGAAGACTGTCCAGGCAGCAGTGTGTGGTCCTCCATCTGCAAGGCCATGCTGGATAGGTCTGGGAAATGGTGGTTGGGCATCACTCTGTTTCCTGGTCCACGAGGAATGGGCATGCCAGGTCCCTTCCTGTTGTCACCATTCATGCTGTTGTCACAGAACTCCAGCAGGAAGTCACTCTGTGGGAGACATGAACCCCTTAAAACAACTGAACACACCATCACAGACAAGCTATTCATGAAGTAAGCATCTATTCCTTATGTTCATGATCACGCCAGTCCACGCACCAATCACGAA
>NC_059282.1:8883555-8938555 GCF_017591435.1 Portunus trituberculatus
CTACGTCAATTTGGAAACCTTTATGCCACCCTCGCTATTACCACTTCCTGCCACCGGATGCCCCACTCCCCCCACCTTCCCGTCACACACCCGCCCCCACCATGATGCAATTAAACATGGCTGCATGGTAACGCCGAAATGTCCCTCAGAATTAGAGAAAGCACCTTCTTGAAATGTAACAGCTGAGTCATTCATCCTTCCATTTTTTTTATGAAGTAGAATTAAAACAGAATGGATACAAAGGAAACTAATTTACATACATTAAGGAGTAGTAGTAGTAGTAGTAGTAGTAGTAGTAGTAGTAGTAGTATGAGGTTTAGTTAGATTAGGGTATCACTATTATCATTCTTATTAGTAGCAGAAGTAATAGTAGTGTACCAACGGCAGTAGTAGTAGTAGTAGTATCTGTCTGAACTGATCTTACTTCGCTACTCTCACGATACCAGCAGACGGCAAGCCGGGTAGTAACTGAACAGAACGGTTAGCGCAGAGCATGTGGTTGATATTGCCAAAGATAACACAGAGAAAATGTTGCTGAGAAGGGAAAGTGATTGTTGATTGTGATAATGCCCGAAGCTGTGTGTGTGTGTGTGTGTGTGTGTGTGTGTGTGTGTAAGATGCACCAAGTCTTGATCACGTGATGGGATCGTGTGTGTGTGTGTGTGTGTGTGTGTGTGTGTGTGTGTGTGTGTGTGTGTGTGTGTGTGTGTGTGTGTGTGTGTGTGTGTGTGTGTGTGTGTGTGTGTGTGTGTGTGTGTGTGACTGCAATGACATGCTTATCAGTGTAACATTGATAAAGAGCAAGTATGTTTTTTTTTATATATGTCCGCTACTTTTTTTTTTTTTACTTTTTTTATTAAGTGATATGATTAATGTTATTTATCTATACAACAATCACAAGTCTTAAAAACACTAACAACAATCTTTATAGCAATAACAAGAAAACAACAACAACAACAACAACAACTACTACTACTACTACTACTATTACTACTACCACCACCACCACCACCACCACCACTACAACAACAACAACTACTACTACTACTACTACTACTACTACTACTACAACAACAACAACAACAACAACAACAACAACTACTACTACTACTACAACAACTACTACTACTACTACTACTATCAAGGCAAGCGAACAAGTCTTTATCTTAGGATTTACGGAGGTGATCTCTTGATCCTTGGGACGCGCTGACGGACACACACACACACACACACACACACACACAAAGACGTCTTGTTTATGAAAGTGCGTTCAGGTGCAGCAGCAGCAGCAGCAGCAGCAGTAGTAGTAGTAGTAGTAGTAGTAGTAGTAGTAGTGGGAGGAGGAGGAGGAGGAGGAGGAGGAGGAGGAGGAGGAGGAGGAGGAGGAGGAGGAGGAGGAGGAGGAAAACGATTAATAAAATAATAATAATAATAATAATAATAATGAGTTCGAGTACTTGTTTTATTCTTCTCCTCCTCCTCCTCATCATCATCATCATCATCATCACCACCACCACCACCACCACCAGGACAATGACCTTTCCCAATGGCAGCAGTGAAGCGGGAAGGGTTAAGCCACTGTACGCTGGCTTGGGGCGACTTGCCAGAGGGAGGGAGAGGGGGAATGCTGGCTACCGTGAATGAAGACAGAAGACAGACAGCACCGTATTCAGAATCGTTTTGCTCTCACTACGACAATTTTCAAGGGCCACAGAGATGATTAGCGTGGTTTTCAAGAGTGTTTCTCCAGCTAATAATGCAGAAATCTTGTCACTCTGCCTCTAGAACTGTAAAAACACCATAAAAAAATCGTGTAAATTTAAATAGAACCTTTTGAAATAGTGGAAGTGCAGTGTTTGAGAATACGAACCATAGAGTGAAGGTGTGTGTGTGTGTGTGTGTGTGTGTGTGTGTGTGTGTGTGTGTGTGTGTGTGTGTGTGTGTGTGGGTGGATGGGTGGGTGAAGGGCAGGGGTTACATTATGTACACAAAACTGCCCTACCATCTCTTATTAATTCGTGTCCCTCTCAAGAAGACCTCCTCCTTTCTCCTCTGTCCAATCTTCTCTGCCTCCTCACCTATTCTCTCCCGAGTCCTCTCAGCTTTCCCTTCGCCCCTCATTCTTTCCCCTCCCTCTCCTTGTCCCTACCCCAAGTTATCCCCTACAAACACGTGGCCTTGAGAGGGCAGTGACCCATGCGTACCCAAGGAGGAGGAGGAGAAGGAAGGACTTATCTTGTGTTATCCAACTGCCTCGTCAGAGAGAGAGAGAGAGAGAGAGAGAGAGAGAGAGAGAGAGAGAGAGAGAGAGAGAGAGAGAGAGAGACTCATTATACTACAATTTCAAGAACAGTACGTTTTTGTTTCCGGTGTGTGTGTGTGTGTGTGTGTGTGTGTGTGTGTGTGTTTCCTAATGCTTGCAGAATTACCATGACACATCACACGAGCACATACAACCACTAATTTGAACCACACAAGGCAGCATCTGATTACCTAACCAAATTGAACCTTACCATCTCCCAACTGTGCCCTTGAAAACTAATCCATCTTAATTACTCCACCACTAATTACCACCACACGGAAATCATACTTTTAAATAAGCTGAATCACACTCTTCATTTGATTTTATAACTGCTTCGCTTCACAGAAAACGTAAAGCAAAAGCTATCCTCATTCCTTCGTCTCTCTCATTCGTTAGATGTGTAAAGCGGAGGGAACAGAAGGAAAAGGAAGGGATAAGAGAAAGACCGAACGAGGGACAAAGAGGAGGGAAAGAGCGGGAGAAGAGCGGGAGAAGGGGGGGAATAAACCTAGGTACGAAGGAACAAAAGAAAACGGAAAGAAATTAAAGGTGAAAATAAAAGGAAAAATGGCGAAGGGTACGACAAAGTGGAAAAGAAGAAGACAAAGTGGAAAAGAAAGAGAGAATGAAGGGGGAGAATACAAAACAAATAAGGCAAACAAAAGAAGTGAAAAGGGTAAACAATGAGATGGAAGTGGAGAGGAAGAACGAAAAAAAGAGAAGGGCTAAAGAAATACGAAATGTATGAAAGAGAAAGGGGAAAAGAGGTAGAAAGGTTCAGGAAGTGAAAGGAGAAAGGAAAGAGAAAATAGAGGCGGGGGTGAAGGAAAGAGAAGACAAAATAACAATAACCATGAGGAAGAGAAAGGAGGAGTAAGAAGAAATAACAAAGGAAGGAATAAAACGGAGATGCAAGTGGAAGAGAAGACTTGAGAAGAGGAAAGAAGGAAAAAAGGAAGAAGAGACAACAGAAGAGGGACAAGGTAGAAAAAAAACCCATGGAAGCAGAAAGGAAGAATGGAAGAGAAGGAACAAAAGAAAAAGGAACAAAGAAAGCGGGAAAAATATGCCCATAGCAACAGACGAAAAAAAGTAAAAGTAAAAGAAAAAAAGAAAAAAAACAACTGAGGATATAAGACCATAGCAACAGCAGCGGAAGTAGAAAGGAAGATGAAGGGGGGAAGGAAAGAAGCAAGGAAGGAAGGAAGGAAGAAGAGAGGGCAACAGCTGGACCGCCACCACGTTTCCGCTAAGCAGGAGGAAGGAAAGTTCTCACATAATTATGCCAAACTGATAACCCTTTGAGAGAGAGAGAGAGAGAGAGAGAGAGAGAGAGAGAGAGAGAGAGAGAGAGAGAGAGAGAGAGAGAGAGAGAATGCACACTCACGGACCATTATGAGAGAAGGAAGGAAGGAAAGGACGGGGAGGGAGAGAAGGAAGGTGAGAGAGGGAGAGGGATGGGAGGACTGTTTTGTGTGGCAACGGGGGTGAGAGCAGGAGGAAGAGAGAGAGAGAGAGAGAGAGAGAGAGAGAGAGAGAGAGAGAGAGAGAGAGAGAGAGAGAGAGAGAGAGAGGGGGGTGGAAGAGAGCGGAAAGCAAGGAGGAGGAGGAGGAGGAGGAGGAGGAGGAGAAATCATCCTACTCCCACACCTCCCAGTCTATTGATTACCAGGACTGTGTGTGTGTGTGTGTGTGTGTGTGTGTGTGTACACTCCCACACGTGACCAATGCCAAGGACGCGATGACAAGGTGTGTGTGTGTGTGTGTGTGTGTGTGTGTGTGTGTGTGTGTGTTTATAGAAGGGAAGGAAAGGGGTCGCCACGTGGGTTGGGTTAGGTAATAACAATGTTTCTTTTTTACTTAGTGGTGGTAATGATAGTGTATAACGAACGATGTATAGTGGGAATGGTGACTGGTGTGTGTGTGTGTGTGTGTGTGTGTGTGTGTGTGTGTGTGTGTGTGTGCAGGCGCGGGAAAGACCATTGTTGTATGCAAATTTTCATATTTTTTCGTGGGAATGAAAGAAAATGGAAGGAAGCAAAAATAAAAGTCAGGAAGTAAAGTAGTAGAGCAAAATTGGGAGAGAGAGAGAGAGAGAGAGAGAGAGAGAGAGAGAGAGAGAGAGAGAGAGAGAGAGAGAGAAACTGGCACCGTTTTAACAAGCAGGATCAAAATAATGCAACTATTTCTGACGGACTTTGACCTTACTCTGTCAGAGAGAGAGAGAGAGAGAGAGAGAGAGAGAGAGAGAGAGAGAGAGAGAGGGGGATAGGTGGGGGAGGAGGTAGCCCTTCAACTGAGTCAACACCTGACGATCGCCAGCACAGAACAGTAGCTCTTGTTTGTCGAAAACTGGCTCTGTTGTTTTCCTTCCCCTTCCTCTCTCTCTCTCTCTCTCTCTCTCTCAACAAGGCTTTGTACAACGATATCCCAGCACGCACGCACACACACACACACGGAGGGTGCAGCAATGACACAGGAGAAAGCAAAGGAAGATGGGACAGAATGAGAATAAAGAAAGCCGTGAAATAAAGAACACCTCACTGCTGTACCTTGAAAGCCTCCCGCTCTGGCCCTGTCAACACACACACACACACACACACACACCACTGGTGGTAGACAGCAAGGTGTTAAGACAGTCACCCACCACCTTACACAAGGCTTGCCCAGCGTCCTCCCCAGCCACTCAATGAGCATAGGAGTGTACATAATATTTTTTGCCCGAGGCTCAGGAACTCTGCTCGAGGCTAAATCCGGCCTTGGAACTCCGCCAGGCCACCACGCTCCGCCTTCCTTGCCACTCCGCCATCGCGACAAAGAAAGGGCTACCCATCTCATACCATAAAAATTCCCAGTGGTTTCAACGTGAGTAATATATATCGAAACATGTCCTAAAACCACGGAAAAGTATGGTGGAAGCTGAATTATAAGTGAAAAGTGGAAGTTTCAGCCGTGGTGGCCTCGCTCTCTCCAGCGCGGGAGGGTGCGGGGCAGGGCGGATCGAGCGGGGGGACGTGTTTACAAACAAAGCGAGCCACGTGACTACGGGTTGGGCGAAACTACCTAACGGGGGATTTCCCGCCAAAACCTACCCAATGTGACGGCAGTACAGACCAGTGAGGGTCCCCGCACAATGATCACAGGCACGTGCTAGCACACTCACAGCAAGTTACATAAATACCTCAAGTTCATAATGGTTTTCTTTGTATTGCTAAGGCAACTTTCACGATGACTTGACAACTCCGCTGCGAGAAGAGTTGTATCATCGCTGCGATCGATGAAGGAAGAGGACGAGGAGCAGGAGGACGAGCACGAGGTGAAGGAGGGAGGGATTTGTTAAGGTGGTGATGGCGGGGGTGAAAAGGTGGCGCTAGGGGAACAATAGACTTTGTTATGGTGGAACAGCAGTAGCAGACTGGCGCCAGTGCTGCTCCCTACCGTCCATCACGCGCTTGACATATGGCGGCTGGCGCCACAGCTGTCTCCTCTGAACCACACCTGTCGCTAACCCGGAGAGAGAGAGAGAGAGAGAGAGAGAGAGAGTGTGTGTGTGTGTGTGTGTGTGTGTGTGTACAGCAATGCAGGTAAAGGAGGGGGAGGTGGAGGGCAGGACGTGGGTGGCGCAAACAGGGAGACACGTGTAGGGTGGCGGAGAGTGGGTGAGGAGGCAGGCAGGAAGGACGGGAAACACTAGGAAAAGAAGAGATCGTAGGCGTCTTATATTAACGTACCTCTCCCCTTACCCGGCCAGCCACGTGGTTCCTCTCTCTCTCTCTCTCTCTCTCTCTCTCTCTGGGAAATAAATAGCATACCGGGGACAAACTGAGGAAACCCTGCTGGCGCTACGATAAATAAACAAAGAAGGAGTTGCAAGAAGACGATTACAACTTGTTTTAGCTCTCTCTCTCTCTCTCTCTCTCTCTCTCTCTCTCTCTCTCAACATGACGCAACCCCCGACTCCACCCTTACTTACCCCGACCCTGCCCCGCCCAGCACAGGACCAAGCACGCTGCACCCCACACTTGCCTGCCCGTCCGTCCTGTTACCTGCAGCCAAGACGGACCCGGGGCAAAAAGTCACAAAGGAAAGGAGTCAAGGGCAGGCATGAAGGGCAGGATCAGGTCATCGCCAAAGCAATGTATCGAATACTTTTCTTTTAGTTTAGTACTTGTTCAGAAACGATTATTCTTATTCTCCGGTATCTAAACGTTGATAAAATGGAAAGCACTGTAGGAAGAAACAAAGCAATGACCCACAGACAAACTCTACCTGACCAAAACCTGAAGTCACGGATAAACAAAGGCACACCAAGAAAACTGAGCCTACAACGAACAAAACAATAGAAAAACACATTCACAATTTCACCCTGACTAAACTGACTCGAAAAGAATAAAAAGGAAATAAACAAAACAAAGAAACTGTAAAAACGAAATTAACAAGAAAAGGTAGTAGTAGTGGACCACAAAGAAAATACATCACCATCACCACAAACAAACCTCACTGTAACCACGACAGTTCGCGGGAATTAAGACAAAGATAAGGACCACCACCAACATCACTACCGGAGATGGGGAGGTCGCCAGCCCAGCCACAAAGAACGACAAAGACGGCGCCAAAGTGGATAAGTGAACACACACACACACACAGAGAGAGAGAGAGAGAGAGAGAGAGAGAGAGAGAGAGAGAGAGAGAGAGAGAGAGAGAGAGAGACCACCTTCACCGCCTCCACCAAGCAACACAGGTAGAGAAGATCCACATTGTTGCCAGCTGATGTGTGTATGTGTGAGCGCGCAACGGAGAGGAGGAGAGGGAGGGAAGACGAAGAGTAGGGGAGGGAGTGAGAAGGAGAGAAGACGAAGGCAGGAAGGGGGGAGGAGTTGAGTGAGAGCAGAGGGAGGCCGTTGCTGGGAGAGGAAAAGAGAGGGGGTGGGGGTTACTATTTTTTCTCTACTATCACACTTGCCCGCTCCGTCCGCCCCTCACCGCTTGCCTGTATCAGGAAGTGTTACCCTCTGATGAGTTTGCAAGGAGGTAACGGAAGCGAATGTTTGCGTGGATACAGAAGATTAGGCTTTAGGAATTAGTGCTGAATAAACTTCGTGTTGCTGTTCAAATGACTTTCTTTTTTAATCATTTAGACGAAGAACAAGCGCGCTTAGAAAAAAAAGGAGGGGAAAAGTGAGATAGGGAGGGTGCGGTTAACCCCTTCAGTATCATGACACGTTTTCATATTAATTCTGCTTATTATGTGGCATTTTTATACAGCTTTAGAAACTTATGAGGGGATTGAAATAGCGAAGACCGGTTATCAATCTTCTGACCTCCATAGACCCTTCCTAATGTAAACAAAATCGTCTAATCACACTCAAACACTTGCTTAAAAATGCGTCCCAGTAGTGAAGAGATTAAGGAAGGCAGGTTGATGTTTAAATTAATAAAAGATGACGTTTTATATATATTCTCAGGAGAGGGAAGGAAAAGAACAGTGGGATAGAAGGAAGGGATGGTTAAGGAAGACACTAAATTGCTTGACAGAATGGGATCACAGGAACACATACAGGAACGCGGTAGCAGACATAAATAAGAGAGAAAACACTGAATGGCTTGCGAAGATTGCAGCAACACATCGAAGGAGGCCAAGAATAAAAAGGCTTGAAAGGAAGAGAGGCTGGGTGTGGTATGGGAGATATATATAGACTAATGGCATGTAAATATTGAGAGAGAGAGAGAGAGAGAGAGAGAGAGAGAGAGAGAGAGAGAGAGAGAGAGAGAGAGAGAGAGAGAGAGCGCATTGTGACTACTCGTGTGTCAAGCATGGCAATAATTCTTCCTCTCGGGGGTGCAAGTGGCTGGACGAGTCAAGGTCGCTTACTCCACGTGGCTGCTTGTGATTCTTATCACTGAGTGTGCTGTCAACACTTCGATTCCCAGCCTCTAACTCTTCAGAGAACTTAATATTTGAATGCATTGCTACATACGCGAATAAAAGAGAAGACAACATACATACACATTTTTACCTTGAGATTTGTGTACTATTAGATCATTTTGTTGACATTAGGAAGAGTCTATAGAGGTCAAAAGATTAATGGTCACAGTCTTAACATTTTAATCACCGCGAGTTTCTGAAGCTGTATAAAATCACCGAATAGTAAGCAGAATGAATATGGAAACGTGTCATGTATCAGAAGACAGCATACCTTTTCAAAAACAGTATTATAAGGGTGAAATAAAGAAAGGAAGACAGCATACTTATTAATAGTACCATTACAAAGGGTAAGTAAAGGGAATAAGACACCATACTTATTAAAAACCACCATTATAAAGATGAACTAAAGGAAGGCAAGAAATAAAATATACCCAGGCTATCTGAAAGCACTTTTACGAGAGAGAGAGAGAGAGAGAGAGAGAGAGAGAGAGAGAGAGAGAGAGAGAGAGAGACCTACACATGATAAAGCCCATGAGCATTGTAATCCACACATATGTCTTATCTAACTCAAAGCGCCTTATTAGTTAGAGAACATTAAAAACTTGATAAACACAAAACACAAGCTGCTTTCGACACTTCTCTGAGATAAGACCCAATAAACAAATATTAAGATTAGTGAACACAATAATGAGTCTGTAAACAAATGGTGAGACAAACAAACCATGAGATAAAGAAACGAAGAAGCAAATTAACCAAACAATTACTGGATAAACAAATCATAGAACAAATAAATGAATAAAACAAATATACAAACGAACACAAATGAGACAAAAACAACACACAGAACCAAACCAATCATAATCAACGAAGTAAATAAACAAAACAAAACAAAAACAAAAATTCAATACAAGTCTCACATAAACAATAAAGAACCAACTGATGAAAAAAAACAGCAAATCAATTAGAGACCCTTGCTGGGAAAAAAAAGTCGTCCCTACCACACTAAAACCATGTGGCTCTCCTTGAATATTATGGGTACGCATTCCCCACCACCGCCTCTACTGTCCCTCCTTGGCTGGTATTCTCACTTCTTCGCTTCACCTCCACTATTTCAAAAGACTATTCAAATGTACGAGTTTTTAAGGTTTTCATTTTATGGTTCTAAAGGCAGAGTGACAGGATTTCTACATTATCAACTGGTGAAACACTCTTGAAAACTCCGCTAATCATCTCTGTGGCCTTTGAAAATAGTTATGGTCAGACAGCAAAGTATTTTTAAGGTGGTTTGTGTTATGGTTCTAGACCTAGAGGCAGATAGACAAAATTTTACATTATTAACTGGAGAAACATCTGTGGCCCTGGAAATTAGTCGTGGCAAGAGAGCAAAGCGTTTCTGAATACGAATTTTTCTTGCCTCCACCTCCTCCTCCTCCTTCTTCTTCTACTCCTCCTCCTCCTCCTCCTCCTTCTACTCCTCCTCCTCCTCCTCCTACACGTGTTTGCAAGGGAGTGTGGGAGGGATTACAAGCTTTAATTTTCCTCGTCTACTTGTTTGATGTTTTTTTTCCCTTCTTCTTCTTACTGTCATTCTTGTGGATGTTTTGATTCTGAAAGATGTACGGAAGTCTTTTTTTCTTCCTTCACTCATGGATTGTGTTCGGGAGTTTTACTGTGTGTGTGTGTGTGTGTGTGTGTGTGTGTGTGTGTGTGTGTGTGTTATTTGGTGTTTGGATGCTTGTAAACAATATCAACAACAACTGCTGCATTATTAAGGTTAGTATGCCATCTAATACACAAACAAGGTCATGACATTACACACACACACACACACACACACACACACACACACACACACACACACACACACACAATCATGACACTACATGCATATATTAATTTCATGCAAAATATACAAACGAGAGAGAGAGAGAGAGAGAGAGAGAGAGAGAGAGAGAGAGAGAGAGAGAGAGAGAGAGAGAGGAATCCATGTTAATTAAGGTATTATGATATTTGTGTATTTACTGACACATCGAGAATTTGACAGTGCCCTCTGGAGACTGTACTGAAGAAGAGAGATGCTTTCGTTCCCGTCCTCCGCCTTACAACTTAAATAATCAATGATCCTCAAGGCCTCACGCTGCCAGAGAGAGAGAGAGAGAGAGAGAGAGAGAGAGAGAGAGAGAGAGAGAGTAGCAATGTCGATCCAAAATGCAGGAGAGAGAGAGAGAGAGAGAGAGAGAGAGAGAGAGAGAGAGAGAGAGAGAGAGAGAGAGAGAGAGAGAGAGAGAGAGAGAGAGAGCCCGTATTCAGAAATGCTTGGCTCTTTCACCACGACTATTTCCAAAGGCCACGAAGATGATTAGTCCGAGTTCTCTAGAATGTTTCTCCCTTCATTAGAGTAGAAACCTTGTTAATTTGTCCTCGGAACCTTCAAAACACCCTTACAAAATCCCACTACGAACTGAAACCTTTTGGAAAGCAGTGGAAGTGAGATAAACAAACGTTCAACAATATGAAGATCGAGACAGGAGAATGAGAGAAAGAGAGAGGGGGGAAGATGGGATATAGATGGAAGGTAAACCACAACAATCTTATCTCCTTCCCTGGAACCCCTTCGACCTTCACAGGGCGGGGGAAGAAGGGTGATGCGTGTATGTTGGGGGGGTGGGGGAGGGAGAGGGCACATGGGCAAAGAGGGCTCAAGTGACGCAACAGTATATACGCAAATTGCAGTGTGTTTTTCTCTCGCGGGAACGCAGTGGCAGTGCAATAGTGCTGGTGGAGTGGTGGGTGGCAGGAGGGCGGGCAGTGGGACAGAGGAGGACAGCATGTTGATAAGCTAGGGTGTGTGTGTACTAGTTGACCGTTACGTAGGGCTCCCTAGACACGTGACAAGAGCTACACACACACACACACACACACACACACACACACAGGTGCCAATTGGCTAGTCTCCATATTTTCTTCTTGGTTTGACTCATCATTTCCAAGAGAGAGAGAGAGAGAGAGAGAGAGAGAGAGAGAGAGAGAGAGAGAGAGAGAGAGAGAGAGAGAGGCTAGTCATGTAAGATCGTGAATGGCTAGCTAGTCAAGAGTACACAAGCACCGGGAGTCAGTCAAGCCAGCAAGCCAGGCCGCCATTCCCTCCCGGACATAACTTTCTCTCTCTCTCTCTCTCTCTCTCACACACACACACACACACACACACAGAGAGAGAGAGAGAGAGAGAGAGAGAGAGAGAGCGTGTGTGTGCCCTTCAAGACGTCCTATGAGGAAGGAGTATGCATGTACCGTACGCTGATTGTGGTTAAGGTGTGTGTGTGTGTGTGTGTGTGTGTGTGTTTGAGAGAGAGAGAGAGAGAGAGAGAGAGAGAGAGAGAGAGAGAGAGAGAGAGAGAGAGAGAGAGAGAGAGAGTGTGTGTGTGTGTGTGTGTGTGTGTGTGTGTGTGTGTGTGTGTGTGTGTGTGTGTGAATGAGCGTGTATGAATGACTACACAGGTCAGTGACTTATGGCTGATAATAAAACTCACCCAACACTTCTAACTATTCCTTCTCCCTTTCCTATCTGATACTACCTCTACAGCACACACACACACACACACACACACACACACACACACACTATAAACAAACCCTCCAATACACGAATAACTTTTTAAATAATTCTCCTCTGGGCTGACTCACACAAGCAACAGGTTTTAGTGAAGGATATTGTACCCTTTACAGGAAGGTCAGCACACGTTAGAACACTCAAGCTCTGCACGTGTTGGCTATTTTTATCCTCTTTACAGAAAAAAAAACCTACTTCTGTTATTCCAATTTTTTTCCTTATGGCCCAAAACTTAAGGAGGTTTATCCCAGTCTTTTGGCTAATTTCCTCAGACCTGATCGGGGAGTGGCATCTAAGTGGCCCTTTTTGTTTACTCGTTTTTGGCCAGATTCCCCCTCGTACATAAAATAAAGTGGCTTTAACCTCTTCAGTACTGGGACGCATTTTTACCACGAGTTTTCCAAGAGTTTTGTGCACTCATTGCCATTAGGAAGGAAGGGTTCACGAAGGTCAGAAGATTAATGGTCACAATCTTCACTGTCTCAATCACCACATGAGTTTCTGAAGTTGTATACAATCACCAAATAGTAAGCAGAATGAACTTAGGTAGTTAATAAGTTAGCTAATACTGCAACTTTTATAGTGAGACCAGCAATCGTTCAAACAGTAGACATGGGAGTATGACCAGACTTTACAGATGTTACCTAACTATGATAACGTTACAATCGAAGACTCATCCCTGATAACCATATTTTTCTTCTACTTTATCAATTCACTGATTTTATAACTATTTTTCCTCCTTGTGGAATCATCTGCTGTTGGGAATATAAGTTACTCAAAACAGTAGAGAAAAACGAAAAAGAAAGGAAAAATAAGCATTCCATCCTTCTAGCACATTCTTCACATCAGACTTTCACTTATAAGCTAACCACAAAATAATGCAAATATACGAGTCTGATAATGGTGAGCACGTTCCGAGTAGGGAGGAGTGAGGCGAGCAGAGCAGAGCAAGTTCGTGGCGTGATATAGCTTAACTGGTGAGGCCCTTATTCAAAACACACTTCCCTTTCTCACCACGACTATTTTCAAAGGCCACGAAGATGATAACTCTGGTTCTCAAGACTGTTTCTCCTGATAATAATAGGGAAATATCATCACATTGTCACTAAATCATGAAAACACACATAAAAACCCCGTGTAGCTTCAATCGAAGCCTTTGGAATGTAGTAGAGATGGAGCATAGAAATTTAACCAATTCAGTACCATTACGTATCTTCATATTCATTCTGCTTACTACTTGGTGACTTTATAGAGCTTCAGAAAATCATATGGAGGATTAAAATAGTGAAGACCATTAATCCCCTGACCTCCATAGATCCTTCCTAATGTAAATAATCTAATCGTGCCTAAAACTCGTGGTAAACAACGCGTTCCAGTACTGATAGGGTTAAGGTTTTCAGACAGCGGGTTGGACAGAAGTAGCTTGACTGAGAGAGGTATGAAGAAGCCTATTTGCCACTCCGCTCATCTCATTGACATATTCGTAGAGGCAATTGCTGAAGGAGAGAAGATTATCCCCACCCGACTTCAACCATTCATCCCCACCATTCCTGCACCCACACACGGCTACGCATACACCACACAACACCTCCCTCCTCTCAACACCACACTTCACATACACGCATTCATAACTCGCCCCGCAAACAATGAAGTAGGAGAGAGAGAGAGAGAGAGAGAGAGAGAGAGAGAGAGAGAGAGAGAGAGAGAGAAAACTACTTCCAAGTAGCTACTCTGGTTTCTTTGAAGCTTGAGAGAGAGAGAGAGAGAGAGAGAGAGAGAGAGAGAGAGAGAGAGAGAGAGAGAGAGAGAGAGAGAGACTTGAAAGCGAGGAAACTGTTATAATTCAATTTGATAGAAAATAACCGAGCTGAAAACTCTCTCTCTCTTACGATATGAAACAGAGAGAGAGAGAGAGAGAGAGAGAGAGAGAGAGAGAGAGCTCGATATTTCTCTCCCCCTCGTGCTGCATAAAACAAACACAACATCAAAGAGAGAGAGAGAGAGAGAGAGAGAGAGAGAGAGAGAGAGAGAGAGAGAGAGAGAGAGAGAGCATGAATCTCTCTCTCTCTCTCTCTCTCTCTCAACGATTCGTGTCAATCAGGATACAATGGCAGAGTTGTGTCAATCCTACTCGTGTTTCGCTGCGCCGCGAGCTGAGCGGCAGGAGCTGGGAAGGGAACCACTAACCTACCACCACTGCTGCTGCTGCTGCTGCTACTACTACTACTACTACAAAATAGCCACCACCACCACCACCACCAACAACAACAACAACACAAATAAAAACAAACTTGATTACACTCTTCCAATAATACATAAAAGGAAAACAGAAGAAGAAGAAGAAGAAGAGAGAGAGAGAGAGAGAGAGAGAGAGAGAGAGAGAGAGAGAGAGAGTGCACTTTTCCTCCTTTCTATTCGTGGAAATGTGTAGGTTCCTTGGAGAGGGAATCCCAGCCCTATGTCCTTGAGAGAGAGAGAGAGAGAGAGAGAGAGAGAGAGAGAGAGAGAGAGAGAAGCACTATACACACCTTCCCCTCTTCTTTCTCCAACACTACACAAATACAACCACAATCCCACAACATCCCTAACTCCCCCATATCTCTAATAACAAACTCCACATCCTTCACGGACAACCAAAATCATGAAAAAAAATAAATAAAATAAACAAACAGCTCTGGGCAGCATTTCATTAGTTACATAACCAGTAAGAATGGCACAGAGCCGTTCAGCAAACCAGATACTACCAGACCAGCGTGGCCTTGCTATAGTATCAGGACAATGCTAAAGGGAGAAGCGTGAACCCCAATATGAAGTTGACAAAAGCACAGCGCGAGGTAAACAAAACATCCACGCCCACAGGTACACCACGTGATCTCAGTCAATAATCTCTAACGTGCCACATATCGACCCAACACTGCCATTAATGCTGCACTGGTTGTCATCAAAAGCCTCCTGGGTACTTCGGGGTTCATGTAGTTTTCAATGGTATGGGTTGTGTAGTAGGCGTGTTCGTTTATATAATCTTATCCTCTGTACACGTGTCAATAACAAACGGAGATGTGGCAGAAGCGCCTTGACGTAAACACAGCGCTACGCTCGGTAAGGGGCCCATCGCACAGAAGCCTTTAAGTGATACTGCCATTTTGTTTCTTACTCCTATTTTCACACACTTTCCTGTTGACACGTGCATCACGTGAACCAATGATCAACACAAATTATATGTTGACTTAACATAATGGGCTGAATAAGCTACATTAGATGCTAAGGTCGTGACATGCAAAAACTGGTTCTTGGAATTGCTCTGGGAAAATAAACGTTCAATTACTACTACTACCAAGTGATTACCATGACAGTGTAGGAGAGTGAGTGCATGTGGTGGTCACTCTAACGGTGTAGGCTGTCTGTGTGTCTGCGTGCATCAAAGTGCCACGTTCAAGGTTGTGCCATTTATAAAACGTGAACCGTTAGACTAACAACAAACCAGCCCAGCTAAACGCGAGCTGAGAAAACACCCCGCAATATTTATTTATGCACTGAAGAAACATGAAAGTGCGTGCGTGCGTGTGTATCCCTTACTTCCCAACACACAACACAAAGAAAGAGGTCCAGAACAATCCTGTAAACAAATGTAAACTAGTAAAATATGTATATCCTTTGGTCTTTAACAATTTTCGCCTTTGCTCCCACCTGGCTCACAATAACATCATACAAAGATTACTTCATAAACATATGACAGAGAACCAATAACATTTCCTTAAAACAGATGATCAACACTCACCTACAGAGGCAGTTTCTTTCTTCCCAGAGATGAGGCACGGAGCCAGCTTGTCACTCCACACACACACACACACACACAAAGCTCTCCACCACCACCACCACCAATTTCAGTTGCAAGATGGATATGTCACTGGCAGCGAAAGTAACTCCGTGTCACGATAAGCAGGATACGTGGAAATCTTCAAGCACAATGGTTCACGATAAGGATGCGATCAAGCTTGGATTTCAGCTTAATCTCAATGGTTTGGGGGCGTACTTTCTCTCTGACTCGTTTCACTCTCAGGTTTGTTTTGGTCTTGGTCGAGGAAGTCCACGGGGTCAGGCTAGTACATATTGCAACCAATCACTGGCCACCTCTCTTCCTTGCTGGAGCGCCGGCCAATGGAACGTCAGGTTGCAAGCGGGGAAGGCTTACCCTGTAAACATGGCCCCACAAGGCTCGAGTGGAATATTCCTGCATCCTGTTTCCTTCTCCCAAACACAATGACAGTTCATCTTGTTCGCTTCCATCGTTGACTATGTGTCTCATAGTTTTGATTTTTACAAAACATCAATACATTTAGCCTCGAGTGTCTCAGTGGGGTTAGGGTATAGTTAGGATACAGCAACACCTGAAAACTGCCATATTTTAAGCAAGACCTTGGGATCGGTGACGTCACAGTGACGTAGTGTTTTGGTGTGGTGCCAACCTGCAAAACTTTCGAACCAAAACAATGCCATTAAACTCTCCATATTCACATCACTCCAAACCACAGAAATACAAAGCAAGCATATGGACGTCAAATAATAGGCTCCTTACAAAGCGGACACAGATAGTAACAGGAGGAGCTTCAAGATGGCAGGCCTGCAAGGAGTGAGAAAGATATCGGGAAGTTTCTGAGGGATCGATAAAAGGCTAATACTCTGCCCTCTGGTGACGGGTACCCGAACCTCAACTTACGGCCGCCACAGAAAATTAGGCATTTTAATGGGTAGCTAGTCTAAATTTCTACTACATTTTGAGGACACTACCTCATTATTGTTAAACATACTTATCCCATTCCCTCCTCCTTTAACCGAATATTATCACTGCAAGATGGTTCAAGTTTCTACACGTATCATCTTTTACATGACACACTGACTACTAATCAACAATGCATCTGCCATTCAAATTGGACCTGTTCATCATGAGTAAACAAAGAGATGATTGATTTCCCCAACTTCTCAGCTCTGATGCTATGGCCACTCACCGGTAAAAGAGAGAGAAAAAAAAGGCATTCTTGAATTCAAGCGCGACCAATTGGACATAAAAAAATCAGTCAGTCCATTGTTCCTCCTGATACAATTTGCGTCCACATGTGTTGACTCGTTGCGTGGTGGTGAAAGCACTTGGCAGTACAATGAGTATTTATACCTCACTGTGTATTTAAAAGTAATATTATGAAAGAAAAGAAGAAAGGTAGAAGGAAAAAGAAACAAGTTAACCTTATGAAAAACAAATGCAGATAAACAAAAATGTATAAAATAAGTTTATTACAAAATCGAATCAAAATAAATTTACCTCCATGTGATTTCGACTAATATAACAATGTCAATATACATTGACCTTTGTATGCATATTAACTGTGAATCACACACACACACACACACACACACACACACACTGACTGACGTGGTGACAATGTTATGAATATTAAGTTCTGATTCTAGATTTTTCTTTTCCTTTTTTTCCTCTTAATTAGACGACAACGGCCAGTGAAGTCTTTGTCTGGTGAAATAGAAGATAACCTCTTGGTGGACTCGAGTTCTTAGTCAGCGTGAAAAAAGCCACTGCCTCAAAACACTCAATTAACACCTGCCGATTATCTCAAGGCCAAATTGCAAGACACGTGTTGCTCTGAAGTGACGGGCACCAAAGTCAAGGCGCATGGCAACACACACACACACACACACACACACACACACACACACACACACACACACACACACACACACACACACACACACACACACACACACAGTGACATTAGCTATGATGAGAGATTAGTGAAGTTATATTTACTCAAAACTGCAGGAAAGACGAAAAAATGCGGAGACATGATCAGTGTAAAATGACTGAAAAGAATATGACAGGTAGACAGAAACAAGCGAGGTACGTAAATGAGTAAGTAAATAAAAACATGACGAGAAAGAAGCCAGTGAATGTCATGGCAGATAAAGCATTGTGGGTAAATAATATAGTTACAATTAAAGAAAAAATGACAAATGGATATTTCTCTCTCTCTCTCTCTCTCAGACCACCCTTTCTTTGTATCATGGCAATGTGGAGACAAAGAAAACAACTCACTATAAGGAATCTCCATATAATGAATGATGCTGCCATTTTACAAATCAATAACCTTAATAGAAAAACATAACAACTATAAATTTTCATGACACTACGTAAATAAAATGGCTTATCAGTTGTGACAAATGGCAAATCGTGGAGGTCTCTGGTAGTACTCTCTCTCTCTCTCTCTCTCTCTCTCTCTCTCTCTCTCTCTCTCTCTCTCTCAATACATAGAAAAATGAGAAAAGAAAATAATCAAGCTCCAAAAATACTATGGAAACAATAACAACAACAACACCTCCGTCATGGCCTCCTTCAAACTTTGGGCAAGGTAACCCCCGCTTCCTGGTCCGTCTCGATGCCTATCTCCTCATACAGCTGTGCCTTGGGGTGTGGGTAACCCTCCAATATAGCGTCCAGAATGTCCATCGCCATCCTCCTCCTCTTGCGCCACTGCCTCGTCATGGCGTCGCTCTCCTTCACCACTTTGTCTCGCTCCTCCTTGGACACCAGGACGCGGTTCTCCGTCAGGTCCTTTAGCTTCTGCTGCAGGCGGGTTACTTCTTCCTTTATCTGGGACCGCGGAGGCAAAGAGAAAGAATGGTCTTTACTCTCCTGTGGTATGGTAAGCCATGCTAAACTCTAGTAAACTGGTGAACTCTGCCTGATTTATTTTACCCCTCCTTCCTATGACTTGTATTGTTCCTAGACTAGAGGGAAATTTCAAGACACTCACCCTTTAATTTTGGTACATACTTTTGACATTTCTTTAGGGATTGGTACTTTTGTGAGCTGTTTTCATTCAGTACCCTTTTACATACAATAGTAATAATAATGGTAACGATAAGCAACTTGTAAGAGAGGAGAGCAGTACCTGTGTAGCCTTGGCGTGTGCTTCCTGCGTGGTGGGTGTGGAGAGCAGCTGCCTGAGCTGAGTGTCTGCTTCACACAGCTGTTTCTCCTTCTCCTTTAAGGTGGCACCGAGTTCTGCAGTCTTTCTGTCCATTTCCTGCAGCTGAGTCTCATCCAGGGGAGGAAACTGGTCTTGGCTGAACACATACACTTTTTGCTTGCCATATGTCTTCTCTCGCACTGATCCTTCCTGAGATAAGATCTTGTCTTAGGCACACTGGCAATTCCAGTATCATGGCTTTTTTTGTCGGGGGGGGGGAGGTCAGTTATTTATTTATTTATTTTCTATTAGTAACAAAACCAGAGCTGCAATAAAAAGTCCGAGTCTTTCAGTGTTATGTATGATGCATAAGTTGTACTAATTTGGCTTATATTTAGGAAAATAACTTAGATTAGTAGTTCATAGTGGATGTCCATGTGGGAGTAGTGTTCCTGTATTTTTACCAGGATAGGTTAGATGAGGCTAGGATGAGAAGCCTTTTCTTGGGGGTTCACTGGGAACATAGCTCCTGGTTAGGTTAGCTTAGGTTAATAATCTTTTCGAGACCTCCAGGGGGTCCCCCGGCTTAGGTTTGGTTAATATTTTTAGCAACACTATGGAGAGGTCGTGGGGGGCAGGTCCTCCAGCCAGGCCCTGCGGGAAGGTTAATTATCCTTGGAAGATTTTCGTGTATTTTCGAGAATCGGGAAAATTTTCGTAATTTTCGGAAAAAAAACTATAAAGAATCCTTTCAGTATTTTTTAGCTGAAACTGTTCACATAAATGTTTGGGCAATCCTTTGTAAACGAAACGGAAAATAAGAAAAATATACATAAATAAAAAAAAAGGGCTACTTTCGAACACGAATGGTGAATTTTGCACAATACCACCAAGAAGAGTGCAGAGAGTGACCAAACAACCAGCAAGACGGCAGAACAAAACAACTCAGGCGTGTCTTCCACAGGCACAAAGCAACACTCACTGCTGTCAGGTGATCCAAGGCCTTCTGTACCGCCGTCTTGCCCACCTCCTTGTGCAGGTTCATGAACACGTCATTCACACTGTACGGTCTGTTCTGCTGCTCCATGTACCTCTTCACCTTCTCCGTGCACTCACCACCGTCCTTCTTACTCATACTGTGCTAATAACTGTTACTCACTCCACTCAATACTCGCTCACCACTCACCACTCTCCACTTGTAAACAAAAATGGGCGGGAGCGCTGTCTGTTCCAAGCTGGTGATTCACTTTTCCCAACGGCGCACTATTCCATATCAGCAACAACTATTACCGATGATGTTATATAGTATGTTAATTGCCATTTACTACTATTATTGTTATCATACATGAGAGAGAGAGAGAGAGAGAGAGAGAGAGAGAGAGAGAGAGAGAGGAAGGGAGGGGGGGTATTTGAGAGACATGATATATTCAAAAGCTAATAAATGGACTGACAAAAAACAAGCACTAAGATTTTCTCAGGATATGTTCGAAGAAATCCCAGCGCCTGTCACTTCCCAGTTTCCTTTGCCTGCTCAGAATACATTAGTCTGTATAGCAAAATTCTTTCATACAGTGATGCAATCCGTTTTCTTTTTTCGCCTTGGTGAGACGAAAAGCTACGGCAAGACCAAAGATTCTATACCTAAATAAACTGAGGTGGTTTTATTGGGTAAGCAAATATGTAAAGGCTAACCCATGCCACCCGTCCCCAACACACACATTCTCCGGGCGCATTATGATGCAACGTCCTTGAAAAACTCTCACTGATCACAGTCTTACTGCCGCAAGATGAGAAGTGGCCTTGATTTGCCATGAATCAATGAATGCATGAGTGAATGGCTGCACGAATGAATATAACTGAATATATAATAAATTAGTATTAATTCATATTGAAAATATTAAAGAACAAGGTAAGATACATAACATTAACTACTAATACTACATTACTGTGGAGAAAAATATTCAATCCTGCTATAATTTGTCGATTCATTATTTCTCTCTCTCTCAGTTTTGATGCAGAGTAGAAACATTTGAGACTGGCTTCCCGTGAGCCTTGGAAGAAATGCTGTCTATTCTACCTTGCATTAGTGTTGCCACTTACTTGGGTTTTCAACCAACGCAGCTTTCCTCGTCTCCGTCACCTGAAGAAGTGAAATAAGGAAACAGTTTTGTGAAGTCCACAAAAGAAGAATGAATAAGCAAATAAGTAAAACTCTCTCTCTCTCTCTCTCTCTCTCTCTATATATATATATATATATATATATATATATATATATATATATATATATATATATATATATATATATATATATATATATATATATATATATATATATACACACATGATAAACAGCAATCACTACTATCATTATTACCACTACTACTACTACTACAACAACAACTACTACTACTCGGTTAGAAACATGCGTAAAAGTCAATCAAACTACAAAACTCATTATATTTTATTACGAACGGACATGCAGACCACATAATCTTTGCATTCCCTCCTCCTCGACTTCCTTCTCCACACGCTGCCAAAGAACTGAATAAAATTTGAACTGAATAGGATGAACATCAGGATATAATGTATAATCTATTTTCACACACACACACACACACACAGGTACGACAATATTCTCATTACTAACTAGCCTACGAATAAATGAGTTCCTGTCAAATTACATGTGAACATTAGTGACGCGCTACAAAGCCGACAACTGCCTCTCCACGTGTAAAGACACGGATTTACTGTGCATGCCTGTCTACTTTGTACACGTGAAATTCGGCTTACTTATTATTTATACTAGTTGTCTTTTTTTTTTTTTTTTATTTAGGAACCAATTACTAATTTATTTACTCAATAACTTTATTTATACATCTAACTTAATTACATCACTTAGACATAGCACACTTGTTAGAACTTAGTAATTGGTGTAACAAAAATAGTCATTTCAGTATCTTAATGATATGGTAATGAGGCAAGTGGCACTCAACATGTCCAGGATATGGCACCAGCCCCGCTATTTGATTGGCTGCTAGTCTTCCTTCCTCGCTCTCGCTGGTGATGTAGTGCACACACCAATCACATTCAGCCATCGCCAGGCAGCTGCGTCATATCGTGAGCAGTTATACCTACACTAGTAATGCCAGACAGAGTGGCTGGGAAAGACAAAAATCAAGGTGGATGTGCACTGCCGTACGTCACCCCAATAATAATAATAATAATAATACTGATAATTTCCATCCAGTTTCACAGTTTGCAGTTATTTTGTACTGAAATAATATCAATAATTATAACATATAGCTACCAGTAGTAACTTACTGTAGAACAATGACAAATTATTATAATGTATTAATGATATCAAGAGCCAGTGGTAGCTCAGTGGTAGTAACAGTACCAATTGCAGTAACAGTAATGATGCAGAACAAACACTATTGGGTATTGGAAACATTTGTTGAACCATAATCCTTTTTTGTTTTCCCGAATTTTCTGATCACGAGCCGCAGATCTTTCTAGCAGATAAGACGAGGAAAGGATGGTACACACACACACAAAAAAAAAAACTTTTCCACTACAAGTATTTTATTAAAATAACCGGACATGTCTGTACTTGCCTATGTAACCTTTGTCTTGCAAGTTTTGTAAGTAGTATTTACATCCCGTTTCCCGAGTAATGGTGTCCAGCAAGTGAAAGCAATAGTACTAGCAGGGCACTCATGCGTAACAAACAAACAAACAAACAAACAAACAAACAAACAAACAAACACACACACACACACACACACACACACACACACATATATATATATATATATATATATATATATATATATATATATATATATAGAGAGAGAGAGAGAGAGAGAGAGAGAGAGAGACACACACACACACACACACACGAATGTCCTGTTAGAAGTAGTGCTTTCACCTGCAAGAAACCATTCCACAGAAAACGGTATGTAAAAATTGACTTTTACATTGATTTAATTTTCTATTTTTCATCATACTGAACAGTTTACTCACTTTACATTTTCAACATTACTTTAACTCTCAAATCATTCTAACATTCTCTTCATAACTGATAAAAACTTCAATAATTCTCTAGTGTTTCCACAAATGCATTCTTTTAAAATCTAGAATTATTAACAACTTCTATTGCGTTTTACATTCAATTAACATATTTTCTCTTCATGTTTCAAAATGATTCAACCTTTATGAGAATTACAACTCATTTCATTACCAAATTAACATCTTTGTTGACTTTTTCCTCTCTCTTCCTCTTTCTAACTGGTGGACACAAGGCTGACACATTGATGCTCAGCAAGTTTCCATGACGACCTTGTTTTGAGGCTTAAAGAACTCTCCTCTCTTTAACTTTAAGTATTTTTCAAGTACTCTGATCTTCACAATGCCGGTCATTTTTTTTTCCTTCCAATAAACAAATATACGAAGCAAATACCTAACTCAAACCATTAAAATCAAGCCCGATCATCAAAGAAAGCACAAACAGACAGGAAATATTCTATTGTGTACCACTTCTAGTAAAAGCAATAATATTTGTAAACAAAGTGCCATGCATTGCAACATTACACCATACATAACATAACTAAGATTGTTAGTATAATCTGTGAAGTGATACCAAAAGACACTGAATAACTTTCCAGTCATGATTAGTGATAGTGTTGCAGTGCAAGAAAACCTACAATAAAGTCAGTATATATAGTCATAGCCAAAAGCAGAGCAGTATTCACACTCATTACTACTGTTCAATGCTTTCCCTCACTCTGAAGGCCTTGCTAATCTGACAATGTTGAGACATGATAGATTCTTAGCAGGACTTTGGACAAAGGGAAAACAGTATAGCAGTGGAAGCAACTGTGGTGTTAGCAACTCGACTTCTGACAATCACTACATTAAGTCATCAAGTCATCAAGTCTTGTATCTACAATATTGGATCCATTGCAACTCTTCTCTCTAGTCCAATCTTTGGTGTCATACTATTCGCAGTGAACTGTTTGATGTGGCAAAATAACAGTTTAAAGCCTACCATACGAGATCTGCCAGCGCTGGTCTTGTGCAGTATGTATACAGTAAGTAACCTTCACTGAAAAATGGTACACAATTTATAAAGCTAAAATATCATTGCTTCACAGTTCACATGTTTGTTTAATAGAGATATAAATACAATACTAACAACAATAATGTTTGAGATTACAGCTGGTTAGATAGTTTAATGCCATTTATAGAAAAATTGAAATAGTACTGAAGAAAAAAGGGAGGCTGTTTATCGAGACTGGATGCCCTAACAAACTTGACTTAGTCCTTGGTCATATTAAGATCTCTGGAAACATCCATGAGAACAAGGCAAGTTTTCATAGGTACTCCATTTTTCATAATTCATTTGTCATGCCAAATAAACTTCCTACCTTCCTCAAAAACTACCCCATTCCAAATTGCTGTCATAAGTGGGGACATGAAAGTATGCCCCAGGATCAAGAGAATAACTCTTTAATGAACGGTGGTTATGCCACACCCAGAAAGTACTATATGAGACACCCTCCGAACTAGAGGTTTGAGTGGTAATGTTATGCTGGGGATACGTCGTAATGTTTGTGTGCCAGACATGATGAGACCTTCATGCATCCCTTACTTAATTTCCTCACATAAAAAGTTTCATTGGTTCACACATTTTCCTATGGTTCCAATAGTGTAAAGTTCCCAATAGTATGACTAAATATTGTTACTACTATTTTTTATCTGCTGTTGGAAAAGTACCATCAAAATCATTATTTGACTTTGAAATGGTATGAACCCATAGCAAAGCTCTAACTAACATTTCTGGGACAGGTATGGTCAGATGGAGTGAAATGCCACACTGACTTCCTGCTCTGCTTGGCTGCAGAAACATGACTCAAAGTAGAGCTTTTGACAGGAAATGATGCAGATTTTCAAAAGGTATCCAACAACAGACAAAATCAGGTTAATCAGTAATATTAATATATATCTTAAACATAAGAATAAGAACATTCAGTGAGGCTTTAATATTGTAACCTCAAAAGAATTCAATGACAACAGTAAGACTGGTTTTGAAGAAAGTGATCAGTCTCTCCACGCATTCACCATTATAATAACTGTTAAGACTAAAAATCAGATAGCATAGTATGTGCCCTATCCTAGGCTTATACAAACTCTTCCAGATTCACAACTAAACATAGCTAATTAATAAGTATAAAGTGAAAGTAAAAGAAAAAAATAATGTTATAAAATTTCCTCATGACATTTTTCTGTCATGAAATCACCAATGTATTATGTACTTTAAACAAAATAAAGATACAATTTTAGTACAAGAGTAACTAGAGTTCATAATATACTCATCCTTATTGAAGATAATCAAGCTGATGCAGTGTTACTGAAAGAGTTGTTGATACTTGAAGCTCCTGGCAAATTAAATTGCAGGTATGCTAAAATTCACAAGAAAATCCCAAACTATCCTTTATGCCCACACCTCCAGGCACACTTATAAATAATCAGGAGAGAGAGAGAGAGAGAGAGAGAGAGAGAGAGAGAGAGAGAGAGAGAGAGAGAGAGAGAGAGAGAGAGAGAGAGAGAGAGACTATGCTCCTGACCAAACATACTCAATCTTTAACAGTGATGAAGGAAGCTGAACTGTTCCATCACTGCACTCTGAGCATCCACAGTTTCCTCCATAACCTTCCATTGCAGCTTCTCAAGCATCAAGGCTTAACTTCTTTTCATCACTCTCTTTCTCTTTTTCTTTCTCACTCTTTATTTTTTATTATTTTTTTTTTTACTTTTCTTTATTAATTTCTATGAAACAGAAATGAGTTCTTATAATTTTACTATTTATATTATTCCTTAATATTCCTATCAAGGAACAATATAAACAGTTGAATGTTTTACTAATCTGTTATTCTTTTTAAAGATTTATTTTTTATTTACTTATTTAAGTTTTTTTACAATGAAAGCATGTCTCACTGACATGGGATGACTGTACAAATACAAATGTGCATTGTGGATTTGCATTTATCTTGCTTATCACTGCTTTTGTAAAATGTTATCACAGAAAAGATATTCAATCTGACTTAGTGAAAGGCCAAAGATGAGTCCTGAATGTGTGTGTGTGTGTGTGTGTGTGTGTGTGTGTGTGTGTGTGTGTGTGTGTGTGTGTGTGTGTGTGTGTGTGTGTGTGTGTGTGTGTGTGTGTGTGTGTGTGTGTGTGTGTGTGTGTGTGTGTGTAATTCACCTCGGTCGTCTGCTGGTCACCCAGCCAGTTCTCCCCATTACGGAGCGAGCTCAGAGCTCATAGACCAATCTTCGGGTAGGACTGAGACCACAACACACTCTACACACTGGGAAAGCAAGGCCACAACCCCTCGAGTTACATCCCATACCTATTTACTACTAGGTGAACAGGGGCCACACATTAAGAGGCTTGCCCATTTGCCTCGCCGAGCCGGGACTCGAACCCGGGCCTCTCGATTGTGACTCGAGCGTGCTAACCACTACACTACGTGGTGTGTGTGTGTGTGTGTGTGTGTGTGTGTGTGTGTGTGTGTGTGTGTGTGTGTGTGTGTGTGTGTGTGTGTGTACCATTCTTAGGAAATACAAAGCAGAATATGATACATGTTATTATTATTTTTTTGCAATTGGCAGACCTTAGGTAAGTCCCAGTAGTCAAGTAGCGGTGTATATTGTGGCTTTTAACACTTTACACACCTTTTCCTTTTTTTTTTTAAGAAGACTGCAAGCTAAAGTACTACATAGTTCTGCTTCTGTATGCAATTCAGAGGTAGTGATTCAAATTGGTTCTATAGTTAATGTTCTTCATTGTACAATTGCTTTAGCATATTTAAATACTGAGTGCTAGCTAATATGTAAACATCACAAAATCACTGAGCACAATCTGCCACAGGACAAACACTTCACCCGCTGCGAGGCCCATGTTGGTAATCAGGTAGTGTAGTAAAAGGTTTGAAAAAGGAATTGCTCATATATACCATGAGGGCTTTTGTCCTCTCTTTTCACTGTAATCTCTCAATTGTTTGAGAATGAAATCTGTCACAATGATCCCTTACTGATCATCCTGCTCAGTGACTGCATTGTGGTATTATGTACATAACTAGAGTATATCCACATATAAAAATAAATTCAAATATTGAAGAAATATTCTTTTAACTTATACATATATATGATCGGTAGAAATGTAAAAAATATAATGTCACCTAAGAGAGAAGAGAGAGAGTGACTTATCAGGCTAGTGCAGAGTGGAGGATCAATGTTTCCACAGTCAGGCTGCTTCATATACTGCCCCTCACCACTTCACACACGCCTCATAAAGTGACTCCCTCTCATTCATTCACAGAAAAATCATTATATAATAATTTCCAAACACAATCTATGTCCATTTTCTTTCTGTTTAACTCCAGAATTAGAAAGAAGTTTCTCTACGTTGTTTTCATAACCATCAACCTAAAAAATAAAAAAATGTATTCTTTATGCCACAACAAACAATAATTTCAAATTAACAATTCAAGATCTTACTTTAACCTTCCACTTTCATATCAATGATAAATTTCAGCAGACATGTCTTTTGAAGTGAAATAAATGGCATCTCATACCAAAAACAGAATCAAACTTACTTACAAGTTCCTAGCAATATCTTGCCTAGTGGCCATGAAACATCTCTTGAATAGTGACTCGAACATTTAGGGATCCTTGCAAAGGACTGCATCTCTTCTTTGAAAGCATTGGCCACTCTGTTTCTTGTACAATCATCACCAGCATCCACATTCCATGTCATGCCAGTCTCTTGATGTTTTACGAACACCAGAGAGACTAAAAGGCACAATGATGAGCACTTAGCACCTAGGCACCTTCACACTCTGTGTGAGGCTTAACCACATGGCGTACTTCCACGGGGAATGGCGGAATGATTCTTGGTGAGGGAGGTTGAGAAGGGCTGGAGGTGGTGAGGGAGTGTTGGGCTGAGAGTCTGGGAGGGAACCGGCTGGTGACGGCATCCTGTTCCGCATTATCAAAAGACTGGGTCTCTTTGTCGAGCGCTGAGGCCCATCACATTGTTGCTGCTGTAGCTCATCCTGGAAGTCCTCATCCCTGCCCCGCTTCATCTGACGAGAGGCTTGCAGGGCTGGACATGTTGTCATGCCGCATTTGGTGTCGTTGCAGCGTGCCACATGTAGTTTCAGCAGCACAGAGTATATGCGCATGACAGAGCAGGGATGGCGTGCATTCACTACATGGCGACGCACTCTGCGAAACATGAGGCAGAGCGAGTTGCATTTAGAGTTGCTGCATGAAGCGCTGTGTGCAAAAATTTTTAGAAGCAGGTCAAATTTTCCCTCTAGTTTAACAGATTTCACTACTTTGGTAAAGTGTTGGGCAGCATCCTGGCATCCCTTCTCATCCGTGTCCTCACCCTTGGGCACAGGCTGGTTGGATTGTTTCTCTACTAGTTCCTGGACTGCATGATACATCTGTTCATTAACATGTCTTGGCTTTTGCACCACCACCACCTCCTCCTCCTCACTGCTTGCACTTTGTGGTGGAGCATTCTCATCCTTGCTTTGTGCTTCTGCAGAAGATAGTTCCTCACTTGGTATCTTTTCTTCAGTGTTGTTCTCTGAAGGCAAAGTGGCATCCTGGTTGGGGGAGCAGCCACTCCTCCACTGCAACTTTCTGTAATGAATTTTCTGGCTGCCACGAGATCCACGACGGCACTTCACTGCCTCTGGAAACACTTGGTGAATGAGGCGAGCAAGCACAAATGTGTTAAGTGGTTCTTGACCTTTCTCTTGGCAGCTGTTAATGTAGGCTTTCTCTATGTTTTCTAAGGACACCATACTGACACTGGTGGCAACAAGGAGCAAGTAGTCCTTTATCCACTGTTTGGCAAGTAACATTCTCTGCTGACTCTTCTTGACTCTTGACAGGTTTTCATTCAACTTCTTGCCCTGGTTACTGTCGTCTGAGTGACAGGGCAACGAGCACTCGAGTACTCCTGGCGTAGAATTCACTGCCTTGTCATCGCTATCTCCTTTGTTTTGTATGATGACTGGGGCCAGGTGTGGTGACAGCAGCTCATACTCATTTTCCTCCTGAAACATTAAGGTTTGTTAGAAAAATTCTGTAACATTTTCGCACAGCCCACTGAAAGTTGCATCACCTAGTTAACATTAACATATACTACTGGCATCTGTCCCTCTCCGGTTTTGTCCAAAGGAAGCTCAGTCCGAGAATAAAACCATCCCCATAATAGTTCATGATCATCCACTTCACACTACACTTCTCTGTGATCCTTTACACTGTGGAGAGAGAGAGAGAGAGAGAGAGAGAGAGAGAGAGAGAGAGAGAGAGAGAGAGAGAGAGAGAGAGAGAGAGAGAGAGAGAGAGGGGGGCTTTATAATCCACATGTATTGCATTGAACAACCACTACTATTCTTTCTCACCTTTATGTAGAGGACACCACTCTCTTGGTCATCGTCGCTGTCACTTTCCTCTCTCATGTCAGTGCCGGCTTCCACTATCACAAAGTTCTGCCCAATTTCCTGTTGAGCACACACACAATAACCATTTACAATCTTGCACAGAGGCATATTTCACAGGTCTTACATCCTAAAATTCCTGTCATGCTATTTTGCTTTCATCAAGATGAACCTCTGCATATTTACCTGCCTCATCAAAGTAAGTACAGTGGATAATGCATCTAGCTATCATAATGCGCCCCTCCCTCGTGTCCAGGTCCGACAAGTCACTGCATAACCTATGACATGTTCCTCCTTATCTGTGGAACGGTCAATGCAGTGAGTACCTTGAAGAACCTGGTGAAGGCAAACTATGAATCTAAACACTAGGCTCAGCAAGGTGTTATGGGGCATGTGCTACCGAGAGACTCAATGATCAATAAGATTCAACAGCACAAAGACACTGTAAGCCTCACTCAAGTCTGTCACTTCATTCATTGGCACTCACATAAACAGAACACTTAAAATGATTATTCTTAGATCCACTCACAATTGCAATTCAGTAACATCCACATCTATATCCCTACACAAAAAGAGGATGTGGTGAATACTGCATACAAATGAGAACTGAATAATGTAACAAATACCCTAAAAACAACATTTATAGAACAGGTAATGGCGACACCTGCATAACTTTGAATACCTGCTTTCTGAGATCTATAAAAATGCCTTACACCACCAGGGACACACACTACTACCTCATTCATCACCACCACACATCCTACACCATAATTACTTGCAAGGACAAACATCTCAGTCTCATTTATCACTCTCACACAAACATCTTGGCCTCAATTATCACTGCCACAAATCATCCTACTTCACAGGGACAACTAACTTGCCATCTACCTCCTGTACCATGCCTACCTTCCTCAAGCACACCTACACACCTTTCTTGGAGCGTTCTCATAAACCATCAGCGCCATGGCAGGAATGTTGTCGCTCCGATGGTCTACAGCTTCATCAGCCAATTTTTCTGGGTGTGGCCCCTGAGGAAGGAACACAGAGTTAGAATAAAGCTAATAACAGAGAGAGAGAGAGAGAGAGAGAGAGAGAGAGAGAGAGAGAGAGAGAGAGAGAGAGAGAGAGAGAGAGAGAGAGAGAATGTCAGCTAACACACAATGAACAGGCCTTGTATCTGCAATGTGTAAAGAATGGAGAGCAAAGATTTTACGGTGGCTGGGTGGGTGTGTGTGTGTGTGTGTAATTCACCACCACCACGGTCGTCTGCTGGTCACCCAGCCAGTCTTCCCCATTACGGAGCGAGCTCAGAGCTCATAGACCGATCTTCGGGTAGGACTGAAACCACAACACACAACACACACCGGGAAAGCGAGACCACAACCCCTCGAGTTACATCCCGTACCTATTTACTGCTAGGTGAACAGAGGCTACACATTAAGAGGCTTGCCCATTTGCCTCGCCGCTTTTCGGGACTCGAACCCGGACCCTCTCGATTGTGAGTCGAGCGTGCTAATCACTACACTACGCGGTGTGTGTGTGTTGCAAGTCATAATAAATGAATCTTTCTTATGACCACCACTACCAACACCACCATCTTCCCCTCCTCCATTCTTTCCCTCTATAAATAAGCATTCTTTATCTCCCCCTTTCTGAACAAAGCATTCTAACCTCCTCTTCCTTCGTTCTCCACCTCCACCTCCCCCATTCCTCTTCTGCTTTCACTATGTATAATTTCTTTCGCCTCTTTGCTTTGTCTCCATTTATAAACCTCATTTTCTTCTTAGCCTTCCACCCTTCCTGTCTTTTTCATCTTCATCATGATAACACGACATTTTCCTTCACCCCTCCCTTACCTTCTCGTCTTCTGGATGTACCGTAGATAACCTACACTTTTATAAGTGAGGTGTGGCAGCAGCATTTTTAACTCTTACCTCATCCCATGACTCGCTGCTTCATTGCTAGAAAGTGATCTCATGCTTGTAAATTATAATCTTACGCCGCCCTCGCAATGAGAGAGAGAGAGAGAGAGAGAGAGAGAGAGAGAGAGAGAGAGAGATGGCAATCGTTAAATTCATCACCGTAATAACCACCAAGTCAGAAAGAAGTCGATAATTATAATACAGAACTAAGGTTGTACAGGACACAGACAAATCAAGGCACCGACCAGCTCACATGATTTGATATCCATACATTAACATTTCCACTCCCACAGCGCACTCTACCCCATCTTGGAAGTCATGGCAACACCACACCACCACCTCCGCCATACTAAACCTTTAAGGAGATGGAGAATAGAAACACTCGCCCACCCAATCACACACTCATTCACTCACTCTCTCTCTCTCTCTCTCTGGCCATAAAAGGAGTGCGGAAGGCGACAAAAATAAACCAATACCACTCATACATCTTCGAGTCTTATACGTCACGAAAGCAACATATCAAAACAAACATCACACTGGCGTCCTTCATGTCCGACACGTGATACAGTTTACTTTGGAGGAATTCACGTCACTACACTATCTCCACCTGGCGGTCACTACTGGTATCACCAAACACGCTCTTCACTGTCCTCTCTCCAGCACCAGGAGCAAGTGTAGTGGCTTTTCATGGACGACGTGGCCTCGTGTTGGTGGTCAGTTACACTCCAGGAACCCTCACCAAGTCACTACTCTTGCTGGTGACTACTACTTCCTCTACTATGAATGGCGTTTCTAGTTTTTAAGGGTATCCACGTGATAGTTTAACGAATACTATGCACCGTTAATTGATAATGCATCCATGGGAACACGAGTAAACATCTGCGCGCATTGTGAAAGCAGAATGATGAAAATCCAATGTGTTTCAAATATACCTAGGTCGGGTGCCGATGCGCAGGTGACACGATCTGTACATCTACGTAAATATAAACACTAAGATATTGGAATTTTAGTGGAATGAAGGAGTCCAAGAGGAGAACACAGGGAAAAAGGTAATGTCCACATGCCTTATTAGTCTTGAGGCAGGTCACGGCAGCGGTGCACAAAGTGTGTGTGGTTCTCTTCAGTTTTCACAATCCCGCGGGCTCACTGTAGCTTGGTACGTATTATGAAGCACTGGTCTCTCTCACCACGGCTATTTTCTGAGGTCACAGAATGAGTAATCGGAATGTTTTTTCCGTTCTCTAGCTTACGTCACCAGAAGCGCAAAAAATATCACTAAAAACTAGAATTGTTTTTTTTTTTTTATAACCACTTGAAAATAGAGGTGCGGCGCTGAGGTGGGAGAGAACAGTCTCTCTAGTCTAGACGATAGACTAAGACTAAGGTTGTCTCACACGGCGCACCAGTTGAAATACTACGGGGAACATGCACTAACGTGTCGAGAACGGCAGCGTAGTGTGGGCAGGACCTCAACACAGTGATGACACCATCGCTAGGCACCCCTAGTTCCGGAAGGCGTGGTGATCCAAGGTTGTGTAACTGATGAGTCATCGAAGGGATAGGTAGAAAAAAAATAGCGCTCTCTCTCTCTCTCTCTCTCTCAGATGGTTCAAAATCTATCACTATAATCGTAAATAACACTTGAAAAATTACAACTTGAGCCAGTTTAGAGTGATTACGAAGCGGAAACGTTTCAGGATATGAGCCATAACCTGTATTTCACCACATGGAGGCCAGAGGCAAAAACGCTTGCAGACTCAGTCACTTACAGGAAGACACGCTGGGAACGAGGACAAGGAAACTACAATCTGCGGTGACATGTGACACACGCTCACATACACACATACACGAAGGACAAGGAAGGGACTCTCTCTCACCCCGCTGTACGCGCTTTTCCTGAGGAAAATTTCCTCATGCGCACCAGGCACTGGGAGAAGAGGAGAAGAGGGTGGGGAGAGATGTGGTAAGGGGAAGGAAGGGGCGAGTTTCAAAACGCAGGATGTAAGATATGAATTGGAGGAGGAGGAGGAGGAGGAGGAGCCCTAAACTGTTTCTTAAAAGCTACGGAGGTATCGCTGACTTGTAAGGATCCTAATAGTCTGGCATGGAGAGACCGACCAGCTTGCATAACTAATCAAGGCAACGGTCGCTAACACCCATAAACACTTTTGGAGCACCTTTGAGCTCCACCATCGCACTGTGCAACTCTGGCTATATATGGACCCCTCCTCCACACACACAGTGAAAAAATATATGCTTTGTGTCATTTACAAGTTTAAGTTCATGGTACAATCTTAAGTTCATCACAACTGAGCGTGTGTGCCTGCTCTGTTTTGAATGAGTCGAGGCGTGGAGCTGGGAAGGCCAACATGTCTACGAGTTTATTGACAGCACATACATGGTTTCAGATTTTTAAACGTTTTAGTTCTCACCAGGACGATTTCAAATAGTTCACCATACAGTTTAATTTTTCTTTATTTATTTATTTCATTTATTTTTTTTTTTTCTCTCTACTGGTGGTGAAGATTCCTCAACCAAACGTCACAATCCTGACCACACCCTTGTGAACTGTTAAGGAGACGTTTAGATGAGAACCACTTGAGAATATGGGGCAATGGAAGGCGGAGCACACACGTGGTGGTGAGCTGTGTGCGTGGGCTATTCAGTGCCTGCTCTATAATGACAGGATTAAGCAACGTTCACTAAGTAATGCACTCATACACTTCGAAGAACAGACCAGCCGGTACGCAAGCACGAACTCACATAATCTCTCGCTTCTCCGGGGAAAATAGACAATAAAGAAAAATCAAAGAAAACAATGTAATTATGAACAATATATCTCCCTCCTACCCTGGAAACAGAAACAAATGAAAAACAAGAGACGATGAACAAAAATCTAGAACATCACTAAAGAAATGGACTACACTCATGAACACAATATTTCCCTCCTATCCTGGAAAGAGAGGGAAATGAAAAACAGAGACGATGAACAAAAGTCTAGAACACACCCAAAAAAAAATAAATAAAAAAAAGGATTACTCATACGTATTCATAAAAAAAAAAAAAAAAAAAAATATATATATATATATATATATACAGGTATCCCTTGGTTAACGTTTCCCATAGGGTTGGGATCTTAAGTGACCTTTTTTTCCGCGCTTCTGTTAGCCCATGACCGGAACCTTTACATAAAAAAGAGCGTAAGAAAGTCAGGTTCTCTCAGTGTTTACATGTGCGACGAGTCTAAAGCTTCGAACAATCTGGCAACACTGAGCTAGGTCACGTGATGCCAAACTTTCATGTTCGTCCCCGTTTCCAATATACAGTCTGTTTCTTCTTAAAAAATTAAGATTAAGTCAGATCGCTAACCGAAACGATCGCTAACTGAGGGATTTGAAATTATCAACTACATACATGTATTTCGCGATGCGTAAATAAACGACACTTTCTATGTTGTTAGTTGTTATTTACACCTTTAGAATTGGTAGTACTTACCTTGAGGAGTGGATGTGATATGCGTAGTGTGTTGTTTTGTGCCCCGAGGGACACAGGGCCTTGGAGGATTAAATCTCATCATGCCCACACCCGACCCAAACTCGGTCAGCTGCTTCAAACCCTTCAAATTCTTGAGAGAATACGTTTTCCAGTGGGGGTGGGTCATCCAGGCTCTCCTCATCGTCACTCAAGGTTACGGTGGATGTGAAGGATAGATTGGATGTGGGTGGAGTTGTTTTGGAGGTGGATGGAGTTGTTTTGGAAGTGGGTGGAGTTTTTTTCGAGGTAGCAGGACGAACTTTGAAGTACGACGAGATGACTCCTATGGAAGTAGATGGGATTGCTTTTGAGGTGGATGGGGTAGCTTGGGAGGTGGATGGAGTTGCTTGATCGGTAGATGGGGTTGCTTGGGATGTGGATGGGGTTGCTTGGGCGGTGAGTGGTTTGAAGAAAGATGAGATGACTGTCTGTTTTGCCATCCTTTTCTTTGCCTCAAATAGTTCTTTATACACTTTCATGTCATTTTCTATAGCATTAGTCACGCCATTACTTCGGTTTGGGTTGGGGTCATTCTCCTGGAGAAGATGTATGGCCTGGTTAATATGATTAAAAATCTCCTCGAAAATCTTGACGGAGAGGGTTCTTTCAGGCTCCTTGTCCTCCTCCATTTCCTCCAAAGTATTTTGTTTCTCCAACTCCATGAGGTCGTCGTTGGAGAGAGGCTCAGAATGACTGTCCAGCAGTTCTTGTACGTCATTCTCGTCCACCTCATTGAAGCCTGCCTTATGGGAGATATGAACGATGTCTTTCCTTACTGCTGTAACATCGACAGGGACTTCCTGTTTACGTTCCACGCACTCAGGCCACAAATTACGCCAACATCCATTCATTGCCGACTTGGACACCTCCTTCCATGACTCGTCGATGTTGTCGATCCCTTTTAATGTTATAATCCTTCCAAAATTGTTTCATGGTCGGCTTGTCAGGGGTGTCAATGCAGGCCAACAGCTGTTTCATGGTGCGCCGCTGGTAATAGGCCTTGAAAGTAGCGATGACTCCTTGGTCCATCGGCTGGATGAGGGCAGTTGTGTTTGGGGCATAAACATGACCTCAATATTATCTGCCCAGTCATTCATGCTCTCTGGGTGGCTGGGGCGTTGTCACACAGCAAGAGAAATCTGTTAGCAATGTTGTTTTGGGCAGCATATTCTTTTAGGAATTTGGAGAGGTATCCTGTCACGTAACTTTGCATGATAACAGTCGTCATCCACCCTTTTGTTTGCCTTCCATACTACGGGCAAATATTCCTTAATATAGCCAGACAGAGCTCTTGGGTTTTGGGAATGGTAAATAAGGCATGGTTTAAGCTTAAGATCACCAGCGGCATTCCCCCCCACCAATAATGTTAACCTGTCTTTAGATGCCTTGAATCCTGGTGCCGACTTCTCCTCCTTTGCTATAAACGTTCTCGATGACATCTTCTTCCAATACAGGCCTGTCTCGTCAAAGTTTAGAACCTGCTTGGCTGAATAACCTCCTTCCTCGATGCGCTCTTTAAGCAAAGGCTTGAAGGCGTTTGCAGCGGTTGATCCGAACTCGCTGCCTCCCCACTAACCTTGAGGTTGTGTAGACTCCCACGATGTTTGAAACGTTCAAACCACCCCTTACTGGCCTTGAAGGACACTGTCTCGCCTATGTTGAATTCTGGTTTCAGGTCCTCCCACAGGCTCAGTGCCTTAGTAGTAACGAGTTGGGTAGAAAGAGGCATGCGGCGGTGTGTGTGGTCTTCAATCCATAGCCTCAGCAAACGTTCCAATTTTTCCATAATCGGTTCCCTGTTACGAGTTGTTGTGTGTTTGTGCAGGTTTGTGACTTGGTTGGCCTGCTGCTTCACTTGTACTTTTTCTGGAGAACTGTTGATACAGTTGATTGAGATAAACCAAGGGCACGAGCAATAGAGTTTACCCCTTCACCACCCTCATGACGAGTCACAATGTTCAACTTAATATCAAGGCCAATGCTCTTTCTCGATTTTTAGCCTTATCTCCCGGTGGAGAACAATCGTTGGGTCGCTTGGAAGCCATCACTAAGTTCACTTGATCACAAATAAGCACAAAAAGAAGTTTAGAGCGAGCGTGATAGAGTTGTTGTTGCACAATCAAAACAGCGGGAAAGACTGTGGTGTGTTTACTGCACGGGCCGCGGGTGGATGGAGGCGCTGCGATCGCGATTGCGATCGCGATTGCGATTGGTCAATCCGATCGTTAACCGAATTTTGGCGATCGTTAACCAAAAAATAGGGATTAATTTGGAGGGATCGTATGAGCGAAATATCGTTAAGTAGTCGATCGTTAACCGAGGGACACCTGTATATATATATATATATATATATATATATATATATATATATATATATATATATATATATATATATATATATATATATATATATATATATATATATATATATATATATATATATATATTATATGGCGTGAAGACAGGAATAAGAGAAAACGTTACAGGTAAAAAGTTTGAAAGAACAGCACAAGGTAGAAAGAAGGAATGCCATAACCTTCACTCAGCAGGGTCACAACACACACACACACACACACACACACACACACACACACACACATATATATATATATATATATATATATATATATATATATATATATATATATATATATATATATATATATATATATATATATATATATATATATATATATATATATATATATATATATATATATATATATATATATATATATATATATATATATATATATATATATATATATATATATATATATATATATATATATATATATATATTAAAGTTTTAGCAATATATTCAACGTTCCACTCCTTCATTAACAATATTATTTCAATATAGAAACACACCAACAGAATTCACAAGATGAACGCTCCTGCTATGCTCCAAGAACTTCAATGTCTTCCTAGGAAGCTAACAGTAACCACGTGTGCATTTCCCCTTCCAACCCCTCCCACCTTCTCTCTCTCTCTCTCTCTCTCTCTCTCTCTCTCTCTCTCTCTCTCATTTTAATCTTATTTTTATCAGATTAGACAGTGAAGATAATCACTCACATAAAAAAAAAAAATAATAATTATGAGAAGCATAATAATAATAAGAAATAGAAGAGCAGTTTGGGTCTTTGACAGGTCTAAGGTTAACTACCTGTACTATACCCAGCAGGGACGAGAACCATACGAGAACTGACGAGCTTACCGAGGTGCCACTCCCCATTAACCAACAGTTCCCAACAAAGACGAGCCTCTTAACATGGCGCAAGAAACAGAAAATCCCAATTAACTTACCGAATCGTGTATCATGGCGTGATAATATCTAGTTGCGTCATAATATATTCTGCAACACTACTACGCAGCACATCCACTAAATGCGTTCAAAAGGCTCTAATTAAAGTGATATTTTTTTTAGAATACCTTAATGCTTCTAGTGACAGATTAGCACTTCTTCATTGTTTAAAAGATAAACATTTCTGGAAACACCGTTAACCATCTTTGTAACCTTTAAAAATAGTCGTATTACGGTTCTAGTGACAAATTAACTATTTCTGCATTGTTTATAAAAGAAACATTCCTGGGAACACGGACAATAATATTTGTGGCCTTCAAAAACGTTCGTGGTGAGAGAGCACAGCGTTTCAAATACGTGTCTCAAACTCGCTGTCAACTGATACAGCCTGAGTCCTCACAACGCAGTATATGTTGCACAACGTGGTGAATCTTGCGAGTATACAGGGAATGATGGTTAGCAACAGTATGTGTTGGATAATGTGGTGAATTTAGCGAGTATACTATGAATGGTTAGTAAAAGTGTTACTATAAATGCCGCGGCTTCTTTTGCATATAAAGGTGTTCTTTTTTTCTTTTTAAGTTTTCATTCTTATTACTTCAGTCACTGTAGTTTACATCATACTGAGGTGAAGTGCGGATGACGTGATGTGGTGAAATTGCTACTGTTCCTGTCATATCATTAAAGCCATCATCATTATCATTCATCATTCTTATCGTACTGTTCTATTTACAATGTGCTAGTTCATTTTACTCACAATTATTCATTACACCATGTTATACGATACAGGGAAAAAAAGAGTAAATAAAAAGTTGCGCTATCATTTCCTACTCTTCGCTTCCTCATACCTCCAAACAAAACAAGAAGCACTCTTCAACCACACGGAGACTGGCTTTTAACGCTCTACCAAGGCCTGGGAAAATCTAGCGTTTAAAGTATATTCAATTCCCAAACCCTCTTTGTGACAACACATCGCTGCGAATCACCAGCAACGACTTTCCTACTCTACACGAAGTCACTGCACTGCTCTATGTGTGATCCAAGCAAGATTCGATTCTTTTAGGACTTTGTGTCGTTTTTACCATTCAAAAACCTAGCCCAGTATTCTGATTACATGGCTCGAATATGGGATCATGTTTTCCCTTCTTCATTCGGCATCTAATTTAGTTTTCCATAATTTTTTAAGCATTTTAAGGTTAATATTCAAGTTGTTTATGATTTGAATAACATACATACATATATATATATATATATATATATATATATATATATATATATATATATATATATATATATATATATATATATATATAATTACCGACATTCTTTTCATTAGTTTATCATTTAGTTTGGCAATTCCCTTGTTTCTATAATTCCATCTTAGTACTTTTAGGCTTACAAATGCTTCAATTACACGACACTTGAATAACTTAACAATCTAGAAGTGGTTCAAATGTAAGATTTATAATTTACTCAATAGTTTATCCATCTCTAAGTGTTGAGACTAATACAATATAAACACACACACACACACACACACACACACACACACACACACACACACACACTTATCCGCTTATCAGGTAATGCGGATATAAACAAACGGAGAATTTCCACAGCTGATGCAATTTTCCTCTCTGCCTTCTATTACAAACACACAGCATGACGCAATCTAACTGCCACGATACAGCACGCTTGGGTGTGTGTGTGTGTGTGTGTGTGTGTGTGTGTGTGTGTGTGTGATGTAAATATGCAAAAGCTATATGAAATTATTAAAACGTAAAGATAGTTAAACCAAATGCTTTCTTTTTCTCTTTGTCTTGTCATCGCCATTTCGATAACTACAGACGGAGTGAATTGATATTTTCTCTCTTCCCATACTGCACCAAGGAAAGGCAAGAAGGAAAATGATCGGAATAAAAATAAATGCGAATTTTTTTTCCTAATAGAACATAAAAAAAGGAAAAGCGCGAGAAAAGAATTAGTTTTCATAATATATTGACATAATGAGTAGAGACGAGGGTAGATACACATTATTTACCAAACAATGAACAGCACTGATAATGATGTCAATGTTGAAGGTGGTGGTAGTGGTGGCGGCATTACTGATGAAGGCTGAACAACAATGATGGTGGTGGTGATGAAAGCGACACAGATTTTCTTCACTAATACATGCATGCATATACTGCAGGAAAGTTTAACGACCAGAGCACAAACCAGGAAAAGAAACTGATCTGCAACAAACCTCTCTCTCTCTCTCTCTCTCTCTTGGACGTTACCGAAATTATTAAATAGTAACCATAATTTCACTTTAAATTTGTATGGATAAACAATTCATTCAATCATTCACTTTAGAGGTGATTGACTTTTTATCTTTCAACCTTATTTTACCGATCCATCATCAATTCTTAACTATTGAGCTGCAGAAGTAGATGGATATGGAAAACTTGCGTGAAGACAGGAATAAGAGAAAGCGATACAGGTAAAAAGTTTGAAAGAACAGCACAAGGTAGAAAGAAGGAATGCCATAACAACCTTTACTCAGCAGGGTCACAACATTAACGTTCCCAATCATCTGCGAGTCATTCACCTTCCCTGCAGAGAATGTTCGACGTGGTGCCTCAGGTAAGCCACTTTCGTCAGTCAATTACCGTGCTTCCCGTGCAGACCAAAGCCAATATTCTCAAACTCTTCTGTTCTGCACCGCACCTCCACTACTTCCAAAAAAAATTATAGTTGAAGTAACCCGGAGTTTCAAAGGTGTTGTTATGATTCTAGTGACATCTATATTTCTACATTAAAAACAAAGCTGATAGTTTCTGTGGCCTTTGAAAAGTCAAGATGAGAGAGTAAAGGGTTCCGTTGGAGGCTAATGTTAATAAGCCTAATTGCGTGAGCCTCGCCACGAATGCATGCTTTCAGTTCAGTTCCACTAGCAAATCTATTCAGGCCAATTTAAGAAATCCTCCTGAAACAACTAGAGAAATAACAATCCCTTCAGTACTGAAACGCATTTCTATCATGAATTTTAGGTGTGATTAGACGATTTTTATTTACATTAGGAAAGGTCTATGGCGGTCAGAAGATTAATGGCCAGAGTATTCACTATCTTCATACCCATATAGTTTCTTAAGCTATATAAAATCGCCTTATACATGTAGTAAGCAAAATGAATATGAAAACACGTCCTGATACTGAAGGGGTTAAACAACTAATCTATTCAGTAAATAAATAAACAAAAAAATAAGAAAAAATGTAGTATGTATCTTTTAACATTGACCATGCACAATACTTGCTAAACTATCAACAGAATCATACAAAGACACCAACTAAACATGACATATCCACTGCAGTCAACTGGAGCCAACCGAGGGACGCCACAACGTTTTGGTTATGCACCCCTCCACCCTATACCTCCACCTCTCGCTCTGCCTCGCCTGCAAAACAAGTATAGTCCTGGCCCCAATACCACCGGCTAACATTCGTATGAAGACTACGTACAAACAGGAAAATGGCGTCAAGACAGGTATGAGACAGAGATACGGGTAAGAAGTTAGAAAAGAACAGCCCAAGATAGGAAGAAATGCATTAAAAACCCTCGAATACTTTACGACACTGATGACTTTCCCTATTTATGGTTTGAAGTCACCGAAGCTTCACTCCCTCTCGCGGCGATGTGCGAAACTGGCTATGCGATTTTCATCTCTCCTCAAAGCTCAACCGGCAGACATTAACCCCTAGACAACAGCACGCCAGACACCGCGCATCGGTCCATCATTACTATTGCACATTAATTAACTACATAATAATTCGCTTTATGATCTCATTACTGCGGTGTCCAAATTAAGCCATCGTTAATACTGTGTGTGTGTGTGTGTGTGTGTGTGTGTGTGTGTGTGTGTGTGTGTGTGTGTGTGTGTGTGTGTGTGTGCTTACATTTTTGTTTTGAGACAGTTGCTGAGTCACGTTAAATTTAACGTGACTCAGATCTGATGTTTTGAGAGAGAGAGAGAGAGAGAGAGAGAGAGAGAGAGAGAGAGAGAGATGAGATGAGGGTGATTCAGTGGACAGTCCTGCAGCCAATTAGAGGCGAAGAGGGTTGCAACATCGTGTAATACTCGTAGGCAGTGTGTTTTGAATACTCTGAATCCTCAATGTGCTGACCACCCACAATCTTGAAGTTGGCTCAAACAACGTGGCTGAGACACCATCACGAGACATGCCCCTTGCTTCACACTGGCGCTCCCCAGCCTGGCGACTGGCGGGAGACAAATTACTCAACTGACCATGGTCCGTTAATATTCGATGAGTACGCGAGATACATACTGTGGAATGCTTTTGCCCGCACCTCTAGTTGATATTACATGAGTTTTATAATGCTTAAGTGACATTAACAGGATTTCTACACTACTAACGTCATAAAACACTTCTATGAAAACGATTGATCACTTACGTGGTCCTTGAGAATAATGGTGAATGAAAAAAGCGTTTAATCCCTTCAGTACTATTTAGCGATTTTATGCGGCATCAGAAACTTATGTGGGGGATTAAAATAGTGAAGACTGTGGCCATTAATCTTTTGAACTCAATAGACTTCCTAATGTAAATAAAATCGTCTAATCATAGTCAAAATTCATAGTAAAAATGCGTTCTAATACTGAAAGGGTTAAGAACACACGTTATCACTCGAGTTTGCCTTATGAGTAAGAACATGGAGTGGAGCAACAGAGCGTCGTCTCCTTATCACCTCCCGCAACGAACAAATTATAAACGTCACAGTTGCTGCTTTTGAATTATCTACTCGTCTCTGTACATCTTATTTTGTCCTGTTATTGATCTATCTATCGTGTACTCCCTTATTCTTCTCTCTCTCTCTCTCTCTCTCTCTCTCTCTCTCTGTTTTATCACTTTTCTTTATCGGTTGGCTGTCTTATTAGCTACCTCTTCTGTTATGCCCTTAGTTTCATCACTTGACTTCATTTTTTTTTTCTATAATTCTTAAATATTCCTTCATCCTCCTCTTCGTAACCGCCACGTGTTCACTCCTGCTGTCACCAAGTCACCATCCCTCGCACAACGTATTGATGTTTTGTCTCCGCTTCCTGTATGATTTCTCTCTCTCTCTCTCTCTCTCTCTCTCTCTCTCTCTCTCTCATATATAGTTTTTTTTTTTTCGTTGTTTTTAATTTCCTTTTCTATCTTTCAATACCATCGATAGTGACTTCTTTCACGCTAACTTAATACCGTCATCTGTCCAACTTTCTAAAATTGCTTTCTCCTTCGCAAATTCGCTTTCATATTTCCAGTTTTACTCAATATTCTTTTCTACTTCTTTACTGCTTTCACACTCATGATCTTCCTTAGCTTCACCCTTGTTTTCAATAATACCCAGAGCCATTTTTCTAAACTACAACCTGACTGAGTTCCATTAGACTATCTTAAAAATTTTCCTCCTGCATTTGTTTCTCGTTTATCTCACCACGCCTTTCAGCAATGCACTCAGTGGGGTCGAGACGCAGCAGTTTATCAGTAACTTCCTGCACTGCGAGGGTTCAAGTGAAGGCATCGAAAGGGAACCTCTCTCTCTCTCTCTCTCTCTCTCTCTCTCTCTCTCTCTCTCTCTCTTGGAGTCTTGGTACTTCAAGGTTAACAGTTTGGATTTAGTCAGTATGAACCCGTTAAATACCTGGTTATAACTTTTTAAAATGTATCCGTTGTATGTTAAACGTTTCACTGTATTATCTCGAGTATTTTCAGCCTTTTCAGTTATTTGGAACGTTTCTTTGATCCCAAACCACTGAGTCATATATTCTTCAAGTCATTTAGCTTATAGTCACCGCGTAGGCTGAAAAGTGAGTAATCTAGTCTTCATTCTCTTTTTCTATCTTGTGGATGCTGCAAAAGATTCTAGATTAGAGTTGGCAATTGTTGCATATCACATCACAAGGATGGGATTAATGGAAATTTTGTAATCTGCGTTCATGATCCTAGTAACCGATTCCCGAAGATTCTACTAAATAGATAGGAATAAAACACCCAGGAGAACGGGAACAATGGTTTCTTCGACTTATTGAAAGTAGTCCTTGTGAGAATGTCAGATGGATTTAATAAAGGGAAGACAGTTCAACACCGCTGTCTTGCAGCACCAGTGACAGCGTGAGAGAAGTGAGATTGTAAAATAATAATAATAATAATAATAATAATAATAATAATAACTAAATAAATAATAATAATTAAATAAATAACTTATAACAACATATTACTATTGAAGAGACTGCCCGAAATACACAGGCGAGAGCAACATACTGAAACGTAACTATGATGACTAATGGAAGATAAAATTTGCTGAATAACATCATTAAAACAATATTAGAAAAAGTAAGATACCATTTCGGTAAACTGCATCCTTCGCACAGTTCATGCTGACTTATTTTAGTCTTATTTCGTCATTCTGAGCTTTACGGCAGAATTTAAAATGAACTTGTAAAACATTTTCGAAATGAAACTGAGGTACAAAACAAGTCGACTGAATGATACACGACTCTCTGCTGTGTCTGTATTCCTATCGTGTGTAAAAGATAATGTAGTTATTTCCGGATTCAAACACACACACACACACACACACACACACACACACACGCATAGTTATGGAGGAAATGTCTGGCGTGCCTACTCTTCCGCCCCTCCAAGATCGTCTGGCCTTATATCTTCGGCAGTGTCCACAACATGCCATGTTACTGTGGGACTCCCGGCTCTCGCTACGTTAAATAAAAATTGTGAATATAAAAAAGGAGAACTGTAGGTATACTAAACATAAAATGACTTGTGAATATACAGTTGCAGTTGCTACGCTATCAAAGTGAGAATATATCGAGTTGTGAGTGTACAAGAGAACCATAAATAGATGTCAGTAAGTTGATAAAATATAATAAAAATATCCATGGAAATTGTTAAGCATAAGGGAACTGTAAATGGTATTGTTAAAAGAATAACGAGTAATAAAAAAAAATATCAAAAAACTGTAGATGAAATTGTTAAGAATATGGTAATATTCAACTAAAATATTCATTGATGTGAAATATAAGAGAACTGTAGATGAAATTGTTAAGAATATGGTACAATTCATGTAAAATATCCATTGATGCTGTGAAATATACAAGAACTGTAGATGAAATTGTTAAGAATATGATGCAATTCAACTAAAATATTCACTGAACTTGCAAAATGTTAAGTAACTACGTGGAATTGTTAAAAAGTTGATACAATGCAGGGAAAAACGTTTGTGCAAGTTGTGATATTTGAGGAGCTGTGGATGGAACTGTCAAAAAAAGGACATTTGAAATTTAATTGAAAAATATTGAAGGAGTGCATTGATAAACAGTCAATTAAATCTCACAATATGGAAAGCTGGTGGAAGATGATTAACCCTTTTTCTTTACTGCCATGACTGTCCTTTGTCAAAACTCACAGTAATAAAATAAGTGTCTGCTTGGCCACACTGAATAAAAACCATAAAGCAAAGAGGCGGCAAACCTTATCCTAGACTAAATAACTATTTGAAACAGAAGTATACTGTCAATATGGATGTTGAAAGAGAGAGAGAGAGAGAGAGAGAGAGAGAGAGAGAGAGAGAGAGAGAGAGAGAGAGAGAGAGAGAGAGAGAGAGAGAGAGATTATGCTAGTAATTACTAACCTATTCACACCTGGGCAATTTTTCAACCATATATTTTTTAGTATAATCATTTACTTTTTTTTGTGAGGTCTGAATATACTTTTACAATTTAAAAAAATTGATTAAACGATGCCAATTATCTTTAGTGCTGATTGAAGAAGGAAAACAACAAATGTGAAAGCCAACAATAAAACAACCAAGGGGATAATAGGAAAAGTTACAACACAGCAGACACCCATCTGGAGTATTGCTAAAATGTGACACACTCCCTAACACCCAAGTGTGTGTGTGTGTGTGTGTGTGTGTGTGTGTGTGTGTGTGTGTGTGTGTGTGTGTGTGTGTGTGTGTGTGTGTGACCCTTCACTATATTTACGTCACTCACCACTTGGCGGAAAGAAATTAAAAATCCTTTTTTAAGAGGGGGATATAAAAACAAACATTCACTAGATCAATAAGGCTGACTAATGACCATGAAAAATAACCAACACGGCTTAAAAATTTACCGCTGTAAAACTGTTGGTATGAACTGCAGTAATGAATGACAAATATGTAGAAGATAAAACTGATATATAAGGAGACATTGGAATAACATTAATCAATTCAATAAAGTTAACTGGTGGAAATGTTGCATTAGTCAATATAACAACAGGAATCAGGTATAACAGGTAAGACCATGAAATAAGGACTTGCCCATACAGAATTACTTAACTAGACTTGAATAAGACTAACTGATATGATACAACTGACTGTTGAAATGAGAAGCTATCTAATATATCAAAATAAACAATGACGTAAAATAATTCATTGATGAAATGAGAAAACAAATAGAAAAATCTGGCCATCAACCGGCACTAGTGTGAGAGTGTGGTCCCAGGCTGGTTCGATAGGCACACGTCCTGCCGGTGTGAGTTGCTAACTCTCAGTTAATTGAGAGGGACTACCCTACATGTAAATAAAAGTAACCAGCGTTATTAAAAAAAAAAATAAATAAATAAAAATAAAAATAAAAAAGCTGATTAAAATAAATAAATAAATAATGAAGGAAAAGCAACTACATAAGCAAATAAATTAATAAATGCAATGGCAATGACAGCAACAATGCTTTAAATAACAAAACCAGAAACAATATAACAAAAGCAATGCATATAAATCACACGAAAGAAATAAAGAAAAAAACAGCCTGCATGACAAAAATCGATAAACAAACGTGAAAATAAGCTAAATGACAAATGCAGATGGGTGAATATTACACAGTAAGCTTTAAGATGTTGATCAATAATCAGTGTTGGAACGAGTTCCAGGATTGCCAGTGACGGAGCAGGATGATGACAGCAGAGAGAGAGAGAGAGAGAGAGAGAAGCACAACATTGAGAGGGTGCTATAGCGACGTTTATGGAAAAAAAAAAAACGTTCATCACACACATACACACTTACCACATACACTGCATCTGCAACCATCTTGATGAAAAGCTCGAAATTCAAACACCTTTCCTACTTTTACAACATAGGGAGCTGTTCGTCCAGTCACTAGGAGAGTTTTAACAAAGCTCTCCCTCCGCTCACTGATGCACTGTCTTTTAGTACAAGCTGGCAAACGTTTTCACGGGACTGGGGTAATGTGTATCTAGTTTGTCTATATCACTAGTCTGTTCACTGTAACTTGAGGAGTAACACCAAGACAACGGACTGCTGCTCAATATGACGTATGATGACTGAAGCGGAGCGCGGATAAGATGCGTGTGTTAGCAGGGAGCCTTGTGTAGTTCAGGTGATGAAGGTCGAAGATTGCACCACATGGGGAAACTGAAAATTCGTCCTACAGCGCATGATCATCTTTTGCGTATAACCTTGTTGTTTCTTTATTCTATTCTATGAAGGAAGGTATATGTCATGATCCCGATGAGACGCTTAGATCGTGATAATAATGATAGTAAAATAAGACAAGTTTTGTGTTCAGCAACTCTCTTAGCCCTTCACTGCCACGACGAACATTATAGTTACACTTTTTGACTACAGCACGATAGTTCTTGTGCATTAAATATATGGACTTCTTGTTGCTAAGACTGTTGGAATGCACTAAGATAATCCAAGCTATAGATTTTATTCTGAACGCACTGGCAACTTTCACTGGCCTTAGCCCCACCCCCAACGTTTTTACTTCAGCTTCCTGTGCCCCACTCTTCCTTTTTCAAGCTACAGCCACATCACCACAAACATAGGCAGTTCAATAAAGACAAACAGATGAACATGATAGCGAAGTAAACTCCTCAGTCATGTCCTTCACACCTTTCTAGGCACCTCAAGAACATTCTCGTTACGTAACGCTGGAATCGAGATAATACGGCAAAGTACTGATCGAGTTAATGACAACCCATAATAATTTGAAAAACAGAGAGAGAGAGAGAGAGAGAGAGAGAGAGAGAGAGAGAGAGAGAGATTAACGTAGGTACGCTATCCTCTCCCTCTCTCTTCACACATGGATGATACGTTGTTGTTTTTTTCATATATGCGAGGTGCGTAGAGAGAGAGAGAGAGAGAGAGAGAGAGAGAGAGAGAGAGAGAGAGAGAGAGAGCATACCTGTATCCTACAAACATTGATTTTTGATAACGTGACATTATCTTTATTATTATTATTACTATTATTATTATCATTATTACCACCAACATCATGAACAGTGCGTCTTTAATAGTCATGGGCACGTGGTATGAGACACTTGCGTCACGCAGCGTCACTCGGCAATGATTCAGTATACTAGATATGTAGAAATTGCTAAACTAAAATTAGGAAGTAAAGAAAAAAACCACTTTTAAAGCCCTAGAATTAAAAATGAATAAAGGAAGGAAGAATAGAAAATATGGTATTACGTGGCGCTAGTACAACATCAGATATAGAATTTAGAAGAAGAAAAAGAAGAAGAAAAAAAAGAAAAATGAAGGAAGAAAAGTACATTAAAGAAATAATTAAACTAAATAGGCGTAGGACAGAAACATACAAAAAAAAATATCAATAGATTTACTAGATAAAGGTAAATCAAAGATTGTTAGATGTACAGTCTTAATGTCAGAATGTGAATACCATATTCTAGAGAAAAAAAAAAGAAAGAAAAGGTACTCGCTCGCATCTAATCTCAGGCGTGAAAATAATGTAAGGAGATGCCTGAAAATGGCGCCCAATATACAGAAAAATATTGAAAAAACAAGGTTCAGAATGTATGATATTCTTCGCGTAATGCTAACTTAGAAAAAAAAAAAAAAAAAGTGGTGGGATCGAACTGACTTGATTTCCTAGTCGAGAAGGGAAAACCCGGTGAGTATTGTGTTGACCGTATTCTTAAAACGTTTGTTTCCGGAACTTTTCATGACTTTTCTATGATTGTAGTCCTGGTGTGACGAAAATTCAGCACCAGTGATGGGGTAGAGATCCCTGAGAAGCTGTAAATTCCGGCTACTCATCTCAAAGGTGCTTGAAAATTTTCCTCCTGAGACTCCCATGTTTCGAAACAGACTCCCATTAAGCAATAATGCCGATGCAATCCGCAGAAAACCATCATGCAAGCTAGCTTGCCTCTATCCCTTCACCATGTCACCCACACCCTGTTCTACCGATGCGTCTATACGTCAACAGACGCATCAATGTTTCCTAGCCTATGAATTGGCAAGTAGATCAACCATGTGTGTGTGTGCGTGTGAACACACACACAGAGAGAGAGAGAGAGAGAGAGAGAGAGAGAGAGAGAGAGAGAGAGAATTTCTATCAACTCCACCTTGGATGATTCCGGGCTCTATTTCCCTCTCTCTACACTTTAACCAATTTATGCTACCCATTAAGATGTTTCCCATCACGGCGGCATCAGTAAGGCATAAACAAGCATTCTTACCGTTGCGGTCCCCTTAACACTTAGGTGGAGACCTACTATGTCCATACCTTTCAACTCTGTGTTTGCTGTGTGAGGCGTGGCAGTGATGTCATTGGACACTAGATACACGTACGTTCACGTTTGCTTCTAAAGCTCCACTGCTGACTGGCAGAGATGTAAAGCTACTTCAGCAGTACACTCACCTCGCCCCTCATATCAAACTTTTGCTCTCTGACTGAGCTACAAAGCATATTTCGCCATCTAATGCAAGGGTTATTTATGATACACCATTGTTCTCTTCTCATGTGTTGGCTCCTCTATAGGCTTAAGGTGTTTTCAACAGAGCGGTGAAGTTACCAGTTAGTAAATACAAGCAGGTTAAAGGCGCTCATTCTAAACTAAAATGTTTCTTTCATAGTAAGTGCATTTTTCTTAAAGCTACCTACAAAGGTGTAGCCTAAATGGCAGGTGACAATTCTTACACACACACACACACACACTTAGAACCCGGTAGCTCAGTGGTTAGAGCGCTGGCTTCACAAGCCAGAGGACCGGGGTTCGATTCCCCGGCCGGGTGGAGATATTTGGGTGTGTCTCCTTTCACGTGTAGCCCCTGTTCACCTAGCAGTGAGTAGGTACGGGATGTAAATCGAGGAGTTGTGACCTTGTTGTCCCGGTGTGTGGTGTGTGCCTGGTCTCAGGCCTATCCGAAGATCGGATATAATGAGCTCTGATCTCGTTCCGTAGGGTAACGTCTGGCTGTCTCGTCAGAGACTGCAGCAGATCAAACAGTGAAACACACACCCACACCCACCGCGTAGTGTAGTGGTTAGCACGCTCGGCTCAATCGAGAGGGGCCGGGTTCGAATTCGGGAAGCGGCGAGGCAAATGGGCAAACCTCTTAATGTGTAGCTCCTGTTCACCTAGCAGTAAATAAGTACGGGATGTAACTCGAGGGTGTGTGGAGTATGCTGTGGTCTCAGTCCTACCCGAAGATCGGTCTATGAACTCTGAGCTCGCTCCGTAATGGGAAAGGCTGGCAGGCGACCGTGGTGAATTGCCTCTCTCTCTCTCTCTCTCTCTCTCTCTCTCTCTCTCTCATACACGTACTGTATCGTCGTGGTGGCGTATAATTTATAACCCCTTTACCAAAACGTTTGCGCATTCCTTGATGGAGGAGGAAGAGGAGGAGGAGACGTCCCAAGAGAGGCAGACAACCGCCAAAGGCCTAAGATAAAACCAATCCCAAGATGTTTAGAACACAACTTTTTTTTTTCTGTCTTATGGCCTTTGACTAGTTCCTGTCTCAAGTGAAAGAAAAAATAAACCAAACTTTTCTCACACCCCATCTTGCTTTGCTCTTAAACAGACTTGTGTATCCTTAAACGTCTATGATCCTTACTAATTTACACACATTGCTTTGGCTAAGAATGGTGTGTGTGTGTGTGTGTGTGTGTGTGTGTGTGTGTGTGTGTGTGTGTGTGTGTGTGTGTGTGTGTGTGTGAACGATTGGACAGAAACGTTCAACGCCAATTTCAAGAGGATGTAGACTGATTGATATACATAATGAGAGAGAGAGAGAGAGAGAGAGAGAGAGAGAGAGAGAGAGAGAGAGAGAGAGAGAGAGAGAGTACTACCAGAGACCTCCACGATGTCACACACACACACACATTATAACCAGTCACTCTCAAAAAAGCTTATTGCTGGAATAAACTGACCTTTTCCAGATTCACAATGGTAGTACACACACACACACACACACACACACACACACACACACACACACACTGATCACAACTACTTATAACCAGTCACTCTCAAAAAAGCTTTGGAACGCGCTGGAATAAACTGACCTTTTCCAGATTCACAATGGTAGTACACACACACACACACACACACACACACACACACACACACACACACACACACACACACACGCATGCTCACCATCGTCTCGCTTCCTTAGTTTTTTTTTTTTCATTCCTCTTATTTACCGCGCTCTGTCTACATATACCGCCGCGTCAGTTGATCCATCTATCAATCAAAGTCTTCTTTCGTTCTTTTCTTCTGCCTTCCAATGGTAACACCGTTAATGACAAAGTATACGAACGAAGTGAATAGAAATAAAAAAAAATCGATACAGATGAAAAAAACAAGACTCATTCATAAATCACATTTCATTATTCGCAGAAGTCTTAATGTTACTAAGCTACGAGAGTCGAGAGAGAGGATTCTTCACTCCATACTACTCATTGCCAGATATCGCTTCTCGCCCTCACTCGCTAACCAGTTTCAATGTCTCACTACATGTCTATTGTCTACAAGTCTTAAGAGTCGGTAAAAGCTCACGTGGTCTCTGGAGGTGCTTTCACTGAGGTAGTGATAGTTTAACAAAGCTTCTTCAGAAAGGGGAAAAAAAACAAACAAACCATGAACAAACATGCTTGATCTCTCTGCAGCGACATCATGACACAGGCTGTTTGGTTCAGACTTTGAGATGTGGTAACGTGGTGCAACGTTTCGTAGTACACACGGCACACGCCTTGCTATTTATCAGTCGCTACAAGAAACGGATGGTTTGCAGTACTAATTTTGCTGTTCAGGCGTATTCAGCTCCGTTTTCAGTCTTACAGCTGTTTTACTTAAGCACACCTACAGTACAGTAGTATAATACTTTGTGAACTTTTCATTCTATAAATAAATTAACAATTGTCTCCATCAAGCATTTATTCACGTATGTTTTCTTTTCATTTATCCACTTATTTGTCGTTCCTTCCATTACCAAGAAGGAAAAGATGAGGGTGCTCTCAGCGCTTTGATAAGGTATGTTCCTTAGCTAAATGGATCCTCTCAAGCTGTCTCCTCTCTTGATACGTATGACAAGTAACAAGAGTACAGGATAGATATAAATTCAGCCAACCACGGGCCAGTCGCCAGTCATGGATGTCCCACTCACAACCACAAGACTAGCAGGGGTAACGGTTGGCCCATTTCAAATGAGAATACCCAGGCCTGGGCAGAACCGTTTTGACAACAACAACGGTCTATATTATACCTCATCCACAGACTCTTTTCTTATGTCAATATTTCAGTAGGCTCTCGTGGCGATTGCAAAGGTATTCTTCAAACATATGTTTTAGTTATTGTAGTGATAGTTGACTTTGCAGAAATCCTAAATGAGGAAACATATGGGACCCAGGCTTGGCAAGTACGAGGCCTTTGTGAATAATAGTGCTTGACACAGCCCAAAACGTTGCAGAATGCGACCATTAGCACGATAGGTGACTATTACTACTGTTGGTACTATATTACTATTACTATTGCTACTACTACTACTACTACCTACTACTACTACAACCAAAACCGAAGAGAGGAATGAACAAGACAACCATGTTAACTTAACAAGAATGGTGGAACTAAGAGAGAGAGAGAGAGAGAGAGAGAGAGAGAGAGAGAGAGAGAGAGAGAGAGAGAGAGTATAGCATAATATCGCTGCTTCAGATAATTTTACTGGGTACTGGTTATTCGTTATCATTTAATTGTTTGTTTTTAGAATGACTTCACGACAGCGGAAGGCAAGGTTAAACAAAGGCACCACGATATCCGGTTTCTAAAACGCATCAGACTTTTTAAGTTGTGACCATTCCAACGGCCGTTCCTTTTGCCTCTTCAGTGCCATGACGCATTTCCAGATTCATTCTGCTTACTATTTAGTGATTATATACAGCTTCAGAAACTTAGGTGGGGGATTGAAAATAAGGAAGACTTTGGCCATTTATCTTGACCTCCATTGACACTTGCTAATGTCAATAAAATTGTCTAATTGTACAAAAACTCATAATTAAAATGTGTCTCACTACTGAAGGGATTAACGCGAAGACTTGAGGAGAACGCTGACTTCAGATACCAAATGAAAAAAAAAAAGGAAAAACGGTAAAATATAAGAACAAGACTGAAGTTGGTAATAATGAAGAAAAACAAGGATTTAAAGACAATGGGTAAGATGATGATAATCAATAGGAATAACAAGAAAGATGAATAGGAAGTGAAGTGAAAAAAAAGAGACGTACCAAAACAACAATCATAAAACCTCATCCATCACCACAAATAAGTGGTTACTAGTACGTGACCGTAGAGACGATGACTCAACCTTTCATGGGTAAGACAAAGCAAGATAGGGGCGTTCAAGTAGTAGTAGTAGTAGTAGTAGTAGTAGTAGTAGTAGTAGTAGTAGTAGTAGTAGTAACATGGCTTTGTTCGTAAGCACAATACATTTTTTTTTTCCTTATATAATCCTGTATCCACAAGGTTCTCTCTCTCTCTCTCTCTCTTCTTTGGATGAAGCTTCAAGAAACCTAACCTCCACTGTATGCTAGATATAAGAAAACAGAGTCAAGAGATCGCGACACTACCCAAAACTACATTATTATCTGATGCTCAAGAACGCCACAAGTGTAATAAAGAACCGGAGCAGGATGTCATTCCGCTGCTTGACGAAACATTTCTAGATAAACATGAATAAGAAATGAGCATTAGTGTCATGACAATCTGAGAAGAAATGAACATTAGTATCATGTCAATCTGTCACATCAACATGACGTGTATGGCTAAGGCTGAAATAATCCTCGACATGAGCTGGTATGTCTTGCGCTTCGCGTGTTTGGGTGTGCTGGTCACTGGTCAGATGAATGAGTGAAAGTTTGCGATACAGAAGACTCTCTCTATCCACTACCACAACTCCAAGCAAGTTGCAACTGAGCCCGTCGCTATATATATATAGACTGGGTGGAACAGAATGATATCTATCTCCGCCCCTTAATTTGGTCACGCCCCCCATCACTTGGAAGTTGCAACACACGACCAGTGATATCATAACAATCTTTTGGTTATATTATTTCATGTTGGCAGATTTCATTCAAATAATGTGTTCAGCCTCAGATTTAAGTAGTTCCCTGCTTAGCTGTCAAAATGGAACCGAGCATATTGAGGCCCCTAGAGTGGCAACATGGATGCTACAGGACAGAAATTGTTGCTTCTACTTTTTTGTTAAGGACTGACTTTAATTTCGTATTCAGTGTCAGTATCTGTATGAATAGTGCAACAACAACTATATTATCCTTTTTAAGCTTCCGAAGATACTATTATTAGAATTTAATATATAAACAAACAAGAAATAATCATATTTTGTTTTGTTACCACAGAGCTCTGCGGGGCAGACGGCACCTCCCTCTTACTACGCATGCCTTAGCAAGTGAGGAGTTAGGAGTGGCTGTCCTTGCCGGAAGACTACGGAGTTGCCATGTTAACGATATGAGGAACGACAACCGCAGCTGACGTGCCATGGGTATTGTGTGTGCTTTTTTTTCGGATTTT
>NC_059282.1:8943555-8956055 GCF_017591435.1 Portunus trituberculatus
CTAACCTAACCTCACAGAGCACCGCCTCCTCCTCCTCCTCCTCCTCCTCCTGTCCCTTGTTCTAATGTCAGGATAAGCAAGTGGGGTAAAAGACATGCGAAATGGGATTATAACACGCATGCATTCCACGAGAGAGAGAGAGAGAGAGAGAGAGAGAGAGAGAGAGAGAGAGAGAGAGAGAGAGAGAGAGAGAGAGAGAGAGAAGGTCCTGTGGGTTATTATGTATATGGAGCAGTAGAGAGAGAGAGAGAGAGAGAGAGAGAGAGAGAGAGAGAGAGAGAGAGAGAGAGAGAGAGAGAGAGAGAGAGAGAGAGAGAGAGAGAGAGAGAGAGAGAGAGAGTCATCAAAGGGTTGATGAGTAGAGAGAGAGAGAGAGAGAGAGAGAGAGAGAGAGAGAGAGAGAGAGTTAATTATGGTAACATGCAAACAATAGAGAAAACACACACACACACACACACACACAGTACCTTCAATAGAGAATATATATATATATATATATATATATATATATATATATATATATATATATATATATATATATATATCAGGGTTCCAGATACCGTTCCCCAATGTCGCCAATTGCGAAAAAAAAAATTCAGTTGGCGCCTAGTAACACCCAAGGATTCTATAAGGATATACGGGTTCAATGAGCGGGCTGGAGGAATTGATTAGGGAGCTTAGCTTCTGAGATCCCTAAGTCCCCTTTCTCCCGCACACAGTCCCGGCTATTGCAACCCGTGGATTTTATTTTTTTTTTCTAGTTCAAAACACAAGTTCTCCCTGCTTCTCTCTCTCTCTCTCTCTCTCTCTCTCTCTCTCTCTCTCTCTCTCTCTCTCTCAAGGCACCGAAGTCACCCCTCCTACACATTTGCACGGGTTTTCTTCCTGCCATTAAGAAATGTTTTTGTCCTCCCTTTCAAGCTCCGTTTTCTTTGCTACACTATCCGGCCGAGTTTAGATAGAATATATATATATATATATATATATATATATATATATATATATATATATATATATATATATATATATATATATATATATATATATATATGAAGGTGTGTGTGTGTGTGTATATATATATATATATATATATATATATATATATATATATATATATATATATATATATATATATATATATATATATAATATACAAATGATATCATGAAGTAAAAAGGCAATAATCTTAACGTAATATCTATTAACAAACCTCTATGTTCTGCTTTTGTCCTCCCTTTCAAGCTCCGTTTTCTTAGCTACACTATCCGACCGAGTTTAGGGGAAGCTTAATTTAACCCTTTCAATACCACGACCCGTTTCCATATTCTGCTTACTATTTGAAGACTTTATACAGCTTTAGAAACTTATCTGGGGATTGAAATGGTGAAGACTGACCATTAATCTTCTGGCTACCATAGACCCTTCCTAATGTCAATAAAATCGTCTAATCACACCAAAAATTCATAATAAAAATGAGTTTCAGTAATACTGCGTGTGGAACATTCGAGTGTTATTTTCTAAAGAGAAGGATGAGTGATGCAAGGTCTGATGCGAGAAGTAAAAACGTATTAAAGGAGAGGAAGAAAAGCATGATAACAAAAACGCACTGGTACTTTTGCAGAAAGGAAACGAGGAAAACAAATGAAAAGATGAAAATAAGATGAAGAAAACTGAGTTCAGATTCAGACGGGAGAAAAAGGAAAAAAAAAAGGAAACAAAACGAAAACCTTGACACTAGCTGCCGTTTGAGGAAAGGAAGGAAAGAATAAAGAAAAAGAAAGAAAAGTAAGAAGGGAGAAAAATAGAGAAAAACAAAGAAAAGGACGATACATTTTGAGAGAGAGAGAGAGAGAGAGAGAGAGAGAGAGAGAGAGAGAGAGAGAGAGAGAGAGAGAGAGAGAGAGAGAGAGAGAGAGAGAGAGAGATAACATAAACACTTCCATCTTTTCCTTCGATGACAGCGGCGCCACAACCATGAGGGAAACAAGGTGGTTGTCAATGCAGCTGGCGGCGGGCGTGGCTGTGATGTTGGTGGCAGCAGTGAGTGAGGTCACCGCTAAACCAACACCCGGTGATGATACACGTCATATCACCGGTGAGAAGGGAGGCACTGATGACTGTAAAGTGATGCAACTGTTGGTAGTGGTGATAGTGATGTTCCTCCTCCTCCTCCTCCTCCTCCTCCTTCACCCTCGTTATCTTTCTTTTCTTCTTTTTCTTCTTCTTCTACCTCCTCCTCCTACTCCCCTCACAATCTTCCCTTTCTTCTTCTTCTTCTCGTCCTCCTCCTCCTCCTGCTCCTACTATTACTACTACTGCTGCTGCTGCTGCTTTTTTTCTCCTCCTCCTCCTCCTCCTCCTCCTCCTACTACTACTACTACTACTGCTGCTGCTGCTTTTTCTCCTCCTCCTCCTCCTCCTCCTCCTCCTACTACTACTAATACTATTATTACTACTACTACTACTACTACTACTACAAGTGCTGCTGCTGCTTTTCCTCCTCCTCCTCCTCCTCCTACTACTACTACTACTAATACTATTACTACTACTACTACTACTACTACTACTACTACTACAAGTGCTGCTGCTGCTTTTTCTCCTCCTCCTCCTCCTCCTCCTCCTCCTCCTCCTCCTCCTCCTCCTCCTCCTCCTCCTCCTCCTACTACTACTACTACTACTACTACTACTATTCTTCGTACTCCTGCTGTTTCTCCTCTATTGCACTACTATACTTATAATAATAATAATAATAATAATAATAATAATAATAATAATAATAATAACAACAACAACAACAACAACAACAACAACAACAACAACAACAATAATAATAATAATAATAATAATAATAATGGTAACAGTTGACTAGCACCACTTGACCATAAATCAGTGAGTGACAAAAGAAAAAAATTTTACCAACCGATCTCTCTCTCTCTCTCTCTCTCTCTCTCTCCGCAGCCAATCACGTGGAGGACCAGTATTTGGATGACGCCCTTGTTAACTGGCTGGACAATTTCGGCACGTATACCTTCATGGTTAAGCAAGACCTGGACTCTCACGCCGGCGACCCTGACGGAGGTGGGGAAGGTGACGAAGAGCAAGAGCAGGAGAGTGGTGCTGTCGAGGGAGGAGAGCGGGAGGAAGTGGCTGCCTTGGAGGAGTGGAGTGCCCCTATCGCAGTGTCAACGGGACAACGCAACCTTCTTAATCCACATCATGATTACTTAGGTGAGAGAGAGAGAGAGAGAGAGAGAGAGAGAGAGAGAGAGAGAGAGAGAGATTGTAAAGGAGATGAGATAATGCAAGGTGGAGGAGGAGGAGGATTAACGATAATGACTAGAGAACGGGAGAAAAAAAAAAAGGAGGAAGCGGAGTAGGAACAGAACGGGTTTAGTTGCGATGGTGGCTGAAAGAAAGGGAGAGGAGGAGGAGGAGGAGGAAGAAAGTAACTATGCGGATGACATGAATAGCTAGTGCTGTCAGTGTAAAGGAAGGCAAGGATTGGCATGCACTGAAGTATTTCCTCCATCCCTACTGACCTGAACTCTTTATGGAAGTAGATATTGGAGTATCAAGAGAGAGAGAGAGAGAGAGAGAGCGTGTGTATGAATGCTACCAACAAAAACATACATACAAAACAAACTAGCAGACACACAAACAGACATGCATAACAATACAACGCAACACATATATACAAACACTCTAACATACTAAGGAGGCAGCCACAACAATCATACACACAAACAAACAAATATAACAGAGATTGAGGGTGAAAGAGAAGCAAGACTTGAGAGGCGTCGATTAGGTGATGGGGAGGAGGGAGGTGACGGGGAGACGGGAGGAGAGGAAAGAAAGAGGGAGGAGGAGACTTGGTGGTAAAGGCAGCTGCAGCCCTCACTCTGACTTCATGGATAATAAATAATGACAAATCGATTAAAAAAAAAAAAAAAAAAAACATGAGTGTTATCTTTTGTTGCTGTCTTAAATGCGTCCTTTGTTTGGAGATTGTGATCATTTAATATTTCTCTCTCTCTCTCTCTCTCTCTCTCTCTCTCTCTCTCTCTCTCTCTCTCTCTTTTAAAGCTTATTTCACTCGTCTTTTCCCTTTTCTCAGTTTCTTTTCTCATTAACTCAATTTTTCCTGCCTGGTTCTTCTCTCTCTCTCTCTCTCTCTCTCTCTCTCTCTCTCTCTCTCTCTCTCTCTCTCTCAGCCACAAGGACCCACTACAATGAAAGCACACTAACAAGGGACCTTCCTATCATTCCTCCCTCATTCTCACAACCCGGCCACCCATCCGTGCAATTCACACCACACAACGACCACCGCCACCATCACTAAAGTACTCGAGTGACTCAACCCCCACTACTTGCAAATAACTTTGGCTCTAAGTTTCTAAGGGTGTGATTTTTACGGTTCAAGGTTTCATCACTAACGGGGAGAAAAGTATGGGAAGTGTTTGAGACGGCCAAGACTAAATATGGGCATACGGCAGCCATTTTGATGTCTCCTATCTCACGTGCTACCACTGCTCAGAGAGAGAGAGAGAGAGAGAGAGAGAGAGAGAGAGCGGATGCATTGAGTGATGACTGGAGGCAGAACACTTAACTTAAAACACGAGACATTTAGATCTAATTAGGCACTTAATCTAAACTACACTGACGTATAAGATATAAGTAATCTGCAATAAAGAGGTAGGCAAAGACAGTAAAAAAATCATATAGACTGGTAATGTTTAAGCGTAGACAAATATTTGCTTTCGTGGTACCGTGTGTTTGGTACCAGTGGAGGCACAGTGAGGTAAAACGAGTAGCTTGGAAGATGAGGAGTGTGTGTGGTGCAGAAGTGAGGGCAAATGAATGGTGGGGCGGAGTGAGTGGGAGGAAATGTCAATGTGAAGAGTAACGTAACAAAACTAAGCGTATAGTGTAGCCACCCAGAGAGAGAGAGAGAGAGAGATACTAAGAAACATACAATCATACAAACCACAATAAACAAACATAGACACGCACAAAGATACAGCACAGTACATACATACACACACAATCAATTAGGCAACAAGAATAAATTAATCTTAATGAAGCCACTCAGTAAACAATCTGCAGTACATTAAAGTTTTTCCCGTTGACACAATACATTCTCTCATTCAAAACTATTAATCTCATCCTTTCCTTACCGCACCGCCACTCCAAAACTGTTTTTTCCGTTCCGAACACTCAGCCACTCGAATCTGCTTGTCTGGCAATCCTCTCCGCGCATCTCTATTATATATTGAAAGTGGCCCGTTGTGTGAAGTTGTGAGGGTTGATGAAAAAGGAAGGAAAGGCTTGGGAATGCGTGCAGACAGACGCTTTATCTCGCTATTTATCAATCTATCTATCTAGAGAGCGATTGGAAATATATTCAAAATTACACAGCCAATATCACATATTTAGAGCTTTCCTTCCTCCATCAGCGAGAGAAGAGAGGGGAAGGAACACTGTTATCACGAAATATACATAACAAAGCTACACATCAACTAAAGATAATACAGATGATAGTAATAATTTTGTATCTATTATAATGAGCCCTGCAGTACCGGATCTCATTTACTAGAGCTACACTTGACAGTGATTGACAGAACACAAGCAGCCTCACTGGTAGCCTACGTGACGGCAGCCATACACCTCAACACGGTACAGCCCGTAGCTATTGGTGCACCATGCAAGGGCCTCACTGTTGACCAGCGTGTCGGCAGCCGTGCACCTCAACACGGTACAGCACACAACCAATTGTGTACCATGCAAGCGCCTGCTCAAGTTAGTTCATATACTTTTTTTTTTCCCGGAAATTGTTAGAAGGGAGAATCCTCCCGCCTTGAGAATAGGATATCTTTTTTATTTTATATATTTTCACAAACAGAAGATTGATTCAAAACACTGAATAAGAGTCAAAGTAGTTTCGATATAAGCAGGATGCGGCCTAATTATAAATTTACCTTCCTGTGTCACCTATAGACCAGCAGGGCCAGGTGGAATCACTGTGTCAAGCTCCCTACGTTCATGCACAGGACCACCGGGCCAGACATTCGGCGACATGTCTTGTCATGTGTCCGGCGGGCCGGCGGCTGACGCAAGTGTTGATCAAATCACGTACTAATTTGATGCATTCAACACCGTAAACACTCCCCAGGCGACGCCACACACCACACACACACACTCGTAAACCACGATATAACATTACACACTTCACCATGACTAAATAATAGGACAACACTTCAACACATCTACACACCACCACAGCCACAGCAAGACTAAAACAGGCTGCATTCAGGCAGCGGGGGCAGGACGGTGGGTACAGGGCGCACGCCTCTCCCCAACAAATCACCCGCGCTGTAAACCCAAACGTTGCCAGTTGTAGCACTCATCTTCCCTTCTTTCTCGTGTGGAAATGACAAATTTCAATCATGTTTTGCCATACCTAAAGTCCAATAGATGTGCACTGCATTAGTTTTGGAAGTCTTAATGTTTGTTTTTGCAAGTAGTGTTTTCATGTGTTTAGTCAGACTCCCGTTGTGAAAATATAATTAAAATTAGGAGGGAAAGTGAATGTTTGTTTATTATATTCAAAGTAACAGATATATCCTGAAGCGAGGATATTAATCCCATGTAGCAGCAACAGCATCACGGGAGAGATAAAGAATGTCACATTGCATCCATTCATGAGTGAACCATAACGTGTGTGGTATGTGTGTGTGTGTGTGTGTGTGTGTGTGTGTGTGTGTTTTCTGAAATGCCAGAAGCAACACACCAATGAACCCGTACAACTTTATAATGTGTAAGAATGGCTGGGCACCAGGACCACCACAGGGCATCACTATCAGTGCCCTTGTCATGAAATAGGCATGCCCTGACCCCACACCTCCCCCAACCCCAAAGCTCACTGCCTCACTGCTTTCACCACCACCACAATCACATTCCAGCGCAACATAGTGACCGGTGTTTCTGGCCTCTCTCCAACAATTTCCATCATACTTAAGTTTTTTTTTTTCGCTATGTATACTAAAAAGTTCATGTAATCACACACACACACACACACACACACACACACACACACACACACACACACACACACACACACACACACACACACACACACACACACACACACACACACACACACACACACACACACACACACACACACACACACACACGTAATATACAGCAAATATTTAATCTCGTTTAACCTCTTCAGTACCGTGACACTTCATATTCATTCTGGTTAATATTTGGTGATTTTATACAGCTTCATAAACTCATATGGGGATTAAAATAGTGAAGACTGGGCATTAATCTTCTGATCTCCATAGCATAGACCCTTCCTAATATCAATGAAATCGTCTAATCACATGAAACTCAAGGTAAAAATGCATCCCAAACTGAGCAGGTAAGATACATATGTGGCTTGACCTTCATGTAACTCGGCTATGTCTAATGACTGCATGCCACCGGGTCAGTGAGAACGCCTTGTTGTGCAAGTCTGCATGATAATACTTGAGGCTGTCTATATACTTTTTTTTTTTTTTTTTTTTTTTTTTGCGTTTCCTTAACATGGAGACATGGTTATACTTCCCACCCTTATTAAGTTATGAAATTCCTTTAAATTCATATGGACGAAATTTAACCCCTACAGTACTAAGACCATGATTTCTGGGTATGATTAGATGATATGATTTGCATTAGGAAGGATCTATGGAGGTCAGAAGATTAATGGCCAGAGTCTTTACTGTTCCAATCCACACTCAAGTTTCTGAAGCTGTATAAAATCATCAAATAGTAACCGGAATGGACATGAGAACGCAGCATGGTACTGAAGAGGTAAAAAATGAAGGAAAGGAAAATGAATAAACTTGCAAGTCATGGTTATAGTTCGCATTTTGAATAAGTGATGAAATTTCTTGGAATGTATAATGTAGTTCAGAACCTAAAGATAGACAGAAAGAGAGGGAAAAAAAATAAATAAATGTTTCAAGTCACGGTTATATTATGAATTTTTTGGGATCACAGGACAGGGGAGTAAGACAAAATACATTGTTCACATACTCAGACAAGTTGGAGGAGGAGGAGGTAAAAAGAAACGCAGGTGCAGGGAGGTGAGTTTATTCCAGACTAGTTACAGTGGGGCTTCTTCAGGGGGAATTAAAGGAGCTCTGGCACTGCCCATGTTTATATATATATATATATATATATATATATATATATATATACAATGTGGGCTTTTCACAGGAATTTCTGGGCTAAAGGGGGTACTTTTTTGGGGTATCTCCTATCTCAAAGCCCACCCGCTAGGAAGCCCTTGCCCCGAGTGAGGAAGCCCAACCTACACTCGGACCGTGGACAGGATTCGAACCCGTGCGCTTGGAGACCCCTCGGACCCCAAAGTATGCATGGCTCCACTGTACCACGGCTGGTGAGGACTTTCAGTGTGCTGGGAGCTTTTATTAATGCTACAAGAATATTGATAAAAGAAAAAAAATATCATGAAAACAAAAAAAATATAATGTAATGTTACTCCAGTGCAGCATTTTGTATCTAGAGCTCGTGATGGAAAAGACGCCAACCTGTCATGTATATCGGAACACAATTAGACACAACATACGAATACATAACTGTGGAAGAAACTAAGGCAGCTTGAGCATTTATAACTACATGTCAAAGCAGTTATCTGAGACCAGTCGCGTGGCCAGAGAGGAGGAGGAGGAGGAGTAATAGGGGGGAGTAATAATGGCGTCACTTTCTTTTATCACAGGCATGTATGTTATTCTTTGCTTTCATTCTTATCAAGTGGTGAAGGAGGAGGAGGAGGAGAACTAGGGGGATTGATAATGGCGTCTTTTATCAGGCAAGTATGTTATCCTTTTCCTTCATTTTTACCAAGTGTTTATTTACTCTACGATAACGCAACTGCACCCTGTAATGTTGAAAGGATAAATGGCAAACTGACTTCACTTTAACAGGATTTACTTAGCAAGAAACCTGATACCTTAGCGTGGATGAAGTCAACTTACTCTGGGGTTACATCACATTCCCGTTATTATTATTGCTGTTTTTTGGTTGAAATTTTCTCCTTCCTTTCTCTTTTTGCGTCGTATTTCTTTCCCTTCAAGTGAGTGACCACCACCACCACAACCACCTCACCAATACTACTATTTCTACTTCCATTACAGTGACGGTGGAGTCTCTAGTGGCGGAGGAAGGATCTATATTCATGACTCTTAGCAAATACGAAAACGAGACGATATGCGGCGTGGGGGGGCTGTCATTAGAAGAAGAATTACAGCAAGTGCCCAAGTCTGGCGGCGGTGGCTTCGTTGCGCAAGAGGAATCCGGAAGCGCAGGCCACACAACCTTCATTGCCTTTGCGCTGCAGCAGGAGGTGGGTGTGAGGGACAAAGAACGTCGTGGTGGGTGTAAGTGTGAGTGGCAGGAAGGGGTCTGCATGTTACGAAATGGGACAGAAAGCACGGTTATTTTTTCACTACTACTACTACTACTACTACTACTACTACTACTACTACTACTACTACTACTACTACTACTACTACTACTACTGTTTGCTCTCTCTCTCTCTCTCTCTCTCTCTCTCTCTCTCTCTCTCTCTCTCTCTCTCTCTCTCTCTCTCTCTCTCTCTCTCTCGAAGCAGGGAGTGGCAGGGAGCGGCAGGGCAAGAATTATGAAATTAGAAAGGAGACGGACTTTTCCTCTTCATGATTAGTATACTACTACTACTACTACTACTACTACTATTACTACTACTACTACTACTACTACTACTACTACTACTACTACTACTACTACTACTACTACTACTACTACTACTACTACTATTACTATACCCTTTCTCCTTTCCTTTCCTCCTCCTCTTAACGCCCTCCTGCCACCACAACTATGAATGATTTCAGGAGAACACGAACGCAACGGATTCAGGATGGATAGCAGTCAGCGAGCAGTACTGGTGGGCAAGCGGACACTTAACGGGTGGCACCATATTATCTATTACCTTCACGCCGCCAGAATGTGGGTGTCTGGCTCTCAGGTAAGGAGTTACTGTTCCTCACGTGCTTTTGATATCAATTGACTCGTGCTTATCATGGTTTTTCCTGCGTGTTTCCGAGCTTGGTTATCTTTGTTGTTGATGTTGTGAAGAGAGAGAGAGAGAGAGAGAGAGAGAGAGAGAGAGAGAGAGAGAGAGAGAGAGAGAGAGAGAGAGAGACTTAATGAGCAAATGAATAAACACACACACACACACACACACACACACACACACACACACACACACACACACACACACACACACACACCGCGTAGTGTAGTGGTTAGCACGCTCGACTCACAATCGAGAGGGCCGGGTTCGAGTCCCGGTAAGCGGCGAGGCAAATGGGCAAGCTTAATGTGTGGGGTGTGTTCACCTAGCAGTAAATAGGTACGGGATGTAACTCGAGGGGTTGTGGCCTCGCTTTCCCGGTGTGTGTTGTGTGTTGTGGTCTCAGTCCTACCCGAAGATCGGTCTATGAGCTCTGAGCTCGATCCGTAATGGGGAAGACTGACTGGGTGACCAGCAGACGACCGTGGTGAATTACACACACACACACACACACACACACACACACACACACTAATTTTCGTCATATCCTGTAGCATCATTCTAATCTATTTCTTTCCGTCACTCTCTCTCTCTCTTTCTCTTGCAGCACATACTTTGCATTGCCCGTGGGAAACCTGACGCTGGTGGTTGGTCCTCAAGCTTACCCTGACGAGCTCCAAACCCTTCTGTGTGTCGACCCACTTGCCTCTGTTCCGGTAAGACTGTTCTCCACCCTCTCTCTCTCTCTCTCTCTCTCTCTCTCTCTCTCTCTCTCTCTCTCTCTCTCTCTCTCTCTCTCTCTCTGTGTGTGTGTGTGTGTGTGTGTGTGTGTGTGTGTGTGTCTTCGATCTTCTCTTTCTTTATTTTCATTCATTTTCTTCCCCGTACACTCAAGTTAGAATCGAAGGAGGAGGAGGAAGAGGAGGAGGAATACAAAGGAATACAAAGGAAAGCCAAACAGCAACAGCCCTGTTGGTCCTTTCGAGGCTGTTTGGTAACTACTTCTAACTGGCTACAGATAAGAGAGACAGGACAGTACAGGAGAAGGCTCCTCCCCACCCACCACTCCCTCCAGCTTTCGCTGGCATGGAAAATAGCTTGGAAAAACTGACATTGAATTTTCACAGGAAAGGATGAAAGGAGATTCTATTATTCACCCTACGGTGAACTCTACATATCTATATATAAGAAAGTTACACAAAATAATTGACATACTAATATAATGTTTAATTATTCAGACAATATAATGTTTAATTATTCAGACAAGAAGAGAGCTTGTTGGGGGTTATTCTTTAAATATTTATCAATTTTGTGTTTGAATGATGCAATGGAAGTACTGTTTACTATTTCTGAAGGAATCTTATTCCATATGTTAACAATTCTATTAAAGAAAAAGTGCTTTGCCTCGTGGGTTTTAAAGCGTTTTGGTGTAATTTTAAATCCATTATTCCTTGTTTTGGTGGAATGATCAATAGTAAAATATTTATTTACATCAAGGTTGTTGTATCCCTGAAAAATTTTGAAAACTTCGATTAGGTCTCCTTATCCTGCGCTTTGTTAAGCTGAATAAATTTAATGCTTTCAGGAGGAGGAGGAGGAGGAGGAGGAGGAGGAGGAGGAGGAGGAGGAGGAGGAGGAGGAGGAGGAGGAAGAAGAAAGAACATGAGAGGAGGATGTAGATGAGAAAAAAAAAGGAGAGTGAAAGCAATGTGAAGAGAAAGTGTTGACAGAAGGCTAAGAAAACGGAGGAAGAGGAAACCGAAACGATGAGAAAAGAAATTAAATAAAAAAAAATCTCGTATGAAAAGTTTAGAAATCGTGTGTAGCAATTGTGTAGAGTCCTCAAAATTCTGTATCTTTCGTTCTTTTTTCTTTTAGTTTAGTGTATACATACCACTGCCCCCCGCCTCTCTCTCTCTCTTTCAGTTTCAAAGTATTCTGCATGAGCTCTCTCTCTCTCTCTCTCTCTCTCTCTCTCTCTCTCTCTCTCTCTCTACTCACCCAGTCTCAAAATGTTCTGTATGAGCTAAGTGGACATGGTAAAGAGGTAATGTTCTTCCTAAGCTCTGCCAAATATCATGTGTACACGTGATAATGCAGCAGAAAGAAGAAAAGTTAGCTGGTGAGCAGCCGAGCATTTCCTGTGTGTTCTCATTCGATGTGTGTGTGTGTGTGTGTGTGTGTGTGTGTGTGTGTGTGTGTGTGTGTGTGTGTGTGTGGTCGCGTGTGTTGTGGTGTGTATATCATGAGAGTATACATCACACACACACACACACACACACACACACACACACACACACACACACACACACACACACAGAGAGAGAGAGAGAGAGAGAGAGAGAGAGAGAGAGAGAGAGAGAGAGAGAGAGAGAGA
>NC_059282.1:8961055-9018555 GCF_017591435.1 Portunus trituberculatus
ACAAGGTTGCCGTAACTTCTAACACATTTCAGCGCATACCAGCTCCTTCCCACTGCTAGGTATGGTTAAGTCTATTGTATGGTTAACGATGGTAATAATACAGCAACGATAGGGATAATGGTGATGCAACAAACCCTGTCTTTGAATATTGTAGCCAAGAAACTTTGCCTGCACCCTATCACAGAAAAAAAGGGTTGAGGGAGAGGAAGAAAGGAGATGAAGAAAAAAGAAGAATCATAACTATCATCACTTCTCATAACATCCGCATTAAAAAGGAAGGAGGACGAGGAAGAGGAGGAGAAGATGAAGAGAAAAGAATAATTATCATCACTTCTCATAACATCCGCATCTTAAAAAGGGAGGGGGAAGGGGAAGAGGAGAAGATGAAGAAAAAAGAATAATTATCAATTCTCATAACATACGCATCTTAAAAAGGGAGGAGGAAGACGAAGAGGAGATGAAAAAAAGGATCATACTTATCGTCGCTTTTCATAACATCTGTATCTTTATCTTCCTCTTCATTTTACAACCTCATTTTCATGTATTTAGACAGATTAATGGGAAACATTTGTAGTTATACAGTACCGCTTATCAAAACTGACTCACGCTCATTTCCCTTTCCCACTGCATGAGTCAGGGAGGTCTTCTTCTTCTTCTTCTTCTTCTTCTTCTTCTTCTTCTTCTTCTTCTTCTTCTTCTCTTCTTCTTCAATATAACAACGTGGAACTTCTCGTGCACTGACATGTGCTCAAATGAATTTATATGCGAGAGAGAGAGAGAGAGAGAGAGAGAGAGAGAGAGAGAGAGAGAGAGAGAGAGAGAGAGCTTTGGGGGGAGGGAGCTGTCATCGACCAACAGGCATTTTTAAAAGAAAAAATTAATTAAAGATATACTTCTATTTTTTTTGTGTTGCAAATTTTCCTACTCTCTCTCTCTCTCTCTCTCTCTCTCTCTCTCTCTCTCTCTCTCTCTCTCTCTCTCTCTCTCTCTCAAGTCCAGGTATGTGTGTGTGTGTGTGTGTGTGTGTGTGTGTGTGTGTGTGTGTGTGTGTGTGTGTGTGTGTGTGTGTGTGTGTGTGTGTAGAGAAGAGAGAGAGAGAGAGAGAGAGAGAGAGAGAGAGAGAGAGAGAGAGAGAGAGAGAGAGAGAGAGAGAGAGAGAGAGAGAGAGAGAGAGAGAGAGAGACACACACACACACACACACACACACACACACACACACACACACACACACACACACACACACACACACACACACACTTATGTTGTTCAAGCCTTCTCTCTCTCTTTGCAGTCAATGGAACCAACCCAGAGGAAATGAGGCAACACCACGACCACCACCACCACCACTCTGCCTACCCCACCAATGTCTCAGCCATACAAGTTAGCCATAAGTCTTAATATTTGTTGTTGTTGTTGTTGTTGTATATCTCCTTCCATTTTTTGTTCTTTTCATTGTTTTCACCCTTCCTCTCCTATCTTCTTTCTCTTTTACTTTATCTTCTTTACCTTCTTCGCCTCGTCAGTCTCCATTTCTTTCCTCCTCCTCCTCCTCCTCCTCCTCCTCCTCCTCCTCCTCCTAGCCTCTCCTTCTTGCACTTCTTTCTATTCCTCGCCTCTTCCATCTTTCCATTATTTAATCTTCCTCCTCTTCCTCCTTCTTTTACCTCATCTTGTTCGCTTCGTCATCCTGCCCTCCACATTTTCCTCCATATCTACCTCCCACAAACACACTCGACTAAACTAACAATTCTCCTCGCATTCTGAAACACTTTGCTCTCTCTCACCACAACAATTCTTAAAAGCCACGGAAATTACTAGTCTGTTTCTCACGAGTGTTTTTCCTATTATTAGTGTAGAACTCTTGTTAGTCTGTCACTAGAACCGAAAATACCATTAAAAACCCTGTGGCACTTCAACTAGAGCCTTTTGACAGAGGTGATGTGGCGAAGAAGAGTTTCAGGATAGAGTTTATCGTTGATTCATTCTTCCTTAACCCATTCAGTACTAGGACACAGTTTTACCTTGAAATTTGGGTGTGATGAAACGATTTTATTGACATTAGGAAGGGTCTATGGAGGTCAGAAGATTGATGGACACAGTCTTCACTATTTTAATCTCCCACATGAGTTTCTGAAGCTATATAGAAACGCCATATAGTAACCAGAATGAATACGGAAACGTGTCATGGTACTGAAGGGGTTAAGATCTTTTGTGTTTCGTCCATTCCCACAGCATGAGGAGCGCCTGGTGGACATTCTACTGCGGGATTTATATGCAGAGAATTCAACTGTGGAGGAGGACGGAGAGGGAGAGGAAGGTGACGCCACGATGAGGAACGAAGAGGGAGAGGGACAGGGAGAGGGGGGGGCCCAGACACCAAGGGAGCGAAGGAAGAACAGACGACAACGTAAAAAGAAGATGCGCAAACAGAGAAGTACGTTGTTTAATTCCTTCTACATTGTTTTCTAGGCATTCTTCCTCCATTCTAGTTTAACCTCATTGCCTCTATTTCTTCAACCACTCACACTGTTTGCATCTCTCGCACCTTTACTGTAATATAATCTAACTTTCATCTTCACTACTACAAGCCAATTATCTTCTCCCAGGAAAGGTGTACGGCCCGGGGGTCAAGTTTTGTTGCAAGCAAGGCGTTAAGCACAAGAAGAACAACCTGGAAATCAGCAATACATCAGGTGAGGGAGTCGAGTTTATTCCGTCGTGGTTTCTTGTCATTGTTCAAGCTCTGCCTCATCTTCACTATCTTCAAAGGGGTCTATAGTTTGTCTACTCTAAAGTGTCTCCTGGGTCTTGGTCTGAATGGTGTCCCAGGGAATGCGTGGTTGTCAGATCTTTAGGAAAACCGTGAGCTGTCCTTGTAATAAGTGCGTTGATCAACAGAAAACAAGCATTATTCACATCAAATCAATTACGTTATCAATACGCTACATTATGTTTTCAATCCAGGAGCCATTTTAGAGTAGACAGACTATAGTCGAAGTGATACGGGTTTTCAATGGTGTTTCTGTAATTCTAGTGACATGTTAACAAGTGTTCTGCGTTATCATCAGGACAAATACTCCTAAGTACTCGGTTAATCGTCTCTGTGGTCTTTGAAAATGGTCGTGGTGAGAGAGGGGAGTGTTTCTGAATATGGCGCAGAATATCTTTGCTATGCATGGTAATGATAAAAGATAATTTCCCTTCACGTTCTGCAGCAGCGGCATTACCGGACCGTGTTGCACAATCTCATCGCTTTGGGAATGAAGATAATAGATAATTCCCATCACGTTCTCTTGCATAAACCTCACCAATATCATTCATTTCCCATCACGTTCTCTTGCATCGATCTCACGACGTGTCACTATGATAATCATTATGGTAATTACAAATTCACGTTCTGTTACAGCGATCTTTGCAGAATGCAACACGAGCATAGACGTGGTGATCACCTTCGCCAACCACCAGTTCGGCATTGAGGAGGACACCTGCACCACAACTTACACCACCTGCTGCGAGAACTTCACTGAGGATATGTGGTAAGTGAGAGGTTCCAAATATGCACTCAGTAAAAAAAAAAAAAATAATAATAATAATAAATAAATAAAAAATAAATAATAATAATGATAAATAATAAATAAATAAAAAAATGCTACATAATGCATTTGGTTACGAATATTAACAAGTCCATAATTATGCGGCACAAAGGTGAAGCTTACATAAAAAGAAGAAAAAAAAAAATCACTTCACTATACACGAACTGCTATAATCAACCACATTTGGACTCACAAGAATCACTAAGAACAGCAACAACAACAACTCAACCACCACCACCACCATTTCCAGGGAAAGCATTAAGGCGAGGAAGGCAGAGAGGAGGACGGAAAGAAAACAACGTAGGAAGTCGAGGCGGCGAGATCGCAAACAACGGAGGAAGCAGGAACGGCGACTTCGTAAGGGGATGAGGAGGCAAGGCAACTCCCGCCACCACGACCATCAGTGCACAGGAGACACTTGTGGACAGGCGAATTAGTGGGAGGTATTTTGAGGGCTTGTGTCATGTACGGTCGTGACTGTAGAGGGATTTTACATAAGAACATACAAGAGGTAATCTGCAAGAGGCTGTCAGGCGTACACGTGGCAGTTCCTGTATGAGCAAAGTTTTAATCTATTTAGTACTGGAACACATTTTTACCATGAATTTTGGATATGATTAGATGATTTTATTTATATTAGGTAGGGTCCATGAGGTCAGAATATTAATGGCCAGTCCTCAACATTTTAATCCTCACACGAGTTTCTGAAGCTATATAAAGTCGCCAGATGGTAAGCAGAATAAATATGAAAACGTGTCATGGCACTGATGAGGTTAAGACGCCTCAATCATGACTGTATTCTGAAACACTTCTACTTCGCTCATCCAGCATTTCAAAAGTCTCTACTTGAAGTATCAGGTGTTTTTAGTGTTTTTTTTTTTTCAGTTCTAGTGACAGAATAATACGATTTCTACATTATTAACAGAAGAAACACACTTGACAAGCAGGCTAATCATATTTATGGTCTCCAAAAATAGTCGTGGTGAGGGAGCAAAGTGTTTCTAAGGTCAATATTTAGAAACGCTTTGCTCCCTCACAACGACAATTTTCAAAGGCCACAGGGATGATTGGTCAGGTTCTCAGGCTATTTCTTCTTCTAATATTGTAGAAAAAAAATTTAATCGAGAACCTAAAAAAACACCGTTAAAAACTCTTATAACTTCAAGTAAAGCCTTTTCTGAATGGAATGGAGGCCCGGCACAGAAGTGTTTCAGAATATGGCTCTGTTCATATGTAGCGGTCCGTCATGGTCTCAAGTCCATCATTTAGCTGTAACTATTGGATTCCTTACAGTGAATGCCCTCATGTAGTATTAGCCAGTAGGATTATGCAGTTAGTAGGCATTTGGAAAGGGTTGAGGTGGGTAGAATGCATGTTCACTTCGCTATGGCCGATGAATAGCTGTTGCAAAATTTCAGTCTCGTGAATTCGAAGCAGTTGGAATCAAAAACATTAAAACGTATTTAGTTCGTTCTATTTTTTTTTTTTTTCTGTGTGTATCAATTATTTAAAAATTTCGGTTTAGTTCTGACATAAAGTGAGCAATATATACACGTTCAGAGAGAGAGAGAGAGAGAGAGAGAGAGAGAGAGAGAATTTATCTGTGGAGTTAATGAAAGAAAGAAGGAAAATAAACGTGAGGAAACTGGGAGTGGCAAGGACGTCTCCAAGGAAATTCCAGAGTGGGATACTGAGAGAGGGAGAGGAAGATGAGGCAGGGAGCGTAAATGTAGACACGAACTTGTGAATGAACGTGCAGACGGAAGGAAAATGAGGGAGTGGTAAGGACGTTTTGGACATAATTCTCCTAGAGAGAGAGAGAGAGAGAGAGAGAGAGAGAGAGAGAGAGAGAGAGAGAGAGCAATCTTTATTTTTTTTACGTCTGATACTAAACATTTCATCAGTTCGATTTGCGTTTTATGAAGCAATTTTGTTCAGAATACTTTAAATTTCTGATTATGAAGTAAAAAGAGGAAAAAATGGTGCATTCTACTCACACTCAGGTCAACTTTTTGCTACATATAAAGATGTCATTAAAGTAGTGGTAGATTTTTTTCTTTCAATTTTTATCTTTTTCACTTAGTACGTTAAGAGTCACATAAGTCATTCGCCCACACGGATCATTGAAGCAGCGCAGGACATCAGTGAACTATAGGCAAGACTCACAGTTCACTCACCATGCATTGCTCCACACATTAATTAAGAGCGACTTGTACTACATTCTATATTTCGCATTTCCATTTCCATTTTTTTTGTCTTTTTCAATAAACGTATCTTGTATTATTCTTTGATTGAAAATTTGCATGGCCACATGTTAAGATAAGAATGATTGTGCTTTTATGTCTGGTGACAGCAATGATATCTTCAAAATACACACACACACACACACACACACACACACACACACACACACGACCCAAATCAAGCCATGCATTAATGTAAAGCACGAGTTTCTTGTTCATTCACGGCTTACAATTGACAAAATATATACTCTTCCATGAGAGAGAGAGAGAGAGAGAGAGAGAGAGAGAGAGAGAGAGAGAGAGAGAGCAGGACCGGTTTTATAACACGCTTGCACGGAAATTCCTAGAGAGGTGAAGAGGTGGCGGACACTGGGGGAGGGACAGCGAAAACGAATTTATGAAAGAATGGAGGGAGGGGGAGTCAAGGAGAAAAGAGGAAGTGTCAAGGATGTTTGGGGATTATTTGAGAGAGAGAGAGAGAGAGAGAGAATTACTACTGTATCAGCCACATCTATTGTTAACGTTACTAGTTTACGCAGATCCCAGAATAATATCAATAATACAAATAGTATAGGATAGTATTGCGAGTGATATTCATATTTACTGAAAAGAGAAAAATAGTGCAAGAAACTAAGACACTGATATTTGAAATGTGGAGGAAACAAGAGCAGCGGGAAAGTATTAACCAACTGGATACGATGTAAGAGGATTCTGACCATAAAGAACACGAGAGAGAGAGAGAGAGAGAGAGAGAGAGATGATACAGGACCCATATACTCCCGACTCAACTGTCAACTCGCTAGATTAATTAATAATTTACTCCCAAACACAAAAGCAAGCATGACGGAACAGACCCAGCAGAACACCACCACTACGGAGGCAGCGAACCTCTTTGTTGATATCCGCGTGGCGCACACCATCGGCGGCGGATCCCAACACACGCGCACTCAAGTTGAGGTTAGCACGAACGCCCCTGTACAAGATCCGATCCTCGCCTCCGTTATCTCCAAGGTGCTGTCCAGGGAGGTGTTGATTCCCTCTAACGCCTCAAAGATATCAGAGAGCATCGGTGAGATCCTTAAGGGGTACATTGGCAAGTGCAGTGTCAGTGTTCCCCAGGCACGTACGTTGCACTTTGAGCTGGATGAGGGTGTGGCTCGCCAGCCTGACGCGGTGTATCTCCAGCCTGAGTAGCGTCACTAACGTGTTGCCCGCCTATGGTTACGTGTAGTTTATTAGTTTCTGTTGTAAGGTCAGGATTCTCGAACTTCAAACGTCATGCACTCCCTGATTACTTTCTGTCTTCTATCTTTACAGTTCTTTCATTCATTCGTTATCTCCCAGATGTTATATATCATACGATTAGTAGGCGTTTTCAGTACCTTAATATACGAACGTCTCTACTTTATTCTCGTTTAGGTAACTTAACTTCCACTTTTTTCTTTCTTATCTTCCAAACATTACCTTTCTCCTTTCCTCTCTCGCAGCTTATATTTTCCATATGCTTTCTTCTACGTAATGGAAACCCTTCAAGTTCCCACAACACAACTTGATGAAATAACGAGCAGCAACACACCTTATAAGGCAATTACCTGCGGACAGTGTATATCATCTAATCTGGGGAGGCACCGGATTTCCTGCCCTCCATGACTTCTATTTAATTCTCTGGCCACTCTTACCATAATAACAGCCTACTGTGCGCTCTCTCTGCAAGTCATGATATGGTAACGTAATTGGTTCATGCTTTGTTTAATACATGCTGCGCCCGGCGTTAAGCGTAGAATCAAGTCATGCTGAGATGGCACAAAACAGGCAACCTAAGAGCTGCTGTGTGGACAATGGAAAGAGAAGAGCTAGTCAGTGTTATGATGCAGGCGCAACCCCCGGGGGGCACTACCGCACTAACACATCTCGCATATTCAGTGTCACGCGTTTCACAGTTCTATTGTTACCAGGAAAGTACTCATCACATAGGAAAGAACCACACCATATCAACTAAGTGAGGGGCAGTAAATTGTATATAGGGCAGCACAAGCCAACAGGTGTTGTTAGGCAATATGCAGGCTACACACCAATCATGAGTCCAGTTATCTTAGCCGCAGTTTACTATATAGAAAAAGTGAGGAAAGACAAACTCACCAATTTGGCGGCCACTGGCTCCACAAAACGATGCGTGGGCGGCGTCAGCTACTGCTGGGTGGCAGACAGCGCGGGAGCTCCAATCTGCACGAGTAGCCTACACACCTACGCACACAAACACATGCAGTTCATTCAACATCCCTCCAGCACTCACACCTGTGATCACATAAATTCAAATATACTAGGGAGGAATTTCACTTGCTGCAAGTACATCTGGTGTTAATGAAACTATTCTGCATTAAGTATAGAAAATATTGGCAAACTTCGAAGATACTTCAATTTAATGTTTATTATTACATGATATACATTTTGTACCTTACTGCTTTCATCAATACGATTTCCCTAATGAAAAGATGAAATCCGTGTGATCGGCACTACCTAGTTTTCTTTATTTGGCGGTGTTGTGAACTCCTCGCCTTTGGGCCTCGGCAGGGCATAAGACTGCTTAACAGTAGTAGGTAGGCTACAGGGCAGGGGAACAAAGACTGTCAGGTAGGAATAAACGTTTATTTTTACTTGTTCACGTGGCTCCAGAAACACAGGTGGATTAATGTGACTAGAAGGAAACACCACACTGGAACACCTAACAGCTGGCTTATTGTTCTGGCACGCCTACAAAATGATACCAAACCTCAAAGAAAGAAAGCTTGTATCACTTTTAAATCCAGATATCTTATGGTTAATTAGAATACAGGATAAATAATGAACAAATGGTGTGGCAAACCTGACGGCGTGAATCAACCATCGAATCGGACACGTTGCAATGACCACGCTGGCGCACTCACCACTCGGCACTCCCTACCCAGACAGTACCCGGGCGATTCGACCCCTATCATTCGCACACCTCACCACAAATACTACTGATAACACAACTATATAATATAATGATAAATATATTCGCTAAAAGGGAAATTGACAAGAAAAAAAAATAAATAAAAAATGACTATACAAGTAAAAAAATTACTATATTCATATATTCATATATATATATATATATATATATATATATATATATATATATATATATATATATATATATATATATATATATATATAATTTCCAATTTTTCCTAAACAATTTTCATTTAATGATAGCATGAACTAAGAAACTGAGAAAAAAAATGCAAATACTGATAATTGCAAATGACCACCAATACAACAACAACAATAATAATAATAATAATAATAATAATAATAATAATAATAATAATAATGATAATAATAATAATAATCAGCTTCCACCAGAGAGCAACGTAATGTGTTGTTTGCATAGAACATTACTACCTGGACTGGGGAGGGAGGAAAAAAAAAAAGAGAGCTTATGGCAGTTTACAAAATATGGCATCTTCTATTAGACTACCTGAAGTGGGAGGTGGTTAGTGGGAATATGGCAACTGGGGGAGGGGAGAAGAGGAAAGGGAAAAGGGAAAAAAACACCAGAGAACAAAAAGGGGGAAATTAAGGGAAAAGGAATACAAAGGGAAAGAAAGAGATCAGAAAGGAGAGGTATCAGTAGGAAAATGAGAAATAATGACATGAGACACAAGAAAAGGTAATATTGGAGAGAGAGAGAGAGAGAGAGAGAGAGAGAGAGAGAGAGAGAGAGAGAGAGAGAGAGAGAGAGAGAGAGAGAGAGAGAGAGAGAGAGAGAGAGAGAGAGAGAGAGAGAGAGAGAGAGAGAGAGAGAGAACAAGTGAAATGCAAAGAACTGTGAGGTAAGAGAAGAATCAAGAGAGAGCAACAAAAGAACTTCATGTATTGTGAAAATATTGAGTAAAAAAGAATAACCGAGCCAAAATGAGTGAAAAAAATATCTCAAGTTTGAAGGAAAAGTGAGTAGAAAATAATCAGCAAATGGAAGAAAATCACAAGTTCTGAGGATAAAGAAGAGAACAATGAGATTTGGATAAAGGGCAAAACACACACACACAGATACACACATACAGGGAGTGGTCCTATCAAAGCTTGTATTTCCTGCTGTACTATCAGACATGCCACCATCAGTTCCCCTAGTCAGAAAGAAGATAACCAAAGATAAGAACACAGTGGGTAAACTAATCTTAAACAGTAAAATTCAACAAGCAAGTTTCTTAGATTAATCTGTAAAACAAGTAAACACAACAGAGGGAAAGACACAGCAAGAATTCAAACCCTCAACCAGTAAAGTGATGGAAATGTTTAAAAATAATAAATAAAACAGCAAAGAAAAGCACCACTGCAAACATTGGCCAACAAACAAACTAGCAAACAAACAAGTCAACATGTATAACCCCCTACTTCATATCACACTACAGGAAGCATTGTTACTGTTTTTCTTCTTTAAATACTCTTCATATAAACAATATATTTATGTATGTACCATCCAAAACAAGCATAGTACATTGCAGGACTAGTCTAGTCTAATGCTGGCTACTGTTATTGTTGCCATTACTATTGTCCTCATAGCAGGGATCAATTGTTAAGAGGAATTCATGTAACTTAAAAAAAGAATGGAATGTCTCATGTATATTGCAAAGGGTAACCTAGATAACGCTAGGAGAAAACATTATTCTCTATTCTCTCTGACTAACATTCAAGTCCTTCGTTCTTTCAGTGGTGTGAAAACTGAAGTGTCTTGGGAATGCGTAAGCAGCGTGCCCCAAACAGGGAGGAGAAGCAGGAGGAAACAGTATTGGCACATAGAGAGTACAGGTGCTTAGGCAGCGTGTGAGCAGAGCAGTGATGGGAAGCAGAGCAAGTGGTGAGTGTGACAAACCAAACCAAAGCCACTGAACCTTCTCAAAATGCCAAACTGGACTGTTACTGTGGAAATGGACAAGCATGTCTTCCACCACTGGTAAAAATACTGCACTGGACTGTTAAGTGCTACAAAAGCCCAACTGTGGATAAAAGGCTTCCCAGTGCCTCATCAGCAGCAGAGAGATACCACAGCCTTTCACCAGCATTGCACTGCAGCAGGAGCTTAAGTGATATGCTCCATGCTCCTTATTGCACCATTCTACTGTGTGTGAGCTCCTGAAGATGATGGGGAATTGGGAGATACAGTCTGGCAGTGATAGGCAAATTACAAGGATTTCATGCACCACTAATATCTTATCATGTTAAAGAATTAAATACTTCCTGGGAAAACTAATAGTTAGTGATTATTTTCAGATAAGATATTCAGGTCAATACTCTACCGGAGCTCACATCAGCAGCATACACAAGACCAATCATTACTTCACAGTGAGTTCCCTTTATGCACTGTTGGATATCACACCCCAGATCACATCACAACAATACCCTGAAGCCTCACACTTCACCCAAACCACAATTGGCATGTATGTCATGGAATGCAAGTATTGGCAACACTTTGGCAGGTACCAGTCACACAAGTTACCTCTTCATACAGTACTACAAAATGTCTGGATACACAGAGGAAGCTAAACATGTAGGCCATGACTTGAAGCCAATCAGCTTCACTGCCAAGCAAGATGATGGTGTTGCTGGCTCATTGTGTGACTAAAAGATGTTCTCATTACAACTTCCTCCTTCCAATAATAAACAAGGATCCAGTCAATGTTTTGGTTGCCAGCTTAACCTTGTACAAACTCCTTGATTCCCTTGCCTGAACACTTCCACGCAGCAGTGTTGCTTGGCTCTCACCAAAAGAATAATGCTGTGGCTCACACGAAAGATAAAATACAAAACTATTTCACAATACTGTCAAGGTCACTTAATGACAATCTAAAATTTTTAATCATCTACTTGATACAAACAATATATATTTGTCACATTTATACTGAGACATAACCAAGTTTCCATGTCATTTAGGCACATTCACTTTGATCCATATAGGTTGTCTAACTCTATTTCTTCTCTACTCAAAAAACTAGTCATTACCTAAGTAACATACAGTAGTACAGATAACTGAGCAGAAAGCATATTTTCAGCAAGACTCTTTAGTGAGTTGTGGCTAAAACTACAAATGTGACATCCAGTCCAGCACACTACTCAGACTCCTGGCTAATGTTGCACTGTAGCTTCTGTCCTACAAGTACATTTGCCCTCTATTAAAAGGTGCAGATGACAAATTTACAAAAACAACCTGTGTCAGCTGTTATACTTCTGAAGACAGCCACCTTCATTACCTCCTTGGTGGTGCTCAGTGACACACACACCAACTCTTATCATTACACAATGGATCACTACATCTCCTCAAGGAGGTGTACTCACCACCTCAGCATTACCAAATGACTCGGAACACACCAGTGTTTGGTCGTTTCCTCAAACAAAGCTACACATGGACAAAAAATTGACAATGGTTTACAGCATGTTCAGTTCAATGTGGTTGAAAAGTTTCATATATCATTCAATTTGGATTCCTAGCTACATAAAACATTCAATCTGGCTTAGGTTTCATAACTCATTTCACCTGGTTAAGTTCTGTAAATTATACAATCTGGTTTTAAAATTGTTCATATATCATTCAATCTGTTTTAAACTTTTGGATGAGACATCTGGAGAAGTTCAAAGATATAAAAACATTACATTTATGTATATAGCAAGAAGCAGAGAAATTCTATTGAACAGCATGAGATAAAACTCCATTACCTAACACAATGAACAAAGAAGCTCAATAACCTCAGATATCAACACAGTGAGTCAGTGATACAGAAGTAACAGTACAGGCTGTAGGTTGTAGTGGTAGTACAAATAGTATTAGTATTAGCATTGATATTTGTAGTACAAATAATTGAAGAAACTTGGCATTACCCGCAACTGATGCACAAGTAACATTAATGAAGATCATCAATAATAAACTAACCATTATCCAACTGATCCACTAAAAACCATAAGAGAAAGTGTACAAGTCAGGTACAGCACCTCACAGCATGGACAGCCTGAGCACAGACACCACTGGGGCCTGGGAGACACTGCCGCCAGTCAGCACTAGGGAGCTGCCTGTGACAGCACTACTCATGGATTACAGGTAATGGAGAGTGTGGTGTTCACTGACAAGATGCAGTAACTAATTTGAGACTTCATTGCAATCAACTAAGGAATAAATACTGATCAATGATCTGAGTTTTGAATCCCTCTTTTTCTTTTCTTGCAACCAATGCTGACATCATAATTGCATACAGATAAATGCATGGAAAAGGTATGTAATTATATTTATGTAAGTATGTGTGATACAAATACATGTTAAATTATCATTACAAATCTGATATGGCATTAAGAATTTTTAAACCTAGGGCAGATAAACTTCATTAAATAATATTGCACATTGAAAAACTGAGAAAATTACTTATGGCTACAACAAACTAAAAAATAGAGCAAATTCTTCTTTCTATCTGGGAGAGAGAGAGAGACCAACGGAGTAACTTAGTACAGATGATGGCAACATGAAGGGTTGACCAAGACCTTCCTACAACCTGCCCAGCCAGTGGTGATGGTGGTGGGCTTCTTGGGACAGGGAAGTAGTACATGGAGAGGAAAAGGCAGAGAGTTGAGAGAGAATGGAGATGAGATGGAAGAGGGCCAGGAGGGGATGGAAGAATAGGAGGCTGTGGATGGGATGGATGAGGTGGACTGCTGCTACTCTTGCTATTGTTCCTTATCGCAGTAGACTCTCAATGTTAGCTCTTGGATCCACCTGGTGTCGAAAGCGCTTAGCAATGAGGAAGCCAATGACCTGCCGGGTGTGGACAAAAGATCTGTTTCATGAGTAGTGAGGTGAAGTGAAGCAATGCCAGAGTGCGTAATATAAGGCAATCTAGATTTGTGAATGTGTAGTTTCAAGTTAACAATATGATTCTTAATTCAGAAATGATATATACAAAAAGGTAGAAATTTTGTAAGTCATTGACAAGTATCAGGTAAATTACTCACTTTTTGGCATTCTTCACAGTGATTTAAATGTATGTATTGCACCTAGTTATATTATTACTTCATGATTGCTGAACTAAACCACTTTTCAAACCAACTATGATGAACTAAAAAATTGATCTTGAATTCTGATAAGGAAACCACTTGAAGCACATGTGGCTTCATCAAATATAACTGCTAGTGCAAACCTCCTCATTACAGACAGTCAAGTGTGAAGACATGAAATATCTTACATGAGACAATGAGGCTCCTTCAAACACATACTTGTAACATAATATTTCTAGTCAATATAAATCTTATGACTACTAAGGCAGGTTAATAAATAAATCATGTATAGAACTAATGAACACACACACAAAAAAACTTATACAAACCTTTGTCCAAAATAAAATAAATACCACACAAAACAAGCACACACAACAAACTGATCCAAAACTGCATATTCAAACTACTTACTCTGCAAAAAAAAAAAAAAAAAAAAAAAAAAAAACAGCACTGCACACACCCAAAGGTAAGTAAATATATAAAGTAAGAAAAATATACTACTGAACTATGTACCAGAAGCATTAGCATAAATAAATAAATATGAATAGCATGGCAAAACAACAAAGGCTACCGTCCCTGCCTGCTATGCTGTCACTGTGAGCAAGGAATGTAAACACTGCCAAAGAGGTGCTGTACTTTAATATCACTTCTGATTTTGCTTTTGAAGATGATGATAAATAGTAAAATAAAATAAAAGTCAGCCAAGAAGCAAGTACACTTTCTAAAAACACAATAAATTTAATTCTAGGAAATAAATAAGAAAGAAAAGGTAAAAAAGGAAACATTCTGTGGAAAAGCATAAATAGAACAAAGATAAAGATAAAAGAAAGAGCATGCACAACTCTTTAAAACAAGGCAAGTTTTCAGGACATGGACAAGAATGGCATAAAAAGGAAAATAGATAAATTAAACAAAATAAGTAATTTGAGACACAAAAGTAATACAATAGAGGGAGGGAAGCAGAACACAGGTTACATGCATGATGAAGCAAACCCTACAACAGATGTGAACATAACATCAGAACAAGATACAAAGAGGTGAGGAAGAGAAGGGACACACTAGAAGCCTTGCTGGTCAATATATACTGAGTTTGCTGAAGTATTACTGAAGGTTAAATAAATAATAAAAAGAAAATAAAGAAAAAAGAAAACAATAAAAGAACAAAGCTCCTCCAAGCAAGCAAAGAAGCAATGAAGCAGTGAAGCGTGCCACTGTCCACCCGTGCTACCTGATATGTTAGTAAGAGTAGTGAGAGGGCCACTGCCACCCCACTACAGGAAGGCAGAGGGGTTAGCCCGCGGGTCCCGCTGGTTCCTGTACCGCACTGTGAGCCACACGCCCAGGAACTGAGGAGTCCCAAGAGGGTTTACTAAGTATGAGGGGAGACATTCATTTGGTGCAAGGTTAGAAGTGCCGGCTAAGTGAAGCAGATTCTCCTGCCACTGACACTTTCCACAAGGAACATGTGTTCAGCAGCCACCATGCTTCCTGTGACTCTTCACAGGGTAAGTAAGGACTAGATATTTTAAGATATTTCGAGTGCATCGTGGTGGGTAAACTCAGGATGAAGAGATAAATTTTTCCAATGGTTTAGCTGTCAGCTCTATCACACCCTGAAGAATGTGACACCAAAGCATCATTAAAAAATGGATTTCTGCTTCATCTGTTTCTTCTCCCATCAGTCTATCCACTTGTTTCACACACAATCTAAATATGATGTACACTATTTCCAGTGAAAGATGCAGCAGCTGCATAATCAATAAGCAGTATCCTCAGCAGTGTCACTCAGAAGAGTGTGCATAGAATGTGTCTTCTACACATTCTATGCCCAATATTATAGCATAACAAAGCTGTGCACATCATCTGTAGACCACCAAAGACTGAGGATTCTTCTTGTTGACTGCACATTATCTCATTTTCATTTGTATGATCACTGCATTCAAGTTAATCATCATTCAAAGCTTCATGGAAGTATTAAACGGTTAAACCCTAAAACTTCATTAAGAGATGAGAAGAAAAGTCTTGTCATTAAGGAAAGAAGAATCACACCAGCTATAAATATCTCTGGTAAATCATTCATACCTAAAGGAACCCTATAACACACGGCACATGGTATGTAACATCAACAAGAAAAGACAAATCAACAAAGCTCAAAACCAAAATTCTGTACCCAGTAAGTAGGATTGACAGATATGCATGATGAATAAAGTATAGTAAACCTTTCATTATATAAATGATACTCAAAACTGTCCATCCAAGGAAGTGCCACTCACATAAAAACCCTGAAATGCTAAGATAATCATATACACAAAAAATCTTACACTCTTCAGCAAGCTACTCTCAAGTCCTTCCCTTCCCCACCTATGCACTGACAGAGCCTTGAGAACAGTGGTTGCCCCAAGCTCGAAGTCCCTCATAGCTTCCTTCCTCACTCAATACTGAATGTTCATGTGCTACCTCTCCCTGCGTGATTGCTTTCCCTCCCAACGCGCGCGCGCACACACGCACACACACACGAGACGCACCTCAGTGAAGGAGAAGAAAAGTCCAATGCCTCCCACCAGCTGGAATCCTCTGAGCATCACCTGCTTGATGGGAATATCACAGGACACACAATGGCAATCATTAGGGGACCTGCAGCACATTGATTCTTCCGTCACGTTGGGGCAACAGCTGGGGATCTGTGGCACAGGTGAGGTAAAGAAGAGATTGGTAAGCAAGGCTTTATATTCATTATAATCTTGTACTTGCACCAGTTAAGGTTTAAATTCTTCACTTTTCTTTTATTGCAATGCAGTTTGATTTGATATAATGTTCCTGTATTGCACATTTATACCTCTAATATGCAAACTTACACACACACACACACACACACACACACACCGCGTAGTGTAGTGGTTAGACCGTTCGACTCACAATCGAGAGGGCCGGGTTTGAGTCCCGGCGCGGCGAGGCAACTGGGCAAGCCTCTTAATGTGTGGCCCCTGTTCACCTAGCAATAAATAGGTACAGGATGTAACTCGAGGGGTTGTGGCCTCACTTTCCCGGTGTGTGGAGTGTGTTGTGGTCTCAGTCCTACCCGAAGATCGGTCTATGAGCTCTGAGCTCGCTCCGTAATGGGGAAGACTGGCTGGGTGACCGTGGTGAATTTTACACATACACACACACACACACATATACACACACTACTAATTTTGGTTTTTGTTCATGTATCTCTATGATGTAGCAACCTACTGAACAAGAGCTTGCTATCCAGTTTTGTGCTTCAAGCTGTAATGTGAATAACCCTGACTTACATCCTTACACGAAGGGTGGTCGCCTCCCTGGGTCAGACCGAGGTCGCTGTTGTTGTAGCCGCAGCACCTAAACCAGTTCTGTGCATCTGCTTGTATAGGCAATCCACCTTCCAGCCATCCCTGGAGAGCAGAAGTGGAGGGACTTTCAATTTGGGCTATTTCTAGGGTTATTTAAAAGAGAGTGTTTTATGCAGATAGACAATAAACTATAGAATAAACTGTGCAAAGTAGTGCCTGCTTCATCTTTAACAATCTTTCTTCACCTAAAGGTGCTAACATTACTGTTGCTTCCCAATCTACTGCCCGCAAATATACCCTTAGTGCACGGAATTTCATGGCAAAAGCTGAAAAATAAACATTGAGAGAAGCCAAACTAGAACATGTACAACTTCTTCACTACCAAGCATTAACATAACCTTTCCCTCACTCACATTGGCAGCAACAAGTCTCTCCTGGTCCTCATTGATGGCCAGGCAGGCACAAGCTACCGAGAACTGGATGATGAAGATGATGAACAGCACGATCATGTAGAAGAACAGCATCACCTGGAACAGTTTGCAAATGGGTCAACACATGGCATCTGGTAAAGACCTTCCTAACCAGTGAAAATACCTCATGACCTTTTACATGCAGGTCAGTAACTATGGAATCTGTGGGGTAGTAGAAGCAGGATAATAGGTACCTCCTGCTGTGTCACTAACCTGGTGGTGCTTGCTGGCGCCAATGAGACCCACTATGGAGATGAAGAGGAGGAACACGGCACATGCTATAATGGCAGACACCAGTGACAGGGAGGTGACAATTGAAGACATGTTTGCTCCCGCCGCCACGCCGATCATTATAAAAGCCACGATCTGTGTGGGAAGAAACATATGAGGTGTTGCTGTGGCTCAGAGGCAATGTAGCAAAAATGTGTATGAGTAGTATAGTGTATGTACTTCTCTGCATTTTTTGAAGCTGAGTTTATATGTGAGAGAGAGAGAGAGAGAGAGAGAGAGAGAGAGAGAGAGAGAGAGAGAGAGAGAGAGAGAGAGAGAGAGAGAGAGAGAGAGAGAGAGAGAGAGAGAGAGAGAGAGAGAGAGAGAGAGTACAAATCACTTAAAAGATAAAAAAAAGAAAAAAAATGAATAAAAAAAAATAATAATAAAATAAATAAATAAATAAAATAAATAAGAGTGATAAAAATCACAACAATGGATACAGGAAATGAGTCCAGCTAAGGTTTCCTGCCTCCACATACTCCAGCTGTCATCCTGCTTTATCTACACAAAATGACATCCATCCATCTATCACACAATTCCCACTTCATCCACACGTCACAACATTAATTCATCCACCTGTCACCCTCCAAACTCATCCACTTTTTCCATCTCTAATTTATGTGTCAGTCATGTTCCCAGTTTATCTATATTATTCCTAGTTCATCCATCCATTACATTCCAACTTCATCCATTCCTAGTTTGTCCATCTTTCACATTCCTAGTTTATCACTTTTAGCATTCCAATCACATTCATTTGTCACATTCCTAATTCATGTTCCTAGTTCATCTAAAGTAATATTCCTAACCTATTCATATTTTCACATTCCTAATTCATACATTTTAAATATTTTTAACTCATCTGTCAGTAACATTACAAATTCATCCATTTTTCATATTCCTAGTCCTTCCATTTTTCACATTCCAACTTCATCCGTCTTTCAAATCTTTAGTTCAACCACACAATATTCAGTTCATCCACCTCTTCCTGCAATCAATTATAATATCCTTACACTTTCCTCACCTGTCCTCTGCTCAACACCTGCCACCCTCCCACGCACACCTGTCTCTGTCATTAATGAGGTACTGTACACAAGACACATCCAGACACCTCTTTCCCTTCACTGTCACTGTGCAGATTTGGGTGGAAAAGTTGCAAAGATATATTCCTCTACACCTGCTCTCTCTGTCCTTTGTATAAGGTATCTTTTCCATATATTAAACTGCAATAACTGTGTGTGTAGCAGAGAGAGAGAGAGAGAGAGAGAGAGAGAGAGAGAGAGAGAGAGAGAGAGAGAGAGAGAGAGAGAGAGAGAGAGAGACTTAGTTAAAATAGTTCATAATTTTTCTGTATTAAATATATATATATATATATATATATATATATATATATATATATATATATATATATATATATATATATATACTATGTTAGTCAAGAAAGCCTTAAAGATAAAAACACATCGTTAACAAACTCACTAACAAGTAAAATTAATTTCCTGGTTCTTCAAACAAGATAGACTTAATTGTCACATATGGCACAAGCCAGTGGCAATTATCCTTTCAACTTCCAATTATTACTTTAACATCTCAGAGGGCCTTTTTCATTATTACTGGAATTTTGCTACCCTTAGTCAGTGCCCCTCATACATTAATAAATAAATAAATAACATAAATCAACATCAACTCACAACTGATTCCTCATATTACAAAATATCATACTACATCCTGAAATTTCCATGTTTATTACTGCCATGAATTTTTTTAGGTGTTCTCGCATCATGAACTCAATAACTGAACACTCCAGGGGCACACAGGACTAAGCTAAACGACACGCCGCCACCACCACCACAACCACCAGTAACATTTGTAGGATAAAGAACATATTGCTTCTAGTAGTGCAAACCAAACCCCTGGACACTCTCACTTGATCAACTTAATATGAGCTACATCACATACATACAGTCGACTAATTCCAAGAGATAACAACAAACTGGTGCATAATAATCTCAGTAATATAACATCAATTTCCTTACTACATAAAGAAATTATTACGTCTAAACATACTTTATTGTATATTCTCACTGTTATAACCTAAAAATCATTGCTAAACATGTCAAACTCATCAAGGAAGTGAAAAAAATACGCGACACATCACCACTAAACTGACGCATAGCCGGATGGTGTGAGCTGTCTTGTCAGCACCACCACCACCACGCCAACCCCTCACAACCAGCATACCACAGCCTCATTCATCCTCATACTCACGATGTACAGTATGTTGAGCGCCAGGAGGCTGTTTTTGGAACATGTGAATCCCCCACACATCTTGGCGGCGGTATTACAGGCGAGAGAGCAAAATGATCAGCGTACAACTCCCTCCACACTCAAGAAAACACTATCGATTGCTCTCTCTCTCTCTCTCTCTCTCTCTCTCTCAGTTGCCACACACCTCCACTTAAATCTCTCACATTTTCAAAACCTATATACATTATATGATTATACCAAGGGTTTCAAGTGCTTTTCCAGAGAGTATAGTATAAATGTTATTAATCCATCACCAGAACAATAAGTGTCCTTGAAAACCCGATTCATGTAACTTGTTTGAAAACAACAGTATATATACATATTTTTTTTCTTTTATATGCTTTACTCTATCACCACAGCTATTTTCGAAGGTCAAAATAGATGATTAGCGGTTATCAGTGGTGTTAATCATGTTGATAATTAAGAAATATCATTCATTATATCACTAAACCATAAAAACATAACTGAAAATCTCTGAAACTAACTAGATGCCTTTTAAAACGCTAACGACAAGCCTGGGTGGAGCGCGCCAGATGATCACGTGTTGCAAATAGTGCCATTCCCTGCCGTGACAGTTAAAGAGCTTCCTTGATCTAATTGTAACGGGTGTGTGACTAATTGTTATAGATGCTTACAGATAAAACTCAGCTCTATCATTAGCCTACACTAAGTTACGCTAATTCTACACCCCCCCCCCCGCACTGCTACAAATTAAGCTTATCAGTGAACCTACCATAATATTTTGCTACTATCCGTGGAAAATATCCTAAACCGTATGCAAGTGTATAAGAAAAAAAGTTGTATTAAAAACCATTATCTCCAAGCATGTAACTACTACACGGCCATGCTATTGTAGTTTTTAACCTCTTAAGTACCATGACGGGTTTCCCTATTAATTTTGTTTACAATTTGGTGACTGTACAACTTCAGAAACTTATGTGAGGTATTAAAATAATGAAGACTATGGCCATTAATCTCCTGATCCCCATAGACCCTTCCTAATGTCAATAAAATGGTATAAAGAACACTAATCGTACACATATATCAAGGTAAAAATGTCCCAGTACTAAATGGATTAATTGTTCCCTGCTCGAAAACTAACTTCACCTTTGTTTCCCACTTCACGTGATGCTGAATTTCCTTGATCTAATTGTAATGGATCGATCAGTGCTAAAATATCATTATCTCTCCCCTTTCTCCTTTGCCCTCCCTTCCCGGATTTCCAAGAAAAGAATACAGTCACAGTCACAAGGTTTCTTTTCCTTGGGTGTATCAGCACACTCATTAAAGTGAAGGCTATCTTAATGGCCTCTCAAGATTACAGAGATAAGAGACTGTCTGACTTACGGCTGGCAGTGACGTATGTTCTTTGTATCTAGGGGCAATTAAATCTATAAATTAATATTCTACGTTAAGCTTAAGGTATATGCGCTACTGTTAGTGCTCTTTACTCTTTTAAATTGATAACTTCTCTCTTTCATTCTCTATACTGCGGTAGCACAGCATATTCTCTACATGGACTGACGTATTATTATTATCATTATTATTATTATTATTATTATTATTATTATTATTATTGCCATTATAATTATTACTTATTTTAATCATAACATCCTTCATTCAACGGGTTCTAAGTGATGTTAACTGCTTTCTTTCGGTTTTCACCAAAGAGGATCTATGTAGCATTTGAAAAGCGTTTAAGAATAGAAGGCTGAGTGGAAGAATAGATAATGATAGATAAATACATAAACCAATATAAATGCTTATGTGGGTGCGTATTCTTGTGATGTTGAAATAGGGTCAAAAGTCTGAACATGTGACAGCTCTCCCCCTTATCCAGTCTGTACAGTAGTCAGACACTCTCCTCCACCCTCGATCCTCCTCCCCCTTCCCCCCTCCTTCGATCCCCCCCATCTCTCTCTCTCTCTCTCTCTCTCTCTCACACACACACACACACACACACTCTCTCTGTACCTTCTATGGTTTCTCTATAAAAGGCCTCATGACTCCCCATGGCTGGCTCCTCTTTGTTATGCTCACCCACTGCCTCACGTACTAAGATATACTGTACTGACTTAATAATTGTTTATGTAGTTTTTTTTTTAGATAGATTATATGAGCACTCAGATAGATTGCCAGACAGGAGGGAATGTGACCTTTCTTACTGTAGATCTTGGTTTCTTCATATTCTACACTTACACACTCACATTTCTCATGCTGCGCTGTACCTATACCAGGGTTTCGACTTTCAAAGAAATTTGTGCTACAGAAGGAAATCTTAAAGGAAATGTAAAAATCTAGAGAAATCGAAGGAAATCCAGATTGTCAAGGATTTTTTTTTCTAAGGAGACAATCATTAACATATGTATGTATGTATGTATGTACTTATGTAGCCTATACCTTTATATGTACTTATATACAATAAATTTTTCATAATAACACACTCAGAAGACCCAAACACACGCCGATCACGGCTCCCACACACCCAAATCATTAAAAGAAATCCAAAACACACTGAAAACACCGCATAACAACTTAAATACCCCAAAACACACTTAGCACTCACTAGAAATACGCAATATACAATATCACCCCAATATCACTACGAAACACCCTAGACACAACCAAACCAATTCAAACACTCAAAACAACGTCTCAAAATACCAAGAAACACACTCAAAACCCACTAGAAACATATCAAAATCAGTCCTACACACAACCACCACTCCTCCCACACACCCAAACTACTTAAAATACTCAAATCTATCCCAAGACACACTCAAAATGCCACGCAGCACTTCAAAATGCTCCCAAACACACAAAATTTATTACAAACACCCAATATACACCAAAACTACCCCATACACAACCAAACACAACCAAAAGACTCCTCACACGCACCTAAACCACTTACACGAAACCAAAATACACTCAAAACACTATACAACACCTCAAAATGCTCCCAAGCACACCCAAATACTCAAACACCTCCACATCACACTTAAGATACGTAAAATACACCTAAAACATCCAATATACACTGAAAATACACAAAATGCATGCAAAACACATTTATAATACTTAGAAACTCTGGTACAGTACCAAACACACTTAAAACACCCTAAAATTTTAATATACTCCAAAATATATTATAAAGAACGGCAAGATTACAAGGGAGACTTACCTAAATATTGTGGCTTGGCTCCTCCTACACTTCCGCTTTCTTTTCTCCTTTCTTCTTCATTCCTCTGCTTTATCTCTTCCCTTTTCTTTCTTCTGTTACTTCCATCTACACGCCTTGAGCCTAGAAACATCAAAACACTTAGAAAACATTAGATATTAAACAAAATATTGAGGAAGTGGAGGGAGACTTAAATATTGTGGCTTGACTGCTGCTCCTCTTCGTCCTCCCTTTCTCCTCATTCTCCTTTCTTTACCCTTCTACTATTACTCTTTACACACCTGAGTCCAGAAACACATGAAAACACGTAGAAATCACTAGATATTAGGCAAAATATTGACGAACTGGGGGAGCTGGAAAAGAGGCGCCAGCCCGGGGTTATGATGAGTCACTACCTTGGCTGTGACGTCACCAGAGAGCGGGAACAGCGGTAACTCAGCTAAATTACGCAAATAATTTTAAAAATGACCTGTAGAAAAAACGAAGCCACGACCAAATGCTTGATATTTTATGACTTGATAAATACTTTAACTAATAACCAAAACATCAAAACATCTCCAGCCTAACTAGTTTAAAATAAAATTCTAAATTAAGCATGCTAAATGTAAAAATACATTTTCACCATAACACTGCTAAAACGTCTTGTAAACTCCAGCCATTTTCACTTGGCGAGTATTTTAACACATTTTACATAGTCTGAGCTATCTTTCAAAACATTCTACAGCAAGTTAGACCGTGAACAAGAAACGTGAACAAATAAAAGAATAAAATACAGAATTCACGGTTAACAAAATTAAGCAGTACTTCAAAGTCCATATATTTGACTTGATAGATTGATTTGACACTTAAAAGAGTATAAGCGATTCTATGATATCATAAAGGCCCAGTTATAGCTTGAAATACAAAATCTCTAAATGGAGTTTTGAAAATTTTGACCGTAAGGAAGACATTTATTTTCACCATAAAACACCACTAAAAGCCATATATTTACCGGACAGAGACGCGGAAATCACTTCAAAAGCAACGAAATATTTATGGAAACCATAAAAACATGCCATGGAAGCGCAATATTATCGTTAGGATATATATGAAAAAAGTATTGGAACCGCCTGAAGGGAAGGGGCGGGAGGCCGGGTGGGGTGGCACCAGTGGCGGCAATATGAATGGAGTAGCTGGGCGTCATGTTGCCTGTCCTCTCATCACGGCAAAATTCAGCCACATAGGTAATATTTGGCCACGAGATGTGAAAGCTAGAGTATTGGCTACATTCTGTGACATGTTTGGCCTGCAGTAAGTGAAAAGAAACAAACAACAAAATGTCTCTAAACTGCTCGTTATACCTATCACCTTTTCAATATCTGGGTAATTTCGAACTGTTTTCACTCTCATGTGTAAAGGAAACCTAGAAATAAGTGAATGGCCTCAAACATACCTTAAATGAATGAAGGTGAAGCAGTGGAGGGCTGTGGTGAAGGTGGTGGTGTTGTCTTGGCTGGCACTGCTTGTCTTGGCGCTTGGTGCTTCATGTTCTGGCTGTGTTTACCAGTGTTTTGGGTATATGTGAGTGTGTTTTGAGTATGTATGGCTGTGTGTGTGGCAAGACTACACACAATGTTCATCAACACTAAACAGTAAACACAACATTCCACACTCACCACCACCGACACTACTGCCACTCTCTGACAGATTGACCCGCAGGCAGGGCTGCCAAACACTACACATGAAAAATGGACATATGCCTCCAAAAAAGGACAGCACAACAAAAAGTGTGTGTATTATATATATATATATATATATATATATATATATATATATATATATATATATATATATATATATATATATATATATATATATGTGTGTGTGTGTGTGTGTGTGTTAAGGTATATGTTTAAAAGTGTATAACAGCAGAGAGAGAGAGAGAGAGAGAGAGAGAGAGAGAGAGAGAGAGAGAGAGAGAGAGAACCTGCAGGGTTATAATATGAAGTTTAGCAACATTTAGGCCAAGTAGCTAGTACACCTATAAATTTCTACATACCTGTAATTTTAATGTTCAATCGTGAGAATTTCTTCGAAGGAATCTCCTTCATCTGAAGCTACTGAGGTACTTGCAGCCTGTTCGTCTACCTGTACATGTACCTACTGTTCCACTTGCTACCTTCTCTGTGCTGCGGTACATCTGGCTTGTGAAAAGTGCTTGCATTTTCTCAGTGACTGAAGTTACGACAGCAGATTTCTTTGCTGTGTAAGTGCGTCCGAACTCTTAAAATAACATATAACATAACATAAATAATAGGATAACAAAGGGCCACCAGGGCCCATCTAGGTTATCCTGTATCAGTCGCACAGCGACCTCGTCATCAGTACTTAAGCGACCTCGTCCTAGATTCAAGACAACTAGTGCTTAATCTGTTTCTGGCCTTAGTTTTTACATTAGTGACATGTGAGAATACCCTTTCAACAAAGGCTGTACTTAAAGGAATGCAGTATGAGTTCAGTGGAATAATCGCAAGTTCTTGGTAACACTTCTCTCCAACTGCATTCTTAGAACATGTGTCCAAAACTTAACTGGATCTGTTGGTATTTTTGAGCTAGGAAACTCTGCTCCTCAATCAATCAATCAATCAATAAATTTTGCTCAAAAAAAAGGACAGAAAAGGACAGATTTTGACTGTCCTTTTTTTCAAGAAAACTAAAGGACAAACAGGATCAAAAAAAGGACAGACTGTCCTTAAAAGGACAAACATGGCAACCCTACCCGCAGGCCGCAGTCACAAGTGTTTGACATGGCAGTACGCAAGATGCATTAGACTAAGTCTAATACATCTTGGCAGTACGTGCCTTTGGTATGATAACTATCTATTATTAAATATGTTATCAATGAGATACTATACATATGCAAATATCAGATTAATTTACTGGTAATTGTGACATATTTCTTTTCCTTATCTTGCCCAGCAATGGTTATTTGTCAATGCAGTAACTTACAGCGAGTGTTTTCATCTCCCATGGGAAGAGAGAGAAAAAAAAAAAAGTGTTTTAATGATAAACTACGAAATTTCTTTCAATTTCCATTTCTATCACCTCTGTCCTTGATATAAGAGTATTTTGAATAATATACAAGGATGAAATATACTTCCTTGCCTCCCCACTACTCATCTTTTACAAGACAATCCATTCACTTCCCATCGCCTCGCCTACCAACTAATGTCATTCCATTGGTACCACACACACCATCTAACTAAAACTAACAATGCAGTTCCCTTAACCCCTTCAATATTGGGACATTTTTACCTCGAGATTTGTATATAAATAGACCATTCTATTGACATTAGGAAGGGTCTATGGAGGTCAGAAGAATCATGGCCACAGTCTTCACTATTTTGACCCCCCACATGAGTTTCTGAGGCAGTTTAAAATCCCCCAATAGTAACCAGAATAATGAGTCATGGTACTCAAGGGGTTAAAAGCCACCATATTTATTACACAATGACAGAAAACACAATGATTAAAAATCCTTTATTGTATTTTTTGTCTTCAGTAAAAAATATACACATATATCATCTATGCAAAGATCTCCAAACAATACCATCCAGGCAACATCTGTCTTGTTATAGTCTCTATCTGGTCAACAGTGGCTTACAATAAGAATAAAAGATAAATGATTCCCATCTGAACTCTGTCATGCAGCTGGACAATTATTGGTATGTCCAGTGCCTGTCCATTCAACACATTGTTATAACTATTGCTACAACAACAAGGCCACTAATGTTAAAGGCCTGGCCTGTTGGTCAAATATTCTTTCACTTAAAGCTTAATGTTTTTTTGTATCATATGAAACTTCTCATAGTATGCACAACATTCTCTCTTTGTAACTGTTCCCAAACACCTTACTTGTGACTTAAAAGACACAAATATTTAACATAAAAGTGTAAAACAAATACTGCGACCTGAGTAGTGAAGAGTTTGGAGTCACCTGACTTGTGCCATCGGTCTTGAGGATCACTCTCTTCGCAGTCGCTTCACACCACTCTGGTTGTGACCACTGTAAAAAAACACCAGTTTTTTTTATTTTTTTTTATTCTATTTGCCTGCAGTGCAATCTGATGAGCAAAGATATAACATTTCTCTGTTCCATTAAAATAATGATATGATAAGCAACACAAACTATTCCCAACCCTTACCTCATGGAGAGCAACAAGTCTTTGTACTGAGAGATGTAGTGGTCCTCCTCTTCAGGCAGCGGATCCATGATCAGGTAGTTGTTGATAAAGATGGGTTTGAGGCATGGGATTCCCCTCCCCACGAAGGCCTCAATGTCCACCTTCTCTGTGGTCTTGTCCATCTCAACAAAGAAGTGCGTGATGCCCTGCAAGTCCCCGTATGGAGGGCTAAGAAGACAATAAGGTATTACTTGCCATTCAGGTGACTATAAAACAAGGCCACCTCAGAATAGTAAAACCAGTGTAATCACAATCCAATCAAAAGAATAATCAGCTTTGACTTTATAACACTACAAAAAGCAAAGTATAACCAGCAAGCAGAAAAATGAAGAATAGCTTTCAAAAAGAGTGTGAGTCTTGATGTGACTTGCCTGGCCGTCACCACCTCTCCCCCGCCGGCCTTGATCATGCGGGTGAAGGCTCCCACCCGGTCCTTGCTGGAGAGCACGAGGGCCACCATGTGCTGGAAGGGCTGCTGGCACATGCGACCATCTGACCCATTGATGGCACACCTCCAGCGCCAGGCAGCCTTGGCAAGCTGGACACGTGTGTTCTCTGGCTGGAGTGGAGGCAGGTGCTGGGCTGCTGGATTTCCCCATGCATACAGCTCCTCCTAAACCATTTAAAGATACTACTATATAATGCACCAGTTCTTAATATCTCTACACCATTCACACTATCCTGCCTGGTCTAGCCTATGACCATAAAATTTTATTTCCACAGTAATTCTACCTTTCACATCCAAGAAAAAATTAATTCATATGAACAGAATATGAACTTTCATTCTAAAGGAATACACCATGACCTTCATCTGTCACTGCCTCTGAGGAGGATGAGAAACAACAGTTTTCCTGCCCACCTGGAGGAAGTGTCCCTCCTGGAAGGAGTGGTCCAGGTACGAGTCGTGCAACACCCACTTGCCGGAAGCAATGGCAGCCAGCGTCCTCTCTGAGCGGGACAGTGTCTCAGCCACCAGGTGGGTGATCTCTGGGTTAAAGGTGGGGCCGAGGGTGATGGTGGCGCCCAGTTCCTGCACTATTTTGCTGTAGTGTTGTCGCTTCTCCTCAGACATCCCAACCAACACAAACACAGGTGTCAAACTGCTAGAAGGCTTGTTCACCATTTCAAGAAGTTCATTACAGGCAGGTGCTGCCTTCTCTTTAACTTTCTCATGTCTCACTTTGTCCTCTTCTTTAGTTTCTTCCTCTACACTCTCCTAAAACAAAACTATTATTAAGCATGTAGTAAGTAAAAAACTGATAATATTGAATAAACCTACACACAGTCATCCACAGACACCAACAACCTAAGCTGCCTCACCTGCTGGTCTTGGTCCTGGTTCTGTTCCATCATGTCTTCAGTGCTTCCACCAAGCTGATTCCACAGGTGAAGTCTTGCCTCACGCTCCACAGGGTCCTCCCAGGTGATGCCTGTGCTTTGGGACTCAGGTTCTTCTCCAGAAACTGTGAGAGCATGAGACAGAAAAATGACTGTAGTGCTAATCTCTACGGAAGGATCTGTATGTAATGTATATCATCCGTATGAAGAACTATACCAACTCAGGGTTGAAGATAGTTTGAAGAAGACCAGAGGGAAGATTGGAAAGACCTGGAGAGGTGGCACATGGATACATGACATGGACAAGCATAGAAGAGATTGTCTACAACATTACGAAGTTTAATAAGCTATCCAAACACACAAGGGAAGAAAGGACCTTAAATAAGAATGTGAGGATGATGAAATAGAAGTTTTGTTATACACTCATAGATGGAAGGCATTATCTAAAATAAACATGGCACAAGCAGCAAGAAATGTGGAATGAAGTCAACTGTACACACACACTTACTTGGCTGTGTCTCAATATCAACATGTCTTGCAGCAGTAGGTCGGCACCACTCTCCTGGGGGTTTGGTCCTTCCTCTCCCTACACCACTCCTCTTCCCACTCACTTGGGCCAGTGCTCCTATCTCCTCCAGCTGCTTGGACAGTTTTTCTTTCTCCTGATCTGATTCACTCTCTGGTTTACTCTCCAGCTGCTGCTGCTGCTTCTCCTGCTGCTGTGAAGATTCCTCCTCCACCTCCTCTCCTTCCTCTGGATACTTCCTCTTCAGACTGTTTTTGCTCTTGGGGGACCTCATGCCCCCAGTAAGAGGCAAGCTCATGTTGGGGTTGTATGTGTGAGGAAACAACTCCTCATCCACTCTTATTCCTTTCTCCTGGCACAGCCACAGCCAATCGGGGGACACAACAATCTTCCCATCTTGCTTGGCCCTACGGAACTCCTTGTTGAGGTCATTAGAGCGCCCCTGGAAGAGGAAGTGGGTGACCTCCAGACCATAACTGTGCAAGAATTGGCCATCCAGCTCAGTCACCACCTGGTCCATCTCCTTCCACTGGTCTATGAACTTACGAGAGGAACAAACCACCACTCCTTTCAGTGGCCCATCACATTTTTCCTCCTCTGTCTGTTCTTTCCTGTTCTGTGAGTTTGTTTCCTGACTCTCCTGTGCAGTGGAGACCTGTGACCTGCCCTCCTGCAGCTGCAACGGTGTTTTCCTCTTGTATTTCCTCATCGTCTCCTTGATGTCTTCGTAAAACTTTCTATAGAATTCCCTGCCTGGAGTTTCAGTGGAGATAGCAGGTGGTGGTGGTGGAGAGGTGCTGAAGGAGTCACTGATCTCCCTCACCTTACTTCTGGTGGTGGATGACAGCTTGGGCAGGTCTGGTCTGGAGGCAGGCATGGAGGGCTCAGTATTTTTCTCATTGTGGTTTGTTGATAGCCGTGGGACTGTGTGTACTGGATTAAAAAGAGAAAAACAAGGTTACTTTATACTCTGCCTTCTGTCAACTCTACTTTCTAACAACTGTACACATAACACTTCTATCTTTCCTCAATGAACCACTCCATACCTGCAAAGATAATTATAGGCAACCCCAGATTAACGAACGTTCACACAACGAAATTTCGCTACAATTAACTTTCACTACCATCTGCTTGTTTAACGAACACCAAACTCGCTTTAATGAAATTTTTTCCAAGTTTGAAAGCCCCACTGTATCACGCAAGCCGACAGGCTTTTGAATACACCAGCGCCTCTCGTGGATAACACGTGCACCACTCACTCCCCCTATTCTTCCCACTCTTAGTTCAAAACAAAAACAGGGTCCAGCACCAGATTGTCATCTCATGCTCAACAAGCCATCAAAAAGCCCTGCAATCAGCCCTGCAATGTCGCGTAGCGTTGCTAAGAAGAAAAGGAAGTCTCTTACTCTCAAAGTGAAGCTGAATATTATTCACTGACACAAGAGAGGCGAGAAAACTAATAGTATTGCTCGCCACCATGGCTTGACTCCATCTACTGTCTCTACTATTTTCAAGTCAGCAGACTCTATTAAGAAGGCTGGTGAGACCATATCTTCCTTGCAAGCTAAAAGAACACTTGAACTCGTGACTCTGCAATGGATAAAATGGGAAGTCTTGTGGAAATGTGGTACATAAGTTTTGTATGCGGTACAATGATGCGCCCTTTGTTTACATTCCACAAGTTGCCAACTAGCATCTTTCCCGATCCACTCTCTCTCCCTTCATAAATTTAAGCAAGCATCTTTCCCGATCCACTCTCCCTCCCTTCATAAATTTAAGATCATCAACATTATAAAGTTACTTAAATACATACATTAGTGTACATTATAATGACTTAGTCTTAAATTAAACTGCTTAAATGTTTAACTTCATAATTTTTACTTTCATTAAACCTTTTACTGTATTATGATGCACTCTTGCTTTGTTTACTCTCAATGAAAGTTTAAGTCTGGGGTCAAACTTGTTATAATTGGTTCGCTCAATGAAAATTCGCTTAACGAACATTTTTTTAGGAACGTAACCCGTTTGTTAAGCAGGGGTTGCCTGTATTGGTAAGGCAAGCATGATGCATCATTTATAATTTCAATCATCAAGAAGTAAGGTGAAGGCACACACTTTCTGCAACAGTGTGAGCTCGCAGCAAGCAGTCAGGTGATGGAGTGCGGGAACCAGAACTATTGCTCCTTCTGGTGTCCGGTGATGGTGGCTCTCTTCCATTCTCCACCTGTTTCCTCTCCAGCATGGCACCTTGAATGAAACATTAATTCAAGGGTGACTCAGGTAAATGAGATGAGTTAAATGAAAGACTACAGATAAAAGTACATTAGTCCTTTAAGAAAAATAGAAGAAATGATAATTTTTTCAACATGTATTCCAGTCAGCCTTAAGTCTTAACATGCAATAACCTTCTTAATCTCTCACCTAAATGATCCCTAAAAATCTTCTTCTTATCCACTTTACGGCAATCAGATTGGTCCACAGCAAAGTCTGCCTCAGGCACCTTCCTGGCTACCCTGGAGCACTCGATGAGCCAGTCAGCAGAAACAGACGGCACACCCCACTTCTTGGCTGCCTGGTATTTGTTTCCAGTGGGCTTGGGACAGACCAGGTGTGTGGAGGATACTATGCCCTTGTCTGGCTTGGGCTTCTTGGCAAACATTTCTTGGCTCCTGCAGTGGACATGAGGTGGTCATGCACCTTAATATCTCATTATATTTACTGCTATATCACAATGTACTAACTGCAAAACCTTCACATTTTAGTCTTCAAAGTAAACGTTCCTTCTCTTACACAACTAACCACATAAAACACATAGAGTGCCATACTTAAGTAAAATAAATATACAAACTAAAAATACCAACCAAGAAGGCAAATATGAAAGACAAGTTTACATCTAATGTTGAACTCAGGTAGTGTGGGTCTGTGCCTGAACAGAGGTAGGTAGCTAAACTTATCCCACATGTTTTCTCACATATCTGTCATCACCATCCCCATACATATGTATCCTTACCCTTTCCTCTCTCCCCATGTATTACAGTTAAAAAAGAAGCATATTCACACCGCTAAGGTCCCTGTTGAGGCCATTACCGTGCGCCAAGGAGGGTTGCCAGGTTCTCTAAGAAGAGTCTCTCATTCTTGGTGTAGGTGGAGATGGTGATACAACACTCCTCCAGGGGATAAGCATCCCCCGGCAGGATGAGAGGCACATGGTAGTACTCCACAGGAAGAAGCCTCTGTTCACCAGTAAACATTATTTGAGTTACATTGGTGTGGTGGTGGAGTATGGCAGAATGCATGTGGGTAGTGATTAGTGTGTGTGTGTGTGTATTTTAGTTTGTTTGATCTGTTACAGTCTCTGACGAGACAGCCAGACGTTATCCTACGGAACGAGCTCAGAGCTCATTATTTCCGATCTTCGGATAGGTCTGAGACCAGGCACACACCACACACGGGGACAACAAGGTCACAACTCCTTGATTTACATCCCGTACCTACTCACTGCTAGGTGAACAGGGGCTACACGTGAAAGGAGACACACCCAAATATCTCTACCCGGTCGGGGAATCAAACCCCGGTCCTCTGGCTTGTGAAGCCAGCGCTCTAACCACTGAGCTACCGTGTGTGTGTGTGTGTGTGTGTGTGTGTGTGTGTGTGTGTGTGTGTGTGTGTGTGTGTGTGTGTGTGTGTGTGTGTGTGTGTGAGTAAAGTTGATGTGCTATGCAGGAGAGGAAAATTGTGAGGCCTGGAAGTGTGATGAATCAAAAAGTACCGAGAAAAAAAAATAAATAAATAACACACAAAATAAGATAAAACACTAAAAGAATAAATAAATACAATACACAAATATAAATATAATCAACATATGTAAACACCAATAAACACAACAAAAGATTATGAAAAGAAGTAAAAACCTAGAAAATGTGATCTGGAAAGACACAGAGAAGAGAGATGCCTCACCTTTGCATTAACACAGTCCTCCAGGAAGTAATGGGACACCACTTCCTCTGTCTTAGGGTGGCACTGGCCCTCCGGAGTGACCAGGGAGTAGTGCACAGGGCCGGGGTAACTCAAAGTTACCACCTGGCCCCCTGCATCCTCCACCATCTCTGTCAGTGTCTCCTCCAGCTCCTCCGAATATCCAGACACCGTGAATGTTTTGTCTGAAGGGAACAAAAGCAAGTGAAAATATAAAAACAAGGAGAAAACTAAATATACTGAGTTCGTCTCCCCAAAAAAAGACAAGACAAGGCAAAGAACCTTCACATTCACACTCATTCATGCCACAATTAACTTCAAAAGACAGAACATGACAAGACTGACTCGATTGTATAAGGAACATAAACAAACAAGCAAGAACACACACCCTAATATCATCTCACCTCCAGAATCTCTGTCAACAAGAACAAGTATCCTAAGTCACTGGAAAACATGGGTACCTCACACCACCAACTCACTCAAGAATATCCTGGTGACCCGCTGATCCTGGGAGTCACTGGGAGCTGTACTGGGGGTTAAATTTGCATTGCTGGTGTGTCCTGGCTTCAAGTATTGCCTTAGCACATCATCCTCCTCCAGGGACCCTTCAGGATTGGTGTGGGAGGTGGCGGAGTGCTGGGGTCGCTTTACCTCTTCCACCACTGCCTCCTCCTCCAGTGGGTGGGTGAATTGTGACTCATCTGCAGGCCGTCTCAGCTTGATGCTCTCTGTGACCCATCGGCCATACACCAAATGAGGCCTAGTGCTCCATTCCCTCACCAGGCTCAGGTGCTCCTCCACGGGTTTACCTGTGTGTATGGAGGAGTAATGAAGTGGATGTAGGTGTGTGGGAGGAGTAGTGAGATGGGGATTGGACTGGTGCAGCAACATGGATCAGAAGACAGAGAAAGTATGAAAGATAGAAAAAAAAAACCAAGAGAATTTATCAGGAAACTGGACAAAACAATGAAGTATGATCTTAGTAAAGTGAAGAAGCATGAAGAACAATAGAGAAAGAAAACACACACAAAAAAAAAAAAAAAAAAGACAACTGGGGAAGAAAGAAGCAATGAGGCAATCAGGGGTATAGACATTAACACACATCACCAAGACACAACCAACCAAAAACTCAAGAGCTGCCGAGCCTCACCAATAACCATGTGGGACACCGCCTCAGTCAGCTGGTTGAACCTCGTCGCGCCACCAAAGTTGAGGACGCGCCGCAGCTTCTCCAGGTGTGTATTGGTGAAGCCTGAGAGAAAGATCTTGCAGCCATCAAGGAAGAGGCCGGCCCGCTGTGCTTCCTGCAGGTCCAGGTTCTCCACAGCTTCAAGTCCAAGGTTCACTAGAGAGAGGTTACATATATATATCTCACAGGGATGCTAATACTCAAAGAAATAACTCATGTAATTGTTGTTTAAGGAAAGATGATGCATTGAGTGTTTAAAAATTATCTCTTTCTCTTTAATGCCTTCCTGCTGCTACTGACACATATATGGCTCACCTTCCTTAGATAATGTCTGCTTCCTCTCCTTGGACACTGTCTCATTTGCATCTGCTGCTGTTTCATCCACGCTGGTCTTGAGCAGTGCACTCTCACCGTTGATGGCACTGCACTGAGACACTTCTGGGGGCAGCGCTGTGAGGATGGCACATTCAGTGAATACAACACCAAGATTAAGTTACTCATGGTAGCAAGAATCACAATTACAAATGTCTACAGGAGCCAGGAAAAATTGTAGTTTGTCATATATGCCTTGATCATTTAAAGACTATACTGAGTTGCTAAATTGAAATTGTGGATGCTACTAATTATTTTAGCACAAGCAATCCAAATACAAAACTGAGCCTTTCTCATGCCAGTTTCATTTAGTAAATGCAAAATACACCTCGCAATGCTTACTGGTGTTTGCCTGACTGCTGACTGGTGTGGAGAGCTTCTGCTTCTTCACCTCGTAGCCTTCCATGGTGAGTGCATGGCCGCGCTGCACCGAGTCATAGATCCAGTCTTGGGTCAGGCACTTGATTCGCCACTTGCATGCATGTGAGTATTTTTCACCCTCAGGAGCAGACACAATGAGGACGGAGGTTTTGGACATTTCTAGCATGGCAGAGTATGTCCCACCTGCAGCCAAAGATCACAAATAACACAATGCTTGCCATCCATAGCCATGACAGACAGGCAATTCAATACTCACCCAAACAATGAAGATAAGAATTAATAACATAAGAGAGAGAGAGAGAGAGAGAGAGAGAGAGAGAGAGAGAGAGAGAGAGAGAGAGAGAGAGAGAGAGAGAGAGAGAGAGAGAGAGAGAGAGAGAGAGAGACGAAAATCTTCACATCCTCACCATTCTCCTCAATAATTCCCTTGAGAGTAAGTTTGGTGGCTCGGTCCAGCTGAGAGACACACACCACCATGCCATGAAGCACTGGACATGTGTGGGAGAGGAAGCGTTCATCCGTGGCCATGATGTGCTGAGTGTGGTCCTTCACCACGGCCTGCCACACTGCATACACCCACTCCCCAGTCATGATGGGGATCTCCTGCTCCACTCCCACCTGCCACACACAAGAAATGATGGGAAACTCAAACACTGTATTTGTAAAGGACCAAAAGACTATGGAGACCAATATCTAAGGTTGAGTAAAACAGTGAGGATCTTATGAGGATAGAAGTACGAGATACAACACACAGACTGGAAAGACAGTAGCAAAACATGTAATAATAACTGAAAAGGATTGACAGAATCACACAAAACAGAAAATTCTCCTTCAAAACATGTTAAGGCTTAATGTGCTTAACTGGAACAACAAGCTAAGAGATACACACACACACATGAACAATTACACTTCCAAGCTGAAAACAAAGACTAGATTCTATAACATAAAAAATCAAACTATAACATTAATCCCTTCAATACTGAGATGCATATTTACCTTAATTTTAGGGTATGATTAGACAATTTAATTTGCGTTAGGAAAGGTCTATGGAGGTCAAAAGGTTAATGGCCAGAATCTGTACTATTCTAATCCCAACATACATTTCTGAAGCTGTATAAAATTGTCAAAATAGTAACCAATGAATATGAAAATGCATCTTGGTAAGAAAGAGATTAACCCCTTCAGTACCATGACGTTTTTCTATATTTATTTCACTTGCTATTTGGTGATTTTATACAGCTTCAGAAACTTATGTAGAAGATTGGAACAATGAAGATTATAGCCATTAATCATCTGACCTCCATAGACCCTTCTTAATGCAAATAAAATTGTCTAATCACTCCCAAACTCATGGTAAAAATGCATCCAAGCACTGAAGGGGTTAAATATAATAATATCCACCAACTCTTACCTATGGCTATTAACTCACCTGGTATTTCTTGCTGCCCACCTCATTAGCCACCAGGTGGGTGACTCCGAGGTGATAGTCAGCCGAGTAGATGCCAGCCATGCGCTCCACAAGGGTCTTCAGCTCATCCTTCTTGGCATTCGAGAACCCGGTGGTGGTGATCACGAGGCCCAGCATGGCTATATTGTGGATCGGGGATGGCAGCTGTGGGATGGCCTCCTGGCGGTGCAGGCAGGACAAGATGCACCGCGGCCCCACAGTGCTGGTAAAAGATATGTGTTTTAACTCATTTTGGTTTAATGCAGACATACTGATTTAGTCATGTGTGTTATTTGATTGGTTACATTTATAATTTTACTCATAGAAGACACTCATTTAGTGCACTGTCTCACCATGCAATAATTTATCATTCCCTCGTATTTATCTTTTCAAGTTTTCCTAACACACAAATATAAGGTGTTATGTATTCAAAATAAAAACAAAAACAAGAGAAAATGACAGGCCACAGAATGGGATGACAAGAAACTTAAAGGGAAAATATAATCTATCCTACAATACACAAAACTGGCATCACCTGAATACTCACACACACTTGAAGCCCGAGGTGAGATGCACAAAGGCCTTGCCCTCAAACGGATCACAGACAAACACATCCTGCTTGGCGGGGCGCAGCTGCAGGCACTTGTCAGCCGAGATCCACTTGGACTTAAATTTTTCACATGCCTGGAAATAATGCTGAGTTTTACAGGAGTGACACAAAGAGTGGGTGTGTGTGCTGAGGTGCTGGGGAGGGTCTGGTCATGTATAGGGATGGTTAACTGTTTTTTGCAAGAGAATCGGTAAACCAGACCCAAGCCATCATGTTCTCAGTTCATGCTTAGCATAATTTTTTATTTCAATGCCCTGGCAGTGATGCAGCACCTCATAAGCAGAGAGGAGGCAAGAGGAGGAGGTCCCCTCAGCCGGCCGCACAAAATACAGGTTCACGTTCTTGTCCTGTGAGCATATGCTGGCCTCCATCATGCCCTGGGGAACTGTAAGGGAGCAGAAAGTCAGCATATATGAAAAATATCAGGAAGCACAAACTGGCAAGGTATTTAAAGTAATGGTCCAGTATAGCTCTGCCTCCTTGTTTTATGCCATTTTTTTTCTTCCAGACCTTCACAAAACCCATTCTATACATATCACAATATAGTGTAACGTGGCAGGAAAACCATCAAAAGTTCTGCAGGATTGAAAGCTGTTTTCACATAGTATTAAAGCAGGATATGTCATGTTACGTCAATTTATATATTTTATTGAATCCAATCTTAACTTACTGACAAATTTATAGATTCATAGATTAAATATTTCTTTAACCAAGCTAACTACCATATAAAACCTACTTAATTTTCCAAGTAAAATTGACTCAGACCTGACCTTGCTGGCAGGACTGACACTGTGACCTCTGTCACAAGCACATGACTTACTTATGCGGGTTTATGAACTAAACATAATTATTCATGCTACTTAACTCTTCTGTGTGACATTTGCACATGAGTCAGTTCTCTCTACCCTCAGTGACATAATGGCATCACAATGTGGTAGTGGAATGAGTAAATCTACCTAGACATCTCAATCTTAACACCAACCTTGGAAACTGCATGAGTAGACGAGTCGGAGTCTGTCTTAACACTAATGCCAGCCAAGGATACTAAGCTCTTTCATCTTCATGTGTTACCACCTGCTGGGCCGCCGCGGTACACAGGCTACACGTGCCCTATGGTGCAGCCTGGGAGCCTTACACGTTTCTTCTTTCTTCAGAAGATATACAGCTTCATTGAGGGGAAGTGGGGGGTGGATGGATGAATGAATAACAGTATTTGGGTAGCCACAGACGACGCGGCCTCCAATAACATCAGCTGATAGGGTGGCGGGACTTCAGCTTGGCGGGAGGAGGCGCAGGGCGGATGGCCCGGGCGGGAGGCGCCACACTGCCACCCTGCCCCATACCCATCACCCAGGGCAGACTCGGTTCCCTGTACAGACAAGAGTGGCTGTTGCATTTATAATAAAAAGAAGGGCATTCTACAAAGAATGAGACGCCATGTATCTCCCACCATGCCAGAGGGTACGTCTGAGATTTTGGTGATATGTTGACAATAAAAATGTCGTCTAGATTGAAATAATAGACAGTGTAAAATGAAGGGACTGATGAGTCGCTGACACCTACGATGACCTCTCTCTTCTAATTTTCATAGCCATAGCTACTCAATGCTGTAAGCTTTATTTCCTGGGCGTTATTTAGATAGTTATGGAGACTGTACAAGATAAAAATACTGAACGTTCATGGCATGAGTAATGAATACTGAGTAGCAATTGCTTGGCCTGCACGCAGCCACTGAGGGCCCAGATGGCATTATATGCTAGAGTCTAAACCCTATAGGCAGACCTAGCATGAATTCAAGGCTTATTGAAGTCATTGATGCAAATAGGAGAATCAGGGACCACCTCATTATAAATTAACGAAAATTTGTTATCAAAGACATCAGCCATGGATTGAGAATCAATAATGATCTGATCAGCGAAGATCGACTGTCTGTCAACTTTCTTGTTCCTTATATGAGTAAAACAGTTTAATATTATGCTGAAGGTAACCTATTAAGTATACTTCATATATAATTAATCGATTGAGCTCTTTGGAGCGCGGGACCCAGACCGAGCCCCAATGGGCGCTGAGCCGAGTGGAATAATGCGTCTACATACCTGTGCAGTCGTATTTTCCGCCTTTTCCCCCGTCCCACCTGCCATCCAGTCCCATCGTCCGTCAGCCTGGTAAATAAGACACTAATGAACCACCAGGTATTTCAAGTAACAACTGTCACGGTGGATAAATATGAATAGTTAGGAAAAGATTGTGTGTGTTTGCATTTCATTATCTTGTTTATTTTGTATCATTCACCTGAAGGAGCAACAATGAAGGTAATCTGGAACTGAACACTGATTTACATGCCCATATCGTGTTCCATTCAGTTAATCTATTCTTTTTTGGGTACATTCATCTTGCACGTTTCGGTCTGTTGTGAAGACGTGAGGGCGAGGCTGTGAGGGTGAAGTAAACAAACCCACGTCGAGCTGAAGGTGAGGGTGGTCAGCCGGCTTTCAAGACGCATGACCGACTCTCCCCACTGCCCCTGGTGCCCTACACAGCCTGACACCCCAGAACACCTGCTCCTGCACTGCCCTCGTCACCACTCACACCGTGTGGACCTCCTTAACATAACATAAATAATAGGATAACAAGGCCACCAGGGCCCATCTAGGTTATCCTGTACCAGTCGCACAGCGACCTCATCATCAGTACTTAAAGATACACTTACAAGTACACAATACATTATATACTGATTATAAATATTTGGCCCATTAACAGGGCTAAGTCCTGCAGCGAAATCCTCTACAATCTGTGATCCCCATCATGTCTTGTTTAACTATAGTAAATTTCTTATAAAAACTATCATGCAGCGCTATACATAATTATAAATCTAATAAATTTAAGTGCTTATCTAATCTGTTTTTAAACATTGTCAAACTAGTGCTATTTACAACCTTCTCTGGCAATGCATTTCAGAAGTCTACCACCCTATGACTAAAGAAATATTTTCTTATATCTAACCTGCAGCCTTGCTTTCTAATCTTCCTGCCATGATTTCTAGTCCTATTTCCCTCCTCTAAGGTAAAGAAAGATCTCACATCTATGTAGTTTGTATCTGAGAACATTTTAAATAACTCTATCATATCCCTCTTATACATCTCCTCTCAAATGAAAACATGTTTAATTCCTTTAATCTATCTCTATACTCCAGGCGCTTTAATGCTGGTATCATCCTAGTTGCTCTTCTCTGAACTGCTTCTAACATGTTGATATCCTGCCTATAATGGGGTGACCAGGCCTGTATGCAATACTCTAAATGGGGCCTAACATAGGAATTATATAAGCTACGCACCACTTCCTTACTTTTATAACTAACATTTCTATTTATAAAACCCAGGATCCTATTTGCCCTATTTCTTGCTTCTAAACATTGCTTTGAAAATTTCATAGTCCTGTCTATCACTACTCCTAAATCCTTTCCTTCCTCTACTGCCTCTAGCCAACATCCCTCCATCTCATAGTTAAAGTTTGTGTTGTCTTTACCTAAATGCATAACCTGACACTTTTAGAATTAAACTCCATCTGCCACCTGTCTGCCCATGCTATCAGCCTGTCCAGGTCTCGTTGTATTCTGTAATTGTCCTTTTCACCCTGTACTGCACATGCTATCTTAGTATCATCTGCAAACTTTGATACTTTGCTACTAATTCCTATATCTAAATCGTTAATGTACACCAAGAAAAGAAGAGGTCCTAGCACTGATCCTTGGGGTACCCACTAACCACTTCCTTCCACTCAGACATTGCCCCATTTAATACTACTCTCTGTTTCCTATCAGAAAGCCATTCACTAATCCAATCAACTAACCTACCCCTATCCCATGTAGTCTCAATTTGTACACTAGCCTCCTATGCGGTACCTTATCAAACGCCTTGCTAAAATCTAGATATATAACATCTATGCTATTTCCATCATCTAACTCCTTGGTAATATATTCTAAGATATCGAGCAAATTTGTAAGACAGGACCTCCCTGATCTAAAGCCATGTTGGGTATCTCTAATTAATCTATTCTCATTTAAATGCTCCCAAATACTACCCTTAATGATTTTCTCTAGTATCTTACATACTATACTAGTTAAACTGATCGGTCTATAATTATTCGCATCATCCTTCCTACCTTTTTAAATATTGGAGTAACATTAGCTAACTTCCAGTCCTGAGGTATCTCAGCAAACCTAAGTGATCTTTCAAAGATTAACTTAAGTGCTTCAGAAATACTGTCTACACCCTCCCTAAGTACTCTGGCATGTAGCTCATCAGGACCACTAGCTTTCCTATCGTCTAGTTCAAGAATAAATTTCCTAATAATTCCCGGTTTTATATCAATATTTTCTAAAGCTCTTAAACTACTCGTCGCACTGTTTGTAACAGGATTTCCTATTCTTTCCTAGTAAATACTGAAGAAAATTGTTCATTCAATAATTCTACTATGTCTTCATTTTGATCCACTACTACACCATCTTTTCTGAGTGGTCCAATCCTATCCTTATTTCTTTTATCACTGACCTTGTAATAACTATATAATTTTTGGGATCTTTACTCCCAGCTCTAGCTAGTTTTATCTCTGCCTGCCTTTTACTTTTTTTATAACCTTACTCAAATCATCCCTGACCTGTCTGTACCTAATCAAATCTACATCTTCCCACTTTTCTGCAACTCTCTATATGCCCTTCTTCTCTCTGATCTGGCTACCTATCTCATGAGTCCACCATAATGGCTTCCTGTTTCTCTGCCTTATATCTTTGTAAGGGATACACTGCATCACTATACCCTTTACTACAACCTTAAAAATATCCCACATCTCCTGTGCAGTTTTATTTCCAAAACTATCTTCCCAGTTTACCTCTCCTAATAACTGACGTAACCTACCATAATTGCCTTTCTGATAGTTTGGGACTCTAGTCTTATTCACTATATTATCCCTACTGGAATTAATGATAAATCTAATTATATGATGGTCACTGTTTGCTAAAGTCTCTCCTACCTCAACTTCCTTTAAACAATGCTCAATATTTGTTAGTACTATGTCTAAAACCTTCCTCCCCCTAGTAGGTTTATCTACCATCTGCACTAAATAGTTATCCTGAAAACTTTCCATAAACTTATTTTCACTAGCATCTCCTACCATCCTCTCCCAGTTTACTGACTTAAGATTAAAATCCCCTAAGATAATTGTCTGACTAGTACACCCCCTATTTATCTCATCTACCATAAGGTTGTCTACATCTGCTGACTGGTTAGGTGGTCTATAAAAGCTCCTACTCTAATAACCTTACTTTTGTTTACTCTAACATCCAGCCATAAGGACTCTACTCTGTTATCTACCTTAATACCATTAACCTGACTGGAAATGAAGGATTTTTTTACATAAATAACTACTCCTCCACCTATCCTACCAATTCTCTGGTGTAAATACATAATGTATCCATCTACTTCATATTCTTTCCTATTTTCCCTAAACTTTTCCTCATTTACCCATGCCTCTGTGACACATACAACATCTAAGTCCTCCTCAACTATATAACTAGATAACTCGTCCTTCTTGTTCCTAAGACTCCTGGCATTTACATAAAAACATTTAAGTCCTGCTACCTTCCTAGATGCTGTCTCCTTATTTGGAATCCTAATCTTATTCTCTCCTATTTGCACCTGGAAATCTTTCCTAATCTTTTCACTATCTCTGTTTATCCTATCTAATTTATGTCTAACATCTTTCTTCTGGAATGCATTTGCTACCTCACCCCTACACTCCATCCCAACTCCCCTCCAGACATCCACTCAGCACATCCACACCCTTCCTACTCAGATGCACACCATCCCTAGCATACAAATCCCTTCGCCCATAGAACCTATCCCATACATCCACAAAGCTGACACCCACATCCTTACACATCCCTTTTACCCGATCATTCACACCAATGGCTCTAGACAACCATTCCTGCTAACATACACACGAGGCAAGATTCCTGACACTACACACCTCCTACCACTCTCCCTTATCTTGCCTAACATTTCCCGAAATCTTGCCACTAACTCCTCCGACCCACCTGCTCTGACATCGTTCCCACCTACGTGCAAAACTACTACACCCTCCCTCTCCATCCCCCCAACCCTCTTCTGCACCTCCTCACTCACTGCCTTCACACCTGCACCAGGCATACACACGTTCGTCCTCCTATCCCTGTCTTTCCCACAGAAAGTGCTATCTAAGTACCTAACCTGAGAGTCACCCACCACACACACCTGAGGTGTGCTAGGCACAACCCTCCTCCTCCTCTCCTCTACCCCCTTCTCTCTCCTTTCACTCACCACAACCACTTCATTCACTCCACTCTCCTCCTCCCCCTCCAACAAACTGAACCTATTTTCACACTCAACAGGTTTAGTCCTATCCTCCCTAACTGCCTCCGCTTTCCTTCCCTTCGCAACCTGCCATCTCTACCCATCCTGACTACTATCTTTCCCAGTCTGGCTCGCCTGCTCCCTCTTCCCCACTCTGGTCTTCCCGACAGAGGGCCAAGCCACCCTGTCGCCCTCAGAAGGTCCAACCTTCGGCCTAACACTGATCTCCTGCCTAATTTTTTCCACTGCCTCCCCAAGCCTCTTAACCTCCTCCTTCAACTCAAAGATGAGAACTTCGTTCGCACTTTTCCCCTCACTTAGCTTTCTCATTTCTTCTCGCAATTCTCGATGCTCGAAAGAACTAAATTCTCGCTCTTGAGCCTACACACCATACACTCAGAAAAGTCAACGACCTTCCTGTCATGCCCTTCACTCACTGTCTGCAATTCACCCTCACAGGCCAACACTGACTGACCTCCTGGGTGGCTGCACAAATACCACTCAGGCTTTCAAGACTCTCAACCTCACCAGGACCTTCCTACACAAAACCACTCAACTCCACTGCATATAGCCTGAACACCTCACCACCACATACTGGACTTTTGGGGCACTAGGACACACACAGCCTGCACGGCCCCAACAAACCCCCAAGAAGAAGAAGAAGAAGGCCGGGGCGCCTCTTGGTGGGGAGTGCGCCTCTTTATGGTGTCTGGGCTCAAATATTCCTGTTATACCCACCCCGGGTTGTGTGTCATGTGTTGAAAGTAGCCTTTAGCACGGGTGTTAGTGTTCTAGGTGCCCCAGCACACCAGCGGGAAGGGTGGCCAAGGGAGCTGTCAGGATAGTGAAATGTGTATTGCATTAGGTTAGGTTAGACAGGGTAATTGTTTATTATAAGTCTGTTCCTTCTTACTTCATCCTTCATCCAAATCCCTCAAGCAAGCTTAGGGACCTGGTTGGAAAGCAGGGTTGTAGCGAAGGGAAACCAAATTTTGATGTTTATGAAAAGTCTAAGGATGAGATGCAATATTTTTTAAAACTATACCTTAACTAATCTCACCAAGGGCTTAAGGACACTAACCTAACCTAACCTATCTAGGGGCAGAGCTTAAGGTGTTGGTATAGTTCCATAGCACAGCCTATTGAGTGAATTGTGAACTTTTGAGTTGAGAAAAACTGATATTAATTTAGAAATGATTTTTTCAGCAGTGTAAATGAAAATCTTTGTGAAATGTGAGGCATTGGTAGTGGTGATAACATTAAAAAGTATTGTAAGACAAAATACTGTGTTGTGTGCTGACAAAACAGTTCGGAGATAATGATAAAGCTTGCCTTGTAATGTGTGTGTGTGTGCAGCAAGGCATCCTTACTAAACAGTGGGCTCAGTGATCACAGAGCTCTAGTGCTGTGGTGAGCATGGCAGCGGGGCGGTGGCTACTGCACCACCGTGTGGCCAGGAGACTTGGTTCCACGGCACTGGGCACCAGAGTCCCAGCGAGGACAGCAGCTAGTACCAGCGATGAGAGAGGTGCAGGTGGAAGCAAGGGGCCAGGAGGCTTCTTTATTACCACCCCAATCTTTTATGTCAATGACCGGCCACATATAGGCCACCTGTATTCAGCGCTGCTGGCTGATGCAGCGTGTCGTTTTCAGCAGCTGCAGGGAGTGGTGAGGGAACACACCCTTTTCTGCACAGGTACTGATGAACATGGACTAAAGATCCAGCGGTCGGCAGAGGCTGGTGGGTGTGAGGTGCAGGCGTTTTGTGATGCTGTTTCTCATGATTTCCGTTCGTTGTTTGTGTCTGCTGACGTGAGCTTCACAGACTTTGTGCGAACCAGCGAGCAGAGGCACTGTGCCACAGTGCATCGGGTGTTCCAGGCGCTGGCTGATGGTGGGCATCTGTACCAGGGTCGCTATGAGGGCTGGTACTGCCTGGCAGATGAGGCTTTCCTGGGGGAGGGCCAGGTGAGGGAGGAGCAGCTCCCCAGTGGACAGACTGCCACAGTGAGTGCCGAGAGTGGCAGGCTGGTGGAGTGGCACAGCGAGGACAACTACATGTTCCGCATGTCGGCCTTCCGTGATGAGCTGCTGTGCTGGCTGAGGGCTGAGGGGCGGGTGCGGCCACGCCACTTCCAGCACCAACTGGAGCAGTGGGTGTCTGAGGAGCTGCCAGACCTATCGGTGTCCCGGCCCAGGGAACGGGTGCCCTGGGGGGTACCAGTGCCTGGCGATGAGGGCCACACCATATATGTGTGGGTGGATGCCTTGGCCAACTACTTGACAGCAGCAGGTGGGTTCCCCACACCCAAGCCTTGGCCGCCAGATGTGCATGTGCTGGGCAAAGACATCCTGCGGTTCCATGGGCTGTGCTGGCCGGCACTGCTGCTGGCACTGGGCCTGGAGCTGCCCCGAGCACTACTGTGCCATGGCCATTGGACTATTGGTGGCCAGAAGATGAGCAAGTCGCTGGGTAACGTGGTGGACCCCCGGCAGGCGGCGGCCCAGTACACCATGGGTGGCCTGCGCTACCTACTGCTGCGGGGCGGTGCTCCCCATGCCGACAGCCCCTGGGGTGGTGCTGTGGCTGGCCATCTCCTCAATGCTGAGTTAGCCGACACACTTGGTAACCTGCTGAACCGCTGCACTGCCCCTGCCCTCAATCCCAAGGGCTGTGTGCCTCCCCTAGACGTTGGCCTGCTGGAGTCGTCGCCGTGTGGCTTGCAGCTGGCCAAGCACCTTGCAACCCTACCTGACACTATTGCCCATCACTATGCAGACTTTAATTTCCACCACGGAATAGAGGCCACCATGGGGGCTGTGCGGCAAGCCAATGCCTTTGTGCAGGAGGAGCAGCCATGGGTGCTGGCCAAGGACCCTGCCAGCACGCCCCGCCTGGAGCTGGTGCTGCGGCTGTCCTTTGAGGTGCTGCGTGTGGCGGGTGTGGCGCTGCTGCCCGTGGTGCCAGAGCTGTCAACACGGCTGCTGGACTGTCTAGGCGTCCCACCGGCCCTCAGAACCTGGTCCAGTCTGTCCCTTGGGTTCACCAAGCCTGACCAAGAATACCTCAGCACCTCCTTCACCCTGGGGCTGCGACACAAGCTGTTCCCCAAGCTCAAGTTGCAGTAGTGGTGGGTGTGTTGGGGAGACATGGTGCACAGACTATGACTGTGTGTTGTGTTGGCCTGGTGCCTGCACTGGTGTGTACACTAAAGGGTTCTGTCAAAGTAAAGAGCAATCACTTCACTCTCTGGCTTTCCTTTCCACTTTGTGTGTGTGTGTGTGTGTGTGTGTGTGTGTGTGTGTGTGTGTGTGTGTGTGTAATTCACCGCAGCCGCCTGCTGGTCACCCAGCCAGTCTTCCCCATTACGGAGTGAGCTCAGAGCTCATAGACCGATCTTCGGGTAGGACTGATGTGTGTGTGTGTGTGTGTGTGCGCATGGTTAAACTTAAGTTAGCATCAAGAATGAAGTCATTTATTATGTTAAGGAATACTGGTTACTACTACGATTAATTATTTAGGAAAAATCAATCAACATAAAAATAGTAAGAGGATGGAGTGTCTGGGAAGCCAGGCATTATAATGAATATATATATATATATATATATATATATATATATATATATATATATATATATATATATATATATATATATATATATATATATATATATATATATATATATATATATATATATATATATATACACACACACACACACACACACACACACACACACACACACATACATAAATACATACATACATACATACATGAAGGTATTGGGAAGGAAAGTTTGACTGAAGGTGAATGGGGAGTTATAATAGTCTCTCCTTTGATATCCAGCCTCAAAATGGTCGCCTTAACTCCCGAGACTTAACAGTTGGCGCTTGAACAGTAGAAAGTTAGGGGATGGTGGAGAGAAGATTCAGTTTCTCTCTCTGTTTCCTCTTCTTTTCTCTGTCACTAGTGATGGAATATGTAAAAATAACAGTTGTTTTTACTCTTTAAAGTAGTTTTCTTTTCTTATACGTGTGTGTGTATATATATATATATATATATATATATATATATATATATATATATATATATATATATATATATATATATATATATATATATATATATATATATATATATATATATATATATATATATATATATATATATATATATATATATATATATATATATATATATATGTAGGGAAGGTTGGGTAAGACGGAACCTCCCTTCTCAATCCAAGCATAAAGGGCGAGTTTCAAAATTTTACTCCTTCAAGTCGCTCAACAATGACATCATCACTACCAGTAGGCACGCTAAGTTTCCCTTGCGCTTCAGAGAGACATTTTTGTCATTTAATGCAGTGCTGATGTTAAACGCACAAGGTAATATACTGCTTGTTTTATATTGAAATAGTTATTATAATGATTTAGTACTTATGTTATACATGTCCATGAGTGTATACATGATATAAGATGCCATAAATTGGCATAGCAAACATAGATACTTTGGTAAACATTTCGACATTTGAATGTTTACTAATGGGGTAAGATGGACCCATGAGAGGGGAAGGGTGGGTTTGTTGTGCTAACTGCAAAAAGCTGGGCTCATGAGCAATGTGCAGGGACAGATGATGATGATGATGATGTTCAGGAAGAGGTTTTTGTGTGTGATTTATGTCATTAAGTTGTGCAGGGATAGATGATGATTTTGGGATTTTTTTTTTTGTACCACTAAATTTGGCTCATGAACAATGTGAAGGGATATGATGAGGACGAGGAAGAGTTTTTAATCTGTATTTTTTGCGGGATAACATGGACCCCTTTTCCGTCTTGCCCCATCATTTTATTTTGGGCCCAAGAAAAAATATTATTTTGTAAATTCTCGTGCTACTTTGTTTTCCTTAAAAAACCGTGACCCGGGTGTGGACTTCGAAGGTAACATCCCAAAGCACCACCACAAACCCTCAAAAATCATATAAATGTGGTTTCTAGATTCAATACTTTGTTAAGTGGCATATATATATATATATATATATATATATATATATATATATATATATATATATATATATATATATATATATATATATATATATATATATATATATATATATATATATATATATATATATATATATATATATATATATATATATATATATATATATATATATATATATATATATATATATATATATATATATATATATATATATATATATATATATATATATATATATATATATATATATATATATATATATATATATATATATATATATATATATATATATATATATATATATATATATATATATATATATATATATATATATATATATATATATATATATATATATATATATATATATATATATATATATATATATATATATATATATATATATATATATATATATATATATATATATATATATATATATATATATATATATATATATATATATATATATATATATATATATATATATATATATATATATATATATATATATATATATATATATATATATATATATATATATATATATATATATATATATATATATATATATATATATATATATATATATATATATATATATATATATATATATATATATATATATATATATATATATATATATATATATATATATATATATATATATATATATATATATATATATATATATATATATATATATATATATATATATATATATATATATATATATATATATATATATATATATATATATATATATATATATATATATATATATATATATATATATATATATATATATATATATATATATATATATATATATATATATATATATATATATATATATATATATATATATATATATATATATATATATATATATATATATATATATATATATATATATATATATATATATATATATATATATATATATATATATATATATATATATATTCATATATACTTATATATCGTGGTAATGGAAGAGTAAAAATACCACAAGGATTTAAAAACCTTATGCTCTCTCTCTCTCTCTCTCTCTCTCTCTCTCTCTCTCTCTCTCTCTCTCTCTCTCTCTCTCTCGCTAGCAGCCCTTCGTGAGAATATTCTCCTTGGCGTGGGAACATCACTTAACAAGCGTTACGTGGCGGGAAAATAACGTTTAGAGTCCTTCCACCTGTGAGATTCTTGGCTATTCAGGGAAATGGGAGAGAAAACACGAACTGCTTCCATTGCTGTGTGTGTGTGTGTGTGTGTGTGTGTGTGTGTCCCTATCCCTGCTATTCTCACCACCACTTTTTTCAAAGGTCGCAGAGTCCTCCTGTTAGTAATGTAGAAATCTTATTAGTTCGTCACTAGAACCGCAAAAAAAAAAAGATACTCTTAAAAACTCATACTATTTCAATTATACAGAGCCTTTGGAATGTAGCGGAGGTGTGACGTGTGTGTGTGTGTGTGTGTGTGTGTGTGTGTGTGTGTGTGTGTGTGTGTGTGTAGGACAGACGGAAATATCACGTACGTAACTACGCAGGAAATAATTCTGGGATACTTGTAGGTCACTGCGTGTATAATTATCTTCTTTCACTGTTTATATATAGAAGTTTATGTAACAGAGGATGTTACACCAAACTGACTGTGAGTCTTGGTGTGTTCTGATGAATGAATGACGGGTAGGGATGTGGGGAGGAAAGGACTAAGAAGGGAGGAGATGGGAGGGTGTGTTAGAGTGAAGGGAAGGGCTGGGTAGGTCAAAGAAGAGATGGGAAGGGAAAGAATGGATATGGCAAGGAAGAGAGGAAGGATGGGATGTGGAGGGCAAGGAAGAGATGGGAAGAGGTAAGGGGAGGGCAAGGAAGGAGGGTGGAGGGATGGGATGTGCAGGGCAAGGAAGAGATGCTAAGGGAAGGGGGCAGGGCAAGGAAGAGGAGAGAAGGGAAAGGATGGGTAGGGCAAGGAAGAGGTGGGAAGGGACTGGATGGGTAGAGCAAGGAAGAGGGGGATGGGAAAGAATGGGTAGGACAAGGAAGAAGAGTGAAGGGATGGGATGGGGAGGACAAGAAGAGAGAAGGGATGGGATGGGGAGGGCAAGGAAGAGTGATGATGGGAAGGAAGGTGGAAGCTGTTGTTGTTGTTGTTGTTCTTCTTCTTCTCATCCTTCTTGTTATTGTTATAATCGTTGTTATTATTCTCCTCTATTTCCTTAATTTCTCCTTCTTTTCGTTCTTCTTCTTCTTCTTCTTCTTCTTCTTCTTCTTTACCTGTGATTATACCTTTTCAACACCTGTCCCTTCTTAATACAACATTTTAATGAACACCACGAAAACCTGACCGAGGGGAAAAAAGAGGAAAAAAAGACAATAGGGAAAAAAATAAGCCTTCAAGTTAAGCCTCTGAGATTTGGCATAGAGAATGTGATAGTTGTGTTGAAGTTTTCCTCTTTTTAATACTTTTTCCTTCTTTTTTAATCTTTTTCTTCCAGTTTTCCTTTGTTTGGTGGAAGTTGGAATCGAGTCTTGTACGCGGGAAACTTTTTTTTAACCGCGCTCGTTTCCGAATTTGTAAAGATCAGAGAGAGAGAGAGAGAGAGAGAGAGAGAGAGAGAGAGAGAGAGAGACCTTACTTATTTTTAGACCGTACTCCAATCTACTGTACCATCCAAATCACACACACACACACACACACACACACACACACACACACACACACACACACACACACACACACACACACACACACACACACAGTAATAGGAAATAAGATCTTAATATCTCACCTCTATTTCTTCTTCTATCTCATTCCGATGTACTTTGCTAAATTAAACTCTTGTCGATAAAGCCGAATTCTCCTCCTCCTCCTCCTCCTCCTCCTCCTCCTCCTCCTCTTCCCTCAAGACTTCTCTCCCTATTCCCTTTTCCTCCTTTCCTACAGCATCAGTCCCTCCTCATTCACCTCCCATTTTTCTCTCTCTCTCTCTCTCTCTCTCTCTCTCTCTCTCTGTGGACATTGATAAGTTGCAACACACCTGAGGACATGCGAGTATACCTGTACATTGCATTGTGGTGGCAAGTGAACCATTGTCACCTGTGTGTGTGTGTGTGTGTGTGTGTGTGTGTGTGTGTGTGTGGGCTTTTGTTCTTTGAGGGAGTGGTCTGTGTGTGCTTGCGAGTAGGATGGGATGGCGGTTCTCTCTCTCTCTCTCTCTCTCTCTCTCTCTCTCTCTCGGTTACGCTCATTTTTTATTGCTTCTTAGGCTGAGTGAGTAAGCAAGTGAGTAAGTAATAAATTAACGGGGGAGACACTCGTAAGAATCCAGCTAATCATCTGTGTGGCCTTTGAAAACATCGTGGTGAGAGAGCAAACCCTTTCAGAACACAGACCACAGAAAGACATGAAGACACGGAGAGGACAGATTCACACACACGAACACACACACTCACTCACGAATACACACACACACACACACACACGCACATGAACATAGACACTCAGTAACCCACACACACACTCAATAACACACACACACACACACACACACACACTCCTCTCTCTCTCTCTCTCTCTCTCTCTGGGCGTGGTCAGGGTCTAGGGGGACAGTTGTAGCGTGACAGCTGAAGGGAATAACGATGAAGAGAGGGAAGTGGCGTGGCAGTGTGGCAGTGTGGTGGCGTGGTGGAGGCAAGGCTGGATGGTTTAACTCAGTACCTTCCTTCCTTCCTTCCTTCCTTCCTTCAAATCTCTGTGCTTGTTTTGATTCTGGTGGTGGTGGTGGTGGTGGTGGTGGTGTGTGTGTGTGTGTGTGTAGTGTGTTATTGTTGTTTTTTTTTCTTATTTTGTTATTCTAGGGTTGGTTTTGTTGTATCGTTTGTTTGTTTGTTTGTTTGTTGTTGGTGATAGAAATTATGCTCTTGTATATTCTTTTTTTTTTTCTTCTTCTTTTCATCATCATCATCATCGTTTATTTCATCATCTCTTAAAACTCCACCTCACCACCTCACCTCCACCTGAAAACCACCACCACCACCACCACCATCCCCCAACCACCACCACCTACATCATCACCCCTTCCCACCACCACCACCACCACCACCACCACCATCCCCCAACCACCACCACCTACATCATCACCCCCTCCCTCCACCACCACCACCACCACCACTACCCACACTCTGAACACATCGCGTCCTCAGGGAACTTTGTTAAAATAGCCATTCACTCAGAGTTCCCCGAAGGATGAGGAGGGCGTGTCTTCCTGTGACTTTCTATGTCTTGCTGTGTCTTGCTGTGAATTCCTAACTCGGCTGGTGGTGGTGGTGGTGGTGGTGTCCGGCTGTTGGGGTCTTAATAATATAGTTGGCGCCTTGGTAACGCCCCCCCCCCTCTCCTCTCCTCCCATCCTTTCCTCACCCCACCCCCTCTACTCTGGCACAGTGGCACAGCGCCCCCCTCAGAGACTGTGTGTGTGTGTGTGTGTGTGTGTGTGTGTGTGTGTGTGTGTGTGTGTGTGTGTGTGGGTGGGTGTGTATATGTAAGTGTGCTCTAATACTTGTTCTTGTTCTTCTTGTTCTTGTTCTTGTTCTTGTTCTGCTTCTTCTTCTTCTTCTTCTACTACTACTACTACTACTACTACTACTACTACTACTACTACTACTACTACTTATCTCTACGTGCAGTTACCTTATAGTCTGTTAATCAAGGTAGGACGGACTGAAAATGCCGAACACTGAGCTGTTTATGAAGAACGCAATACTGACGTTGAAAAATTTACACTGAAATTAGAAAAAATAACCTTGAGAGACATTTAAACTTCATTAGAATAAGGATGAGCTGGAATCTTGTGACGCGTGTGTGTGTGTGTGTGTGTGTGTGTGTGTGTGTGTGTGTGTGTGTGTGTGTGTGTGTGTGTGTGTGTGTGAAGGGTCATATGTTACACTCGTGATCAGAAGTTACACTCATTCCCCCAATCCTACCCACCTCTCCCCAATTCTACCCCCTCCCTCCAATCCATCCCCCTTACCCCCTTCCCCCAATCCTCCTTCCACGCCCCATCACTCCACATCAACCCCCTTCCCCCCCAGAGCTCGAGTTAAGTCAGTGTGTGTGTGTGTGTGTGTGTGTGTGTGTGTGTGTGTGTTTATTTCTTATTTTTTTATAGAATTGAGTCAGGCTCTTATTAATTTTCCGTTTTTTTTTTATTATCATTTAATGGCGGACTACGATAATGTAAAGTTTATGTGGGTTTGTTGTTTACACGCACTAGTTTATGTGATAGCGTATTGGTCTGATCCACTGGGCTATTTAGAATTCTGTATTTCTGTATGTTCTTGTTCTTTTTGATGTGTGTGTGTGTGTTTGTATGTGCATATATGTGTGTGTGTGTGTGTGTGTGTGTATGTATGTGTGTTTTTATGTGTATATGTGTGTGTGTCATTTCTCTCTTCTCTTCAATGATAAATGTGGTTTCATGACATTTATCCCTTTCTTTTCGGCTAATTCTCTCAGACATGCATGGAAACTGGCAACTAAGTGTTTTTTTGTTTTTTTGTTTAGTTTACTCTTTCTGTTGCCCTTGACCAGTTTTTCCCTCTTAGTGTGTGTGTGTGTGTGTGTGTGTGTGTGTGTGTGTGTGTGTGTGATCCCTACATGTGTGTCTTATCTTACCTATCACCTGTATCTGATCAATATTCCCACACGTGTTGCCTTTCCTCACACGTGGTTCTCTTTCCACTTACTCTCTCTCTCTCTCTCTCTCTCTCTCTCTCTCTCTCTCTCTTTGTAGGGAGGGGAAAAGGAAGCACGTACAGTATTAAAAAATGCTCCACCCTCATCACATTTTCAGAGGCCACATGAATGATTAGCCGAGTTCCTGTGACATTCTGGTGTTGGTAATGTAGAATTGTTGTTAATTTCTTCCCTCATTAGAAATCTTCATTCATTTCTTCTCCTATGTCTTATTTATACTGTTTTCTCTCTCCACCTATTCACTATTCGCCATTCCTGCCTCCCATTGGCGAGTATCAGTCCTAAATACCATTCCGTAAGTCATTCCATCTCCCCTTAGCTTTCCATATCTCCTCTTTCAGATTTTATCACTCTTCCTTCACTTGGACGAATCCTTCACGTTCCTCCTCCTCCTCCTCCTCCTGTTCCTTCACGTTGCACGAGTAGATTAATAAAAAGAAACAGTCCTTGATACCATTCCACAGTTATTCCATCTCCTCTTAACTTTCCATCTCTCCTCTTTCCTATTCTCCCATCCTTCCATCTCGCCATTCACGTTGCACGAATAAATTAATGACAAGAAACAGTCCTAGATACCATTCCATAGGCATTCCATCTCCCCATAGCTTCCCATTTCTCCTCTTTCCTATTCCATCATCCTTCCTTCCCTCCATTCACGCTGCAGGAATGAATTGATAAAAGGAAATACCTACGAGTCCAGTGATTTATATTTTACGTCCAACATTTCTATCTAATCTCGTTTCTCTCCTTTGTGTTCCTTGACAGTCACTCATCAAACACCACAGTCCGTTTTCCGCTCCATCTCTGGCCTCAGTTTGGTCGCTTGAATCATCACCGCGTCTTCTCATTCTCTGCGCTCAACTTTCCCGCCATTTTACGTACATGTCACCGCGCTACTGTTGAGGCTAAGCTGCGGCCTCTAACGTTCACCTATTCCCCTTCGCACCTTACTGGCTTAACTAATCGCTTATCTAACAGTGCTTTATCACTTATCAAGACTAGAGTATTAATATCACAAATAAGGAGAGAGTAGGAGGAGTAGGAGGAGAGCGGTTAGCTTGACTCGCTACTCAGGACTCAGAGGTCAAGCTACTCATCGACTCACTGCCTCAGTCGTCTCTTGGCTGTGGTAAAGGGAGGTGCACTACCGCCGCGCTCCTCAGGACTTTTAGCAGTCAGTGGTCTGTGCCTCATAGGAGCTTTATCCCACAGTGCCCTTGTCTCGTGTCTAGCTCCCCTTCTGAGTCACCATGGGCTTCAAACTGCTCATCTTCACCCTCCTACTGAGTTCAGGTAACGGAGAAACGTGGTAAACATTTAAAGTTCATGAAACTTCGCGGGTTTTTACACTTGGTTTCAATCGTGCGTTGGTGTGAGATATACAAGATTAGTGGTTTGGTGTTGTTTTTCCAGTGTTGTGATGTGTTTATTAGTGTGTAAAGGTGTTTATTTGTGTGTTTGTTGGTGTTTTGAATGAGTGCGGTGTTGTGTGTGGTGTGAGTGTGTGTGTGGTGCCTCGTCTCTCTTTCTCGCCCTTCATCTCGGAACTTTGTGAATTATGTGGTAGTTTACTGTGTGTGTGTGTGTGTGTGTGTGTGTGTGTGTGTGTGTGTGTGAAGTTACTATATCAGTTGCTAATGAGTGACTTCCGTTTCGTACGTTGTCAAGGGTGATAATTTGCGAGGATTGTTCGTAACTTAAACCATTCTACAACCAGCGAGTGAATGAAGATAGTTATATGTGTGTGTGTGTGTGTGTGTGTGTGTGTGTGTGTGTGTGTGTGTGTGTTTAAGTACTCATTGTTACTCACTTGTCTGTTACGTTCTTTCTCTCTCTCAATTAATTCAGTTTCTTCTTGTTTTTAGAGTTACATTGTTGGCTCTCTCTCTCTCTCTCTCTCTCTCTCTCTCTCTCTCTCTCTCTCTCTCTCTCTCTCTCTCCGTGCCCTTCCCTTCCCTCCAGGCGGCGTGAAAACTTATGTCTCCGCGGACGCCTCAGGAAGCTGCACTACTCAACTTTTTGGTGCCCGAAGGAAGTGTGCCCAAAAGTGTTTGTGTGTGTGTGTGTGTGTGTGTGTGTGTGTGTGTGTGTGTGTGTGTGTTGAGATGTGTACATGTAGCTGCTGTCCTCACAATTCTCTCTCTCTCTCTCTCTCTCTCTCTCTCTCTCTCTCTGTCTGTCTGTCTGTCTTGAAAATGATGTCTGAGTCGTAGGGTAAGAGAGAGAGAGAGAGAGAGAGAGAGAGAGAGAGAGAGAGAGAGGTTTATTTGAAAAGTCGACTCTGAAATCATGAGTGAAATTGTAAATGTATTAAAAACATTATATTTTAGTGAGTTCTGAGTGAAATTGTGAAAGCAAAAAAGAAAAACGAAGAAAAAGTAAAAAAAATATTTGATTGAACTTTGAAATAGATAAAAAGATGAAACATATAAAGAAAATCAAGAAAAATCAAGAGAAAAAGAGAGACAGACAGACAGAGAGAGAGAGAGAGACAAACAGATAAACATATTAACTAAAATTCTTATCCGTAAAGAACAACAGTAAACAAAAACAACACCAAGTAATGAAGCAAAAATAGAATAAAGAAAGAAAACAGATATAGAAAGAAATAGAAGAATGGAAAGAGAAAGAGACAAACAGATAAACAAATTGAAACTAAACTATTCATAAACAACAACAACAGCTACTACTACTACTACTACTACTACTACTACTACTACTACTACTACATCAACGACGATAACAACAATGACAGCAACAAAAAGAAGAAGAAAGAGAAAACACAAACACTCAAATTTTTCCCATAAACAATAATAAACAAAAACAAGACAAATAAACAAGCAAAGAAGAAGAAGAAGA
>NC_059282.1:9041055-9048555 GCF_017591435.1 Portunus trituberculatus
TGGAATGGAGGGCTGGAATGGAGGGGATGGTAGGGGAAGGGACTGGGAGAGGAGGGACTGGAATGGAGGTTCTGGAATGGAGGGTCTGGAAGAGGAGGGACTGGAATGGAGGAACTGGAATGGAGGGTTGGAATGGAGGGGATGGTAGGGGGAGGGACTGGAATAGAGGGACTGGAATGGAGGGTTGGAATGGAGGGGATGGTAGGGGGAGGGACTGGAATAAGAGGGGTGGGCCTGGGAAGGGGGTGGTAAAAATGTCTCCTTTTTATAAACTTTCCGACTTTTTTCTCTCTTTTTAATTTTTGTCAATATTTTTATCAACTTTTCCTTTTGTGTTGCATTTTTTTTTTTTAGGGCTTTCAGTTTCGTCTTTTATATTTTCATTTTTTTTCTCTGTTTTTTTTTCTTTTTGTAATGTTATCGTTTTTATTTGAGTCTTTTTTCATTTCAGTGTATTGGAATTGTCATTTTGCATTTCTTTTACGTGTTCTGAAGGGAAATATTCTTTTTTCTTTTCATCATATGTTTGACCCATTTCTTTTTCTTTCTCTCAATTTCCAGTTTTTTTTTTTGTTGTAATATTTCCTGTTGAGTTTATTTTTTTCATTATAGTGTGTGTTAGAATCATCACATGTTCTGAAGGCAAATATTCAAGTTTTTTTCTTTTCATCATATTTTTTGACACATTTCTTTCTCTTCCTCTCAATTTCCAGTTTTTTTTTGTAATATTTCCTTTTATTTATTTATTTTTTTTTCATTATGGTGTTTTGGAATGATAATTTTCCATTTCTTTTTTACAAATGTTCTGATGGTAAAATATTCCAGTTTTCTTCTTTTCATCATATTTTGAACTCATTTCTTTCAATTTTTCTCAATTTCCACTTTTTTGTAATATTTTCTTTTTTCTTTCTTTCTTTCTTTTTTATTAGTGTATTGGAATGATCATTTTACATTTCTTTTTTTTTCAAGTTTATTTTTCTTTTCATCATATTTTTAACCCATTTCTTTTGATTCCTCTCAATTTCCTCTACTTTTTGTAATGTTTCTTTTTTATTTCTTATTTTTCATTCTAATTTTCATTTTCCATTTCTGTTACAAATGTTCTAATGGTAAAATATTCGAGTTTTCCTTTTTTTTAATCATATTTTTGACTAGTTTTATTTTTACATTCGTTTCCAAAAAAAAATATGAAAAACTCCTTGAATCCTTTTATAACACTCAAACGCCTTCAAAACATACCTAATCCCCTTTAAATTCTAAATAAACTCCCTGAATCCTATTACAATACACTCCAATTCCTCTAAAACATATCTAATCCTCTTACATTGTCAAAAAGTTCCTTAAATCCTGTTACAACACACCCAAATCTCTTTAAAACATCATTATATTCCTCAATCATCAACTCTCCATAACTTTCCTCCATTTTCTTTATAATTCCCTGTTTTCTATGTCATCTCTACTTTATTTTCCATTTTTTCCCAATTTTTTTTTCATTCCCCTTGCATTCCATAGTAGCTTTCCTTAATTTTTCTTTATATTTCCTTATTTTTCTATTTTCTCTCATTTTTTTATTTTCCTCCCCCTTTTTTTCAATGCTCCTTTTTTTGAGTGATGAGGAACGAGAGGAACGATTGAACGGGCGAGGCAAATGCAATCAAACTCCCTCCCCATGTCAACTTGTGGGGGGCAGGGTGGAGGGTGGAGAGGGGAAAGAATTAGGGGGAGGAGAGAGAGAGAGAGAGAGAGAGAGAGAGAGAGAGTTGACTTTCATGTTTTTTTATATTTTTATCTTACTTTTATTTCATTTTTTAGTTGGTGGTGGTGGTGGTTGAAGGGAGAGGCAAGTGTGTGTGTGTGTGTGTGTGTGTGTGTGTGTGTGTGTGTGTGTGTGTGTGTGTGTTTGCAAGAAAGAATTTAATAAGTTAATATGATTTGTTTGTTTAGTAATTGAGAAGTTAAGTTCAAAGAGGTTTTATTTGTGGGTGTTGACTCTCTCTCTCTCTCTCTCTCTCTCTCTCTCTCTCTCTCTCTCTCTCTCTCTCTCTCTCTCGCTTTCGCTCTCATTAAGGACAGGTGTTTCAATCTTTCCACGAAAATTAGTGAGTTGGAATTCTGCACAGGTGAGAGAGAGAGAGAGAGAGAGAGAGAGAGAGAGAGAGAGAGAGAGAGAGAGAGAGAGAGAGAGAGAGAGAGACTGAGTTTTGGTAAAGTAGTTTAGTTTATAAACTGAAAAGGAGGAGAAAAAGGAAGAAGAGGAGAAGGAGGAAGAGGAGGAAGAGGAGGAGGAGGAATTAGAAGTCTCAGGAGGAAATGGAGAAGGAAGAGAGGAGGTACAGGAGGAAGAGGAAGAGAATTTTAAACTGAAGAAAGAGGAGGAGGAAGAAAGAGAAGAACCGAAAGAAAAATTAAGTCTTACAGAAACAGAAGGAGGAGGAGGTACTGGAGGAAGAAGAGGAAGAGGAGGAGGAGGAGGAGGAGGAAGAGGAGAAGGAGGAGGAGGAGGAGGAGGAGGAGGAGGAGGAGGAGGAGGAGGAGGAGACATTTTTCGAAGTCTTAGGAGATGAGTAGAGGGAAGAGAGGACTTGAAAGGAGGAGGAGAAGATGGAGGAGGAAGAGAAGGAGGAGGAGGAGGAGGAGGAGGAGGAGGAGGAGGAGGAGGAGGAGGTTACCTAAGGACTGACTAATGGAGAGCTTTGAGACTTAACTTGTCATTTCCCCTCTTTTTTTCCCCTCACTCTCCTTCTCTCCTATACATTCCTCTCACTTTCTCTCTTTCTCCCCTCATTCTCTCTCCCCTCTCACTCTCTCTCCTCACTTTCTCTCTCCTCTCACTCTCTCCCATCACTCTCTCCCCTCTGATACAAGACACACCTGAACAACCTAACTTAAAATTACCTGCCCTTCACCTGTCTTCCTCTTCCTCCTCTTCCTCCTCCTCCTCCTCCTCCTCCTCCTCCTCCTCCTCCTCCTCCTCCTCCTCCTCCTCCTCCTCCTCTTAGTGTTTGTTTTAATTTTCTTTATTTATATCTCTTTATTGTTGTTTATTTTTATTATTGTATTCTCTGATGTTCATGTAGGAAAGGAAGAAGAGGAAGAGGAGGAGGAAGAGGAAGAGGAGGAGGAGGAGGAGGAGGAGGAAGAGGAGTAGGCATAATGCTAGATAAACTTGTAGAAATATGGAAAAAAAAAGAAAATAAAGAAAAAAGAAGAGAAAAAAAGATAATGAAAAAACGAAAACAAATCAACGATCAAGAGAGAGAGAGAGAGAGAGAGAGAGAGAGAGAGAGAGAGAGAGAGAGAGAGAGAGAGAGAGAGAGAGAGAGAGCAAAAATAAAAGAAAGAAAAGGAAGGAAAACACAAAGAAACTTAAGGAAAGACAATAAGACAAGCAACAGTGATCGCTTAGTCATTTATCTTGTGATAGCTCTCTTGGGGAAGCTCAGAGGAGGAGGAGGAGGAGGAGGAGGAGGAGGAGGAGGAGGAGGAGGAGGAGGAGGAGGAGGAGGAGGAGGAGGGAAGACTTAACATCGTATAGAGTACATTGAGAGGTGACTGAGGGGAATGAGGAAGAGGAATTGAAGAAGAGGAGGAGGAATAGGAGGAAGGAGGAGGAGGAGGAGGAGGATGGAGATGATAAAGAGAGAAAGGAGTGTTAGGAGGAATGAAAGAAGATGAAGGAGAGGAGGAGGAAGAGTAAGAAGAGGAAGGAAGAAGGAAATAGAGATGTGAGAGAGGGCATGAGGAAGAAAAGGAGATAAATGAGGAAGAAGGAGATAGAAAAGAAGAACAAGAAGAGAAAAAGAAGAAAGGGAACAAAGAATAAAGGAAGAGAGGAAAAAATGAGAAAAGGGGAAAAGGAAGAAGTGTTGAAAGAGAAGAGAAAAAAAGATGAGGAATAGGACAAGATGGAATAGAGGGAAAAGAGGGGAAAAAGAGGGAAAGAGAGGGGTGTCTTAAGGGAGGAATGTAACACGAGAGAGTGCAGTGAGGGGAAGACGAAGGATGTGACAGGTTAGAGAGGAGAAGAGGAGAGGAAGGGGGAGGGGAAAGGGAGGGGAAAGGGGAGGAGAAAGAGAAGAGAGAAGTGAAGGGACGTATAGTGGGAAGAAAGTGGAGGAAAAAAGGTGAGAATAGAGAGAGAGAGAGAGAGAGAGAGAGAGAGAGAGAGAGAGAGAGAGAGAGAGAGAGAGAGAGAGACGGAAACACACACAGACGCTCGTAAACACAACACAATAGAGTGACTGTGTGTGTGTGTGTGTGTGTGTGTGTGTGTGTGTGTGTGTATGCAACCATACATAATTCTCAGTTTTTTTTCTTATACCGCTCATTATCATAGCATAAGCAAGAACTGAAGGCCATGTTCTCTCTCTCTCTCTCTCTCTCTCTCTCGATCCTTTAAAAATACCTTAAACTCAAATTTTTACTATAGAATCCTTTACATACACTCAAAACCCCTTTCATCTACTCCTGAATCCCTTAAAAATACCCTAATCCCTTTTGTTTAGTCTAGGATCCTTTAAACCCCCCTAAAACACCTTCCGAGTCCTTTGGGTTCCTGTTGGGTACTCATTTATATTCATTTAGCGTGCGTTAACCCCGCGCCCTACCTACACGCAGCCTTCACAGCCGCGCCCTTAAAATAAAACACTGAGAACACCCTCCCTTTACCTATATATAGTGTCCCCTACTCTCAAACGCATTGCTCTCTCACCGCTAGATCCGTAAACGCGCCCTTAGAAACCCATGCCATTTTGTTTGTAAAGGCCCACAGAGATGACTAGCAGGGTTCTCAAGACTGGAAAATTGGTGACGTTGTAGAAATCTTGTTAATCTACCACTAGAATCGTAATAACATCCTTAAATCTTGTGTAACTTTAACGAGAGCCTTGTAAAGTAGGTAACTGCGTTTTCATTTTTGTTTTTTTCATGTATTCATGTTAAAATCACATTATTCTGGCACTAGGATCTTAAAAAACACCTTTATCTTGTTAATCTACCGCTAGAATAATAATAACATCCTTAAAACTCGTAACTTTAACGAGAGCCTTGCAAAGTAGGTGACTGGATTTTCATTTGTGTTTTTTCATGTATTGATGTTAAAATCACGTTATTCTGGCACGAGGATCTTAAAAAAACACCCTTAAAACCCGTGTAACTTAAACTAGACCCTTTGTTAATGAAGTAACTTAGTTTTCAAGCGTGTTTCTCTTCTTAATCTGTCACTAGAACCTTCAAAACATCCTTAAGAACCAGTTTATCTTCAACCAGAGCCTTTGTAAAGTAGGTAAATGGATTCTCAAGCATGTTTCTCGTTGTAATATTGTAGAAATCCTATTGATCTGCCGCTAGAATCTCAAAAACACACTTAAAACCAATGTAACTTTAAACCCTTCAGTATCACGACAGGTTTCCATATTCATTCTACTTATTATTAAGTGATTTGACACAGCTTCAGAAACTTATGTGGGGATTAAAATAGTGAAGACTGTGGCCATTACGCAGATCTCTGTAGACCCTTCCTAATGCCAGTAAAATGGTCTAATCGTACAAGGTAAAAATATGTCCCAGTATTAAACAGATTGAACAGAGCCTTTGAAAAATATAGGTGCGCCGCAGAGGTGTTTCGAAATAGCATTCTGAACCCTTACGTGACATTCCCACCCCTATTACATCACTATCCCCTACAAAGCCGCTCCTTATTGGCTGACTCACCCGATGACGTCATGTAGCTTCTCTCTCATTGGCTGATTCACTTGATGACGTCACCACTTCCTGTCTCTTATTGGTTGACTCATGCATGACGTCATTGTATGAGCGGCTTCTGTTATTGGTGTGTGATTCATGTCTTGCGTAATGTTGAGAGAGAGAGAGAGAGAGAGAGAGAGAGAGAGAGAGAGAGAGAGAGAGAGATTGATTGATTGACATATAAAGTACACACACACACACACACACACACACACACACACACACACACACACACACACACACACACAGAGAGAGAGAGAGAGAGAGAGAGAGAGAGAGAGAGAGAGAGAGAGAGAGAGAGAGAGAGAGATAACGAGAAACAAACACAAATACATGAAAGGGAGAGGAGAGAGATATAGAGAAAACGACCAGAGAGAGAGAGAGAGAGAGAGAGAGAGAGAGAGAGAGAGAGAGAGAGAGAGAGAGAGAGAGGTAATCGTGTATTAGAGCAGCGCTAAGGAGGAATCCCGGAAACGCTCAACTCATCTTGCGCGAGGTGAGGATAAGAGGAGGTCTTTGTGGCGCAGAGATGAGGAGGAGGAGGAGGAGGAGGAGGAGGAGGAGGAGGAGGAGGAGGATGAGGAGGAGCAAGAGGAGAAGGAAGAGTAGGAGTGTTAGGTTTCTTGTATGATTGCATGAGAGAGAGAGAGAGAGAGAGAGAGAGAGAGAGAGAGAGAGAGAGAGAGAGAGAGAGAGAGAGAGAGAGGATAATTAAATGAAAAGTCAATTACAAGAGAAATTATGAAGGAAACAAATTAGGAAAATAGGTGAGAGAGAGAGAGAGAGAGAGAGAGAGAGAGAGAGAGAGAGAGAGAAACTAATTATTTTTTTGGATCTACAATAATTAAACACATTTTTCCCCTTTTTTCCCTCAGGTGAGTGTCATTTTTCCCCTCGCCTGCACCTGCTCCTCCTGATGATGATGATGATGATGATGATTTTCCCCTCTTTCCAACTACTGGTATGTGTTGGTGCGTTTGTAGTACTCTGGAGGGGAAGTGAGGGGAAAGAGAGAGAGGGGAAAGACGGGAAGAGGGGGAAAAATAAAAGGGAAAAAGAATGAAGAATAAGGGAAGAAGTGAGGGGAAAATGGTGCTTATATTGAAGAATGAGGGGAAGTGAGGGGAAACAAAGATAAAAGAGAATAAACACAATTGAATTAAAAGAGAATAATAAAGAAATTGATTTAAATTGAAGAGGAATAACAGGAAAAGAAGAAGAAGAAGAAGAAGAAGAAGAAGGGAGAAGAAGAAAGAGGGGAACAAACGAATGACGTGAAAGGAAATGAGTAATGAGTAAAAGGAGAAGAGAAAGAGAGAGATAAAGAAACCACTGGAAATGGAGGACAGGGGGAGGAGGGGAGAGGAAGAGGGGAAACGAATAAGGAGGAGGAGGAGGAGGAGGAGGAGGAGGAGGAGGAGGAAGACAAGGGGTGACGTAAGCCAAAAGGAATGGAGGATAAGGATACGTGAAGAGGTAAAGAGGGGAGAAGAGGGGAGATAAAGTAGATGGGGAGGAGGAGGAGGAGGAGGAGGAGGAGGAGGAGGAGGAGGAGGAGGAGGAGGAGGAGGAGATAGAGGAAGAACAGGAGGAGGAAGAGGAGAGTAGGTTACGGAATTGAGAGAGAGAGAGAGAGAGAGAGAGAGAGAGAGAGAGAGAGAGAGAGAGAGAGAGTAAATGAGATGAGAAATAATAAACTAGAGAAAAAAAGATAATTAAGAGGAGATGCGGAAGAGGGGAAAGAGGAAAATAGGT
>NC_059282.1:9053555-9056055 GCF_017591435.1 Portunus trituberculatus
CTGATAGAACAAGACAAAGGAAGGCAAGGGTCTATAATGAAACACTTAATTATACCCACAATAACACTAATAGAACAAGGCAAAGGAAGGCAAGGGTCTATAATGAAACACTTTACTATACTCACATGACACTGATAGAACAAGACAAAGGAAGGCAAGGGTCTATAATGAAACACTTAATTATACCCACAATAACACTGATAGAACAAGGCAGAGGAAGGCAAGGGTTGGTATTAGTGAAGCGCTTTGATATTCTTACAGTAACACGGCTATAACGAAGCAAAGGAAGGCAAATGTGTATAATGAAACACTTTACTAGAGCCACAATAACACATGCAACGAGGCAAAGTAAGGCAAGGGTTCGTAATAATAAAGACTCGTGTATTGTCTAAACTATTAAAAGGATGATTTAAAATGGTAATTATGTTGGAGCTACTAATTATGTTTGCTCTCTGCAGTTCAGTAAATGCAACACTATCTCGTTTATATTAAAAGTTTTCCTGTATTATATTTTTTTCATAGGATATTGTTGATTAATTCCAGCGAGCGAATTAAAGAGGTGGGAAAAATGAAGGTTGATATTGTTCCTTACTTATTGCTTCGCTCTCTCTCTCTCTCTCTCTCTCTGTCTTTTAATCACGTGACAGATATTTATTTTTTTATTTATATTAAGAATGATCAGGATAAGATGAATTAAAAGCAAAGGAGTCACAAAATAAAGGTTGATACTGTTTTCTAGTTATTGCTTCTCTCTCTTGTGTTCGTGACGTGACTCCATATTCATTCTGGTGACTATTTGATTTTACACAGCTTCAGAAACTTATGTGGTGGATTAAAATAGTGAAGACTGTGGCCATTAATCTTCTCACCTCCATACACCCTACCTAATGTCAATAAAATGGTCTAATCACATCCAAAATTTATGTGAAAAATACGTCCCAGTACTGAAGGAGTTAATGACGTGACAGTTTGTTTATTTTATTAAGAATGCGTAGGATAAGATGAAGTGAAAGAAATCTAGGCATAAAAAAGAAGTGATATTATTTTACTTATTGTTTCTCTTTCTTTGTATTTAATGACGTGGGAAATACTTCAAACTTTATTTATTTGTAGTGAGAATGAGTGAGGAATTAAATTAGTCACAAAAATAAAGCTTGATTTTGTTTTCTAATAATTCCATCTCTTTTTTTTTTTTTTTGTAAATAATGACGTGACAAATATTTCCTCAAGTGTAATTATTCATGCTTATCCCTTCAGTACCAGAACGCTTTTTCATATTCATTCTGTTTGATATTTGGTGATTTGATACAGCTTCAGAAACTCATGGGGGGGATTAAAATGGTGAGGACTCTGACTATTAACATTCTGACCTCCATAGACCCTTCCTGATGTCAATAAAGTGGCCTCATCATACACAAAAATGAAGGTAAAAATGTGTCCCAGTACTGAAAGAAAAAAAAAAAAAAAACGAAAAATTGAGATCCAGAACTAAAGAAATTAAAAGAAAAAAAAAAAATCCAGAACCTCACAGAAGGATATTAAATTAGACAAAAAAAAAAAAGACGAAAAAAAAACGGGGAAAAAAATGAAATCCAGAACCAAAATAAAAATGAAAAAAAAAAATCAACCAAAATATATATAGTAAAAAAAACGAAAAAAAAAACACAGAAAACGAGAAATTCAAATCCAGAACTAAAATAAATAAGAAAGAAAAAAAAAAGAAATTATCCCAAAAAACCACACACTACGATATTAAATTAGAGAAAGCCTTTAATTACGAGGGCAGTAATTAGAGAAGCGAGTAATAACGATGGAGACTGACAATAGGGTTAGAGTGGCCGCCGTGATGAGGGTGATGAGGGCGTGATGAGGAGAGAGAGAGAAAAAAAGAGAAAAGAGAGAGAGAGGAGCCAAGTTTATAAAGTTTGTGAAGTGTTGTGGCGGTGATGGAGGAGAGAGAGAGAGAGAGAGAGAGAGAGAGAGAGAGAGAGAGAGAGAGAGAGAGAGAGATTTGAAACAGAAATACCCCTTGAGAGACAGAGAATACCCCTGAGAGAGAGAGAGAGAGAGAGAGAGAGAGAGAGAGAGAGAGAGAGAGAGAGAGAGAGAATGGGTTCCACGATCATGTTACCCAATCATTTGTAACTGCTGACTAATACTTCAAGAAAATCGAGAGAGAGAGAGAGAGAGAGAGAGAGAGAGAGAGAGAGAGAGAGAGAGAGAGAGAGAGAGAGAGAGAAACATTAGCATAAAAGAAATGATAATATGAATCCTTCCCCTCTTTTTCCCCTCATTTTTCCCACTTTCTTTTTTTCCCCTCTTTTCTCTACTGTTACCTTTTTCATCTCCTTTTTTCCTCTCTCTTTATCCTCTTTTTTTCCTTTTTCCCCTTCTTTTCCCCTCTTTTCCCTTCACCCCTTCCCTTTTCCCCTCACCCGCCTTCCCCTCCCGCATGAAATCCCTGCTATTAAAGTAAACGACAGAATGAGGGGAGGGTCCG
>NC_059282.1:9073555-9078555 GCF_017591435.1 Portunus trituberculatus
TTCGCCAGGTAAGGGAATGAAGGTAATGGGAGAAAATTTACCTCTTACCTCAAAAATGCTTCTACACGCCAAGGGGAGGAGGAGGAGGAGGAGGAGGAGGAGGAGGAGGAGGAGGAGGAGGAGGAGGGCAAGGTTAGAAGAGGAGGAAAAAGAGAAGAGGGAGAGAAAGTAGATGGAAGGTCAGAATTTGGTAGTAAGGAGGAGGAAAGGAGGAACAAAAGGATAAGGAGGAGAAGGAGGAGGAGGAGGAAGAAAAACTGGAAGGTTAGAATTTGAAAGTAAGGACGAAGAGGAAGAGGAGGAGGAAGAGGAGGAGGAGGAGGAGGAAGGTTAATATTTGAAAACAAGAAGTATGAAAAAAAAGATGACGAGGAAGAGGAGGAGGAGGAGGAGAAATAGAAAATGATAAAAGAGAAGACGAAAATTGAAAAAAAATGAAGGAGGAAGAACAACAGAGGAGAAGAAAGAGAAAGAATAGATGGGAAGAATAAGTGAGAGAGAACGAAGGGAGGAGAAAGGGAAGGAAGAAAAAATAAGAGAAGAGAGAAGGGGAAGAGAGGAGAAAGAGAGGAAAATAAATTAAGACGAAGAAGAAGAGGTGAGGTGAAAGGGAACGAAGAGAGGAGGAAGAAGAGGAGGAGGAAGAAGAGGAGGAGGAAGAGGAGGAGGAGGAAGAAGAGAGAGACATGATTTAAAAAGTTAGACGAAAATGGATCGTGAGATGAAGATAGGTAAGGTGATGATGCCAAGAGAGAGAGAGAGAGAGAGAGAGAGAGAGAGAGAGAGAGAGAGAGAGAGAGAGAGAGAGAGGTTTAAGCTGTTCTCGAAATCCTTAGACATAGAATCCTCTTAACTTGTAATCTTTGGAATCTTTTGCTGACTCTCTCTCTCTCTCTCTCTCTCTCTCTCTCTCTGTGTCCTTCATACATTTTCTCTCATTTCTTCCTATAACACTTAAACTCACTCTTCTCTATCTCTCTCTCTCTCTCTCTCTTCATGCTTGTGTGTCCTTCATACATTTTCTCTCATTTCTTCCTATAACACATAAACTCACATATTTCTCTCTCTCTCTCTCTCTCTCTCTCTCTCTCTCTCTCTCTCTCTCTCTCTCTCTCTCTCTCTCTCTCTCTCTCTCTCTCTCTCTCTCTCTCGTGATCTTTACAGCCAGATATTAACCACGACTTACTTACAAACGTCTCAAAATATCCGTGAGTCAGTGAGTCGGGGAGAGATCGCTTCAAAGATCTCAAAGTCACGAATCTTAAGTCACCAGGCACAAGAGAGCACTGACTCACCGTGACTAACTGAGTGTGGTGACCTGAGTGTGTGTGTTGGGTGGGGTGGTGAAAGATGGGATTAGGAAAAGATGATGGTTGGAGGAGGAGGAGGAGGAGGAGGAGGAAGAGGAGGAGGAGGAGGAGGAGGAGGAGGAGGAGGAGGACAATATCAGCAACAATAAGATGATCCTGATATTGAAGATAATGATGAAATAGAGGAATAAAACAAGAAAATGATAGGAGAGAGAGAGAGAGAGAGAGAGAGAGAGAGAGAGAGAGAGAGAGAGAGTCACTGAGTTGTGGGAAGAAACATAAAAGAAAGAGAATAAAAAGGAAGGACATGCAGAGAGAGAGAGAGAGAGAGAGAGAGAGAGAGAGAGAAAGAAATCACTCATGGAAAACAACTTTATCATATCCCTTTTCTCCTCCTCCTCCTCCTCCTCCTCCTCCTCTTCTTCCTCCTCCTCCTCCTTCTCCTCCTCCTCCTCCTCTCCACTAACAATTACATCACCCACCAATCACCATCCAGTATTCGAGACACTCCCGCGCGGCAGCCAATGAGGGGAGGGGGCCGTAAGGATGACTCAGAACACCAGCCAATCACAGGGAAGCACGGCGCAGTGTCCCGGGGCGCTCCACCAATGAGAGGCCTTCTTTTCCCAAACGTGTATCCATCTCTGGCGATTCGTTGTAAATTATTGAAATCGTGATTGGAGGAGGAGGAGGAGGAGGAGGAGGAGGAGGAGGAGGAGGAGGAAGAGGAGGAGTAGGAGGAGGAGGAGGAGGAGGAGGTAGTGGAGGTGGTGGTAGTGGTGGAGGAACATAAAGAAAGAATGAAAGTTTAGGTGTAAGAGGAAAAGGATGAAAGAGAGAGAGAGAGAGAGAGAGAGAGAGAGAGAGAGTAGCGAATTGTTAATAGTGAGGGAACAGGATTTTGTGAGTCAGCGAGTACGGATGAAAATATGATTTGAAACGGAACCGAACCAATAAATCAAATAAAGGAGAGAGAGAGAGAGAGAGAGAGAGAGAGAGAGAGAGAGAGAGAGAGAGAGAGAGAGAGAGAGAGAGAGAGAGAGAGAGAGAGAGAGACATATAAAAGCTTCACTTGTATGTCTGTTTGTCTGTCTGTCTGTCTATCTATCTATCTATCTATCTATTTGTCTGTCTGTTTGTCTGTCTGTTTGTCTGTCTGCAGGTCTATTGTCTGTCTAACTGTCTGTCTGTCTGTCTGTTTATCTATCTATCTGTCTATCTATCTATCTATTTATCAATTTATCTATCTATCTATTTATGTCTGTCTGTCTGTCTGTCTGTCTGTCTGTCTATCTATCTATCTATCTATCTATCCATCTGTTTGTCTGTCTCTTTGTCTGTCTGTCTGTCTGTCTGTCCTTGTCTGTGTGTCTATATGTCTGTCTGTCTGTCTGTGTGTGTGTCCGTGTCTGTGTGTCTGTATGTCTGTATGTCTGTAAGCTATCGACCCCCTCCGGTGCTAAGGAGACGGTCAAATAACAGAGGTGTGAAGGGGGATTGTGGGAAATATATAAAGGTGAGGGGGGGGGAGAGAGGAAAGGGGAAGGGAGAGGAGGAGGAGGGGAGGGGAGGGGGGTGATTTGGTACTTTTGTAATAGAGGGAGAGGGAGGGAGAGGGAGGAAGGAAGGGGTTGGTTGCAATGTAATATATATTTGAAGGAGGGAAGGGGAGGAAATGGGGAGGGGTGGGATTAATGGGAGGTATATATGGGGAACTTGTGGGGAGGAGGAGGAGGAGGAGGAGGAGGAGGAGGAGGAGGAGGAGGAGGAGAGGAAGAGGAGGAGGAGGAAGAAGAAGAAGAAGAGGAAGGAGAAGGAAGAGTTATTGAGAAAGAAGAGGCATTGCTTTGAGAAGAGAGAGAGAGAGAGAGAGAGAGAGAGAGAGAGAGAGAGAGAGAGAGAGAGAGAGAGAGAGAGAGAGAGAGAGAGAAGGGCAGGGGAAATGTGTCATGAAGAGTAAGGGGGTGAGGGGAAGTGAGAGGGGGAGTGAGGGGATGTGAGTGGGGTGAGTGGGGTGAGGGGGGTGTCCGCATAGTTCCGGAGTGTCCAAAGGTGATATATTGTCCCCAACACGCCAAGGTGGGGAGGGGAGGGTGGTAGGCTGGCGGTGAAGGGGGGAGGGGAAAGGGAGGGGGAGAGGGGAGGGGGCTAGCTGGCTTTAAGAATATTATGGTGGTGGTGGTGGTGGTGGTAGTAGTAGTAGTAGTAGTAGTAGTAGTAGTAGTAGTAGTAGTAGTAGTAGTAGTAGTATTAATTATTTTTACTATTCTAAGTAATGTTTTGTTGTTACTACTACTACTACTACTACTACTACTACTACTACTACTACTACTACTACTACTACTGACACACCTTCGTTCCTACCACCACCACCACCACCACCACCACCACCACCACCACCACCATACATTACTCCCTTAATGGTGGTTGTTCTCCATTAGCAACCAAATTAGTCCATTAACAAGCCCATTAGCAGCATCCACATCCTCCTCCTCCTCCTCCTCCTCCTCCTCCTCCTCCTTTCTTCCTCTTCCTCCTCCTCCTCCTCTTACGTTGTCACACCTAGTCTCTTTCTCCTCCTGTAATACTCAGTTCCCTCCTCCTCCTCCTCCTCCTCCTCCTCCTCCTCTTCTAGCTTACCTGTAATTAGCGGCAGGTGGGCTGGACACACCTGTATATTGAGGCCCATCAGTCATACACACACACACACACACACACACACACACACATTCTACCTCTATTGATTGTGTGTGTGTGTGTGTGTGTGTGTGTGTGTGTGTGTGTGTGTGTGTGTGTGTGTGTGGGAAAGAAGGAATGGAAAGAGAAGGAAGAGAAAAGGACAGTGGAAAGGAAACATAAAGAAAGAAGGAATTGGCGAAGGACAAATGAAGGAAGAGATGAAGAAGTGAAAGGAAAGGAAAGGAAAGGAAAGGATAAATAGATGGAAACAGAAGGAAATAGAAGGAAAGGGAAAATAAAATAAAGGAAAATGTAAGAGATAAGGATAAGAATAAGAGAGGGAGGAAAATTAATCTAGTTACAATATTTCACACCACTCTCTCTCTCTCTCTCTCTCTCTCTCTCTCTCTCTCTCTCTCTTTCTTTATTCCCTTTTACTTCCTTTGTGTCTGTGTTTGCTTTACCTTGTTTATCACTTGTATTATGTTTACCTGTCGCATATTACCTCCTCCTCCTCCTCCTCCTCCTCTTCCTCCTCCTCCTCCTCCTCTTCCTATTCTTCATCCTCCTCCTCGTGTATTTATTGTTCTATATTCATTGTATTTGCATTATTTGTCACCTGACCACATTTTCTCCAGGTGTGACTCGTGAAAACTCGTGAAATGTTGACCTGCCTTTGTAACGTTAATAGCAAACACGAAGAGAGAGAGAGAGAGAGAGAGAGAGAGAGAGAGAGAGAGAGAGAGAGAGAGAGAGAGAGAGAGAGAGAGAGAGATAGGAAGAAAGCAAAAAATGAAAAGCATGATAAGGAGAATGATAATAAGAATGATGATATGAAAGAATAATGATAAAAAAGAATAATAAGAAGAAAGAATGATGTGACGAAGAATGACAATAAGAAAGAATGATAATAAGAATGATATTAAGAAGAATGATGATAAATATGAGAATAATAATAAATGATAATAAAAATAATATAAAGAATGATAAGAAGAATGATGATAAGAAGAA
>NC_059282.1:9093555-9103555 GCF_017591435.1 Portunus trituberculatus
CTCTTTCTTTCTTTCTTTCTTTCTTTCTTTTTATTTCTTTCCCTCTTTTCCTCTTTTCTTCTCCTCTTGTTTTCCTTCTCATTTTTCCTTTTTCTCTCTTTCTGTCTTCCTTTCTTTATTCTTTTATTTCTTGTTCATTTCAAACAATATTTCATGTTTTTGCCTCTCTCTCTCTCTCTCTCTCTCTCTCTCTCTCTCTCTCTCTCTCTCTCTCTCTCTTTTTTTCCCTTTCTTTCCTCCTCCGTTTCTTTCCCACTTCCTAGCCTCCTTATTTTCCTCTCTTCTTCCTCTTCCCCTTTTCCTTTTATCCTCCTTCTCTTCCTTTTCTTCCTTCCTTCGTTTCCTTTTCTTGTTTCCCACCCGACACATTCTTCTCTCGTGTTTCCTTCCTTTCCTTTATTCTCTTCCATCCTCCTCCTCCTCCTCCTCCTCCTCCTCCTCCTCCTCGACAAGTGACACAACACAAACTTAATCTTCCTCCAACAAAAGGTTATCTGAGCAGGAGGAGGAGGAGGAGGAGGAGGAGGAGGAGGAGGAGGAGGAGGCAGCTGTGCTTTTGAGGTGGTTGGGAGAGAAAAAGAAGAGGGGGGGGAGAGGGAAAGGTTGGGCTACTAAAGGTATTTGTGTGTGTGTGTGTGTGAGAGAGAGAGAGAGAGAGAGAGAGAGAGAGAGAGAGAGAGAGAGAGAGAGAGAGAGAGAGAGAGAGAGAGAGAGAGAGTACTGTACATAGTGTGGTGGTTTGGGAAGGTATATCCAGGGTGTAGGTGTCCTGAGAGAGAGAGAGAGAGAGAGAGAGAGAGAGAGAGAGAGAGAGAGAGAGAGAGAGAGAGAGAAGAAACACGAAATCCCTTCTCCTCCCGATCTCAGCCTAGCATCCTTCGCATTCCTCCTCCTCCTCCTCCTTTTCTTCTTCCTCCTCCTCCTCCTCCTTCTCATACCAATATGCAGACATGATGGTATTTATCGTGTTATCTGGGAAGAGAAGAAGAAGAAGAAGAAGAAGAAGAAGAAGAAGAAGAAGAGGGAAGGAGGAAGAGGAGTAACACAAGGAGATAACACAACAGCAGACTTTTTGTAATGATGAGTAAAGAATGTAGGGAGGAAGTGAAGCAGAAACACACACTGAGATCTTTACTATTCTGTCTGGCTAACTATTCGACTATTATGCACCAAGACAACACACACCACACACATACACACATAGAGGACACACACCACACATCTACACTGCACACCACACCCTTATACAGCTAGACGACGCACACCACACACATACACACCTAGAGGACACACACCACACAACTACACTGCACACCACACCCTTATACAGCTAGACGACATACATCACACACATACACAGCTAAAGGACACACACCACACACCTACAGTGCACACCACACCCTTATACAGCTAGACGACGCACACCACACACATACACACATAGAGGACACACACCACACACCTACACTGCACACCACACCCTTATACAGCTAGACGACGCACACCACACACATACACACCTAGAGGACACACACCACACACCTACACTGCACACCACACCCTTATACAGCTAGACAACACACACCACACACATACACAGCTAAAGGACACACACCACACAACTACACTGCACACCACACCCTTATACAGCTAGACGACGCACATCACACGCCCACACAGCAGGACAGCACACACCTGCACACCAAGACGGCACACACCTACACAGCTAAAGGACACACACCACTCACCTTCACTGCACATCACACAGCAACACACCAAGACAACACACACCACACACTTAACCTCAAAATACATGCAAAAAAAAAAAAAATTAAAAGAAAAGAAAAAGAAAAAAGGAAAATTGTTAGGCCTAAATGAAAAAAAAAAAAAAGATTTCACTGCAGAATTATTTCGATGATAATTGGTTAGAAAATTTGACTTTATAGGAGAAACTTGTAAGGAAATTGGTATATAGACACTAAATTATTCAGTTATTTAATACGACACATACATAATCTCTCTCTCTCTCTCTCTCTCTCTCTCTCTCTCTCTCTCTCTCTCTCTCTCTCTCCACACCTGCTCTTCTCACCTTTCATCCCTCCATTCACCTGAACTAAGAGAGTCTGTTAGGAGGAAGAAGAAGAGGAGGAGGAGGAGGAAGAGGAGGAGGAGGCAGCTGTGTTTTTGAGAGAAATAGAGAAGGAGGAGTAGGAGGAGGAGGAGGAGGAGGAGGAATAGGAAGAAAGAGTAAGGAAGAACAAACAGCAGTAGATATCTTGGGACATATAAGACTGTTAGTGATGATGATGATGATGATGAGGAGGAGGAGGAGGAGGAGGAGGAGGAGGAGGAGGACGAGGAGGAGGAGGAGGAAGAGGAGGAGGAGGAGGAGATGAAAGGAAGGAAATACGAATGATGTTAACCATGCTCTATCTTCCTCCCTCCTCCTCCTCCTCCTCCTCCTCCTCCTCCTCCTCCTCCTCCTCTTCTTCTTCCTCATAATTGGATCCCAGTGGGGTTAGAATCTTCCACACAATTAATAAGCAAGCAAACAAATGAGAGAGAGAGAGAGAGAGAGAGAGAGAGAGAGAGAGAGAGAGAGAGAGAGAGAGAGAGAGAGAGAGAGAGAGAGAGAGAGAGAGAGAGACGTAGTTAAACAAGCATAGGAAGGGGAGAGGAAAATAAACAAGATGAAGGAGTAAAGAAAATAAGAAAAATTGAGATAGGAAAATAAGTAAGATAAAGAAGGAGAGATAGAAGGAATGTGATAAAGATAGGAAGTGAAAAGAAAGGATAGAAAAATAAAGGTTGGATGAAGAAAATTAGAAAGAAGAAAAAGAATAATAGAAAGAAATAAAGAAAATATGAATAAATGAACAAAAGTGTGTGTGTGTGTGTGTGTGTGTGTGTGTGTGTGTGTGTGTGTGTGTCTGTACACACACACACACACACACACACACACACACACACACACACACACACACACACACACACACACACACACACACACACACATGTAAACATCACCATCTCCCTTTGTTTGCTCTCTTTCCTCCCGCCAGACATTTTTTCAGTGACAGACACACACACACACACACACACACACACACACACACACACACACACACACACACACACACACACACACACACACACACACACTTCCGGATCTGTGGATTAATAAATATTTGAGTGTACCTTGAGGAGGAGGAGGAGGAGGAGGAGGAGGAGAAGAGGAGGAGGAGAAGGAGGAGGAGGAGGAGGAGGAGGAGGAGAAGAAGAGGTATGAGAGATAAAGAGGGAGAGAGAGAGATGGAGGGAGGCAAGGAAGATGGAGAGGAAGGAAGTGGAAAAGGAAAGTGAGAGGTGAATAGGGAGAAGAGAGAAGGAAGGAAAGAAGGAAGGAAGGAAGAGGAGATAAGGAGAGGGGAAATAAAGAGGGGAAATAAAAGAAAGGAAAGGAGGAAACACGTAATGCAATCTTTATAATGCGAGTAATTCTATTCACACCACTTAATATCCGGGGCCATTAGAGAGAGAGAGAGAGAGAGAGAGAGAGAGAGAGAGAGAGAGAGAGAGACAAAACTTAACTTATGCTATTATTTTTTCAAACCATTTCTTCACCTGCACACTTCTTCTCCCTCCTCCTCCTCCTCCTCCTCCTCCTCCTCCTCCTCCTCCTCCTCCTCTTCAACATCAAGGAGGCAAAAAAAGAAACATGCAAATTTATGGTAATCGAACCGTTAAGGAATTATCGCTGAGGTGTTGTCTGTCTGTCTGTCTGTCTGTCTGTTAGGTTACTACTGAGATGGACGATTGTAGGGATTTTTTTCGTTGTTGTTGTTGTTGTTGTTGTTGTTGTTGTTGTTGTTGTTCGTTTTCTTTTTCTTTTCTTCTTTTTCTTTTTCTTTTCTTCTTGGTCTTCTTGTTCTTGTTCTTGTTCTTGTTCTTCTTCTTCTTCTTCTCATTTTCCTTTACTACTACTACTACTACTACTACTACTACTACTACTACTACTACTACTACTACTACTACTACTACTACCACCACCACCACCACCACCACCACCACCACCACCACCACCACCACCACCACTACTTTAAATTTACCGATCATACAATATTTACTTCATCTATTATTAAAGTCTCTCTCTCTCTCTCTCTCTCTCTCTCTCTCTCTCTCTCTCTCTCTCTCTCTCTCTCTCTCTCTCATATTAACCACGTTCTTAAGAGTGTTTCTCCTGTTAATGATGTAGAAATCTTGTTAATCTGCCACTGGAACCGGGAAAACTCCATTAAAAACCCGTGTAACCTTAATTAGATCCCTTTAAATCATCATCTCTCCTGTTAACAACTTGAAAACCTAAAAGACAACATTATAAACTCGTGTACGAATTAAACAACACGGAATCTTTGAAAATGAGTGAAGCCAAACAGAAGTGATGTAGAATTAGGATTTGTATTCAGATATCCTTCTCTCTCACCGCGACTATTTCTCAAGGCCAGAGATGTGATTAGCAGGGTTTTCAAAGGAGTCTCTCCACTTGATAATGTAAAAACCTTGCCAGTCTGCCTTTAGAACTATAATAACACCTTAAAAACGCTTTGCTCACCACGGCTATTTTCCAAGGCCACAGAGATGATTAGCGTGGTTTGAAGAGTGTTTTTACAGCAAATAACATAGAAATCTTGCCAATCTGCCTCTACAACTATAAAAATACCTTAAAAAAACGCTTTGCCCTTTCAACATGACTATTTTCCAAGGCCACAGGGATGATTAACCGAGTTTTTAAGACAGTTTCTCCTTTTCATAAACTAGAAACCTTACCGATCTATCACCTGAACCATAAAAAACACCCTTAAAGACGTGAGTAGGGACAAGTAGCCAGGTTTTCAAGACAGTGTAACCCTTTCATAAACTAGAAACCATACCAATCCATCACCAGAGACATAAAAACACTCTTCAAGAACACGAATATCTTCAAATGGAACCCTTTGGAAAGCAGCGAAGGTGAGAGAGCAAAGCGTTTCAGAATATGGACCTCACCCTGGCCAGAGGTATCAGCGGGCAGCATCATCGTCACCATCAGCCTATTGTGTGGCGGAAATCATACAGTCTGCGGTACGGGTTCACTATTTACGAGACGGGGAAGAGAAAAGCAGCTTATGTTGTTTTTAAAATCGGTTCACTAATGGATTCGTTCGAGTCTCGAGGGAAAAGAGAGAGAGAGAGAGAGAGAGAGAGAGAGAGAGAGAGAGAGAGAGAGAGAGTGAGAGTGAGAGTGAGTGTGTGGCTTTTGATGTTGGCTAAACTCTGGAAAACCTCTTACTGTTGCGGTATTAATGCATTTGTTTCCTGTGTGTGTGTGTGTGTGTGTGTTTCAGGCTGGCAAGTGGCTAATAGTAGCAGTAATAGCAGTAGTAGCAGTAGTAGTAGTAGTAGTAGTAGTAGTAGTAGTAGTAGTAGTAGTAGGAAGAGGACAAGGAAAAGGTAAATGGGTATCAGAGAGAGAGAGAGAGAGAGAGAGAGAGAGAGAGAGAGAGAGAGAGAGAGAGAGAGAGAGAGATTAAAAGTCCCTCCTTTACCTCCGTGGTGGGGAGGGAAGGCTGGATCAGACAAGGTTGAGTGGAGGTAACTTTTTCTCTCCTCTCTACAATGTTGGAGGAAAGCTTAGCATAGCGGCCCGTGCATTCCTCCTCCTCCTCCTCCTCCTCCTCCTCCTCCTCCTCCTCCTGTGCTGTCCTGTCTCTCTTATCTGTAGCCAGTTAGAAGTAGTTACCAAACAGCCTAGAAAAGAGCCAAGAGGTCTGTTGCTGTTTGATTTTCCTTTGTATTCCTTTGTATTCCTCCTCCTCCTCCTCCTCCTCCTCCTTCTTCTTCAGTTTTCCTTTTATTTCATTTCATTGATTCCTCTTTGGTTTTGTTGTGTATTTCCTTTTTCTTCCTTCCTTCCTTTCTTTCCTTCTTTCTTTCTTTTCTTTCTTTCTTTTTCTTTCCTTCCTTCTTTCTTTCTCTCTCTTCTTGTTTACATTTTATCAGCAAAGTCTCTCCTTCTTCTTTGTTTCCTGTTCTTTATCCTTTATTATTTACTATTTATTATTCATTATTTTTGTTATTCTCTATTTGTTATTTCCCTCATTCATTCCTTCATTCTTACCCTTTCTCTCATTCCATCTTTCATTTATCCATAGTTTCCAATTCCTCTCTTCTTCCCTCCCCTTACTTTTCCTTCTCTCCCCTTTCCCTTCAGAGAGAGAGAGAGAGAGAGAGAGAGAGAGAGAGAGAGACTGAGACTTGCCTTGCTACATCGCTTCTTGTCACTTTCCCCTCTTCTTCCTTACCTCCTCCTCCTCCTCCTTCCTCCTCCTCCTCCTCCTCCTCATCACCAATTACTAGCGGTGATCGTCGGGGGACCTGGCCACCTGCCGCGCTCTCTAGGGGGTCGGTGCTCCCCCACCAAATCCCCCCCCAGCACGAGGCAGTAATGCTGTTAGGAGGAGGAGGAGGAGGAGGAGGAGGAGGAGGAGGAGGAGGAGGAGGAGGAGGAGGAGGAGTGTTTGACTGTATAGATGTGTTTTGGGGTAGAGAGAGAGAGAGAGAGAGAGAGAGAGAGAGAGAGAGAGAGAGAGAGAGAGAGGTGTAGTAACAATTGAGACCACGAAAGAGGAAATAGAAATAAAATGAAAAAAGGGAAGAATGAAAATAAAAGAGAGAGAGAGAGAGAGAGAGAGAGAGAGAGAGAGAGAGAGAGAGAGAGAGAGAGAGAGAGAGAGAGAGAGAGAGAGAGAGAGAGAGGAAACACAGAAAGAAAAGCCACGTAAAGGAAAGAAAGAAAGAAAGAGAGAGAGAGGGAGGGAAACTGAGGGGAAGGGAACGAAGAAAGAGAGAAAAGGGAAAAGAAAGTGAAGAGAAAAGAAAGAAAGAGAGAAAGAGAGAGTGAGGGGAGAGTGTAGATGGACGTGGCCACTAAATGCGTTGTGAGGTGAGGGGAAAGAGGGGAAAGAGAGGAGAGAGAGATAGGGAGAGAGAGGAGGGAGAGGGAGGGAGGAGAGGTGAGGGGACAGAGGGGAGAGGTGATGGTAACGGTCTCAAGTGGACAATGACACCCACCGAGGGGAAACAAGGGAACAAATGAGGGGAAATTGGGGCACATCTAAGGGAAACTGAGGGAAAATGGGAGGTCAACTAAGGGGAGGAGTGAGGGGAAGTAATTGACCTGAGTAAGGGGAAAATTTGGGAAATGTTCTTAAGGGAGTGAGGGGAAATAAATGAACTGGCTAAGGGGAAAATGTGTGAGGTGATCTTTAGAGGTCTAGAGGGGAAAAGTTTTAGGTGTTAGAGGGGAAAACTATGTGACTAACGGGGAAACGGATCGACTGAGGGGAAATTCGTCTGATCTGATGAGTAAATGAGGGGAAAATATGATCAATTTAAGGGATGTTTTAGGGAGACATTCTTAACATAACTGACGAGGGGAAAGACGGTTCTCTCTCTCTCTCTCTCTCTCTCTCTCTCTCTGATTTCCCCTCCCTCTGCAATCTTACTAATTTTTCCTCCCTCAAAGCCCATTCCTTATCCTCTCCCCTCTTTCCTCCATCTCTCCCTCTTTCCTTTCCTCCATTTCTCCTCCCCTCTCCTCCATTCCTTCTCTCCTTTCCTTTGTCATTTTTTTTTCGTTCTTCTCTTCTTCCTTTTCTCTTCTGCATCTCTTCCTTCTTCTTATCTCTCTCTTCTCTTTTCTCTTTTTCATTTATTTCTTCCTTCTCTCCTTTTTCCTTTTTCTCTTCTTCATTTCTCTTCTTTCATCTTTTCTGTATCTCTTCTTGTCTTTCTTCTTTTTCTTCTTCTTATTTCTCTGTCCCTCTTCTCTTCTTCATTATTTTTCCTTATTTTCTCTTTTCTCTTTTATTTCTCTTCTCTCCTCATTCCTTCCTTCCTTCTCTTCTACCTCTCTTTTCCTTTCTCTTATTTCTCTCTTTCTCTCCCTCCTCTCTTTTCCCCTTTATTCATTTCTTCCTTTTCCTTCTTTCTTTTCCTTGCTCTTATTACTCTCTTTCTCTCTCCCTCCTCTCTTATCTCCTTCATTCACTCCTTCCTTCTTTTCCTTCTTCCTTTTCATTTATATAAGGACAAAATGGAAAGAAATAGGAAAGAAAGGAAGATAAACGAAAAGAATGGAAAGGATAGGAATAAAATAGGAATAATGTAAGGAAATAAAGCAAATATGAGAGAATAAGAGAGAAAGAATAGATGAAAAGATAAGGAAAAGGAAATAGGAAGAATGAAAAGATAAAACTGGGTGAAGGAAAACGAAAAAAAAAGTGAATAAGAGAATAGGAGAGAAAGAAAAAGATGAATAAATAAGAAAAGTAGGAAAGGAAAGAAAGAAAAGATAGGAATGAATGAAGAGAAATGAAAAAAAAGTGAATAAATAAGAAACATAATTGAGTGTGGGAGTTTAATAAAGAACACGCAGATTGTTTATAAAAGACTCGGTAATGAATGAAGCACTGAATTATAAGGTGACACGCACGCACACACACACACACACACACACACACACACACACACACACACACACACACACACACACACACACACACACACGTACCTAGTTTTGCATTTACCTCGTTGTCATAAATTTAGAGCGATAGAATTTTAATAACGAGGCTCTCTCTCTCTCTCTCTCTCTCTCTCTCTCTCTCTCTCTGGAATTGTTATTTTTCTTTTTCTCTTCTAAATCATCAAAATTTGAGCTATTATTACTTTTATCATTGCTCTCATTATTTATTTATTTATTCATTTGTATATTTATTTTATCTATTTCCATATTTTTATCCTCATCTTTTTTTATTTCGACTTTTCAGCTTTTTTTTCCAGTTATTTTTCTTAGTAATTATGAAAAAAAGATGTATTTTATTCCCCTTAAGAAAAAAAAAAATATATAAACGAATGACTAAGAAGTAAACAAAATAAAGGAGAAATAACATCACATTCTAAATAAATAGGAGAATTAATGTAGGAATGAATGCAACAAGTATGAAAATTGTCCATTCATTGATAAATCTTGTTAATGAGGCGATAAGTGCTCCGTTATTCAGGTTGCAGCGCGTTATTCATAGTCGGAACGCTGTATTGAAATGTGTGTTTATTGATACTCTCTCTCTCTCTCTCTCTCTCTCTCTCTCTCTCTCTCTCTCTCTCTCTCTCTCTCTTTCTCGTCACACCTTTCCTTTCTTCCTTCTTTCCTTTCTTCTTTCATTTTGTTTACATCTATCTTCCTCTTCCTTCATTCGTTCAGTTTGTTTCTTTTCTTACAATGTCTTCTTCCTTCCTTCCTTCCTTCCTTCCTTTTTTTCCTTTCTTCCTTCCTTCTTACCTTGCTTGCTTCTATCTTTCTATTCCTACATTTAGTTTATTCCTTTTCATACACTTCCTTCCCTCTCTCCTTCCTTCCTTCCTTCCTTCCTTCCTTTCATTTAGTTGTGGTTTAATCACGCTCAAGATTTAATTAAGAATGCAGTGTAGGGAAGGGAACTGTGTGTGTGTGTGTGTGTGTGTGTGTGTGTGTGTGTGTGTGTGTGTGTGTGTGTGTGTGTGTGTATAATCACTAACTTTAATGCGGTGAAATTATAATCAAACTGAGAAACTAATTACACAGGTAGAAGGAGGAGGAAGATGAAGAAGAAGAAGAAGAAGAAGAAGAAGAAGAAGAGAGGAGGAGGAGGAGGAGGAGGAGGAGGAGGAGGAGGAGGAGGAGAAGGAGCAGGAGGAAGATTTGAGGGCAAGAACAAGCACGAAGATGAGAAGAGAGATACAGAATAGGAGGAGGAGGAGGAGGAGGAGGTAGGAGGACGAAGATAGTATGGCGTAAGATGACTTGGAGGAGGGAGGAGGAGGAGGAGGAGGAGGACAAAGGACAGTGGGTATGACACGTAGGCAATGTAATAGAAGAGGAGGAGGAGGATGAGGAGGAGGAGAAAAAAGAGACAGACAGAAC
>NC_059282.1:9108555-9118555 GCF_017591435.1 Portunus trituberculatus
CCAAGAGAACCCCCGCTATGAGACACACCATATGCACCCCGCTACTGTGCCCCGCCCCGCCAACCCGCCCCGCACCTACCACCAAGAGAGAGAGAGAGAGAGAGAGAGAGAGGTAGTAGTAATTGCCGTGGGGAGAAGGTTTCCTCGTTTCATGGCAAGTTTGGCGGTAATTGAAGGCTTGGCGGGGTGTTTAGGGGAGCGGGGCGGGGCTGGGATGGGGGTGGGGGAGCCAGCAGGGGGCGCAGACCCACACTTAAAGCCAGGGTCGGTTACGGATTCGGTTCGGTCTAAGTTTGACTCCTTGAAGTTGACTCATTTTTCGGTGTTGGGTTAGTCTTAGATCTCAGAAGGAAGCCTGACGAGAGAGAGAGAGAGAGAGAGAGAGAGAGAGAGAGAGAGAGAGAGAGAGAGAGAGAGAGAATGATTAAGACCAGTAAAAATTCAACCACACTTAAAAAAGAACTTAAGCATCAAATTTCCAGTTAAAGAACAAAACTTTAGAAAGCAGATGAAGTCTTGAAGTGTGTGTGTGTGTGTGTGTGTGTGTGTGTGTGTGTGTGTGTGTGTGTGTGTGTGTGTGTGTGTGCATCAATTTGTAAGAGGTCGTAGGGAAGAGACAGAGGGCATAAAAAGGGAAATTGGAAGGGGAGGAGGAGGAGGAGGAGAAGGAGAAGGAGGAGGCAGAATAGGTAAATGAGGGAAGGAGAAGGAAGAAGGAGGAGGAGGAGGAAGGAGGAGGAGGAGGAGGAGGAGGAAGAAGAAGCTAAAAGATGCATAAATAATTTGAGTGCTGGAAGAAGTCATAAAGGAGGAAATTGGGAGAGAAGGAGAAGGACAAGGAGGAGGAAGAGGACGTGAAGGAGGAGGAGGAGGAGGAGGAGGAGGAAGATAGACATAAGAAAGAGAAAATAGAAGGAAAAGTTAATAAAAAAGAAAATTAGAAGAGGGGAAATAGAAAGAAGAGAAGAAAGAGGAAGAGGAAGAGGAAGATTGCTGCGTTGTATAGAAGAAGAGGAAATAGAAGAAAAAGAGGAGAAGAAGGAGGAGGAGGAGGAAGAAGAAAGAATAAGAATGAGAGAAGGAGGAAAGAAAGAGACGCATAAATATTTCGAAATGGAGGAGGAAGAACGAAGAAGAAGAGGAGGAGGAGGAGGAGGAGGAAGACAAGTAAAAGAAGAAGAAAAAGAAGAAAAAGAGGATAAAAGGTGCATAAATTATTTGAGAGGCGTAAAGACAAACTTGAAACTGTCAGCCGGTGTTTGCAGGAGAGTCTCAGCTGAATGGAAGAGGAGGAGGAGGAGGAGGAGGAGGAGGAGGAGGAGCCACAGATGGTCTCATTGAGGAAATATCTCTGCAATTCCTCCACTTAGCTCCTCCTGAAGGGATATGAGGCAACGAAGAGGAGAGAGGAACAAAGAGGAGGTGTGATATACAAGAGGAGGAGGAGGAGGAGGAGGAGGAGGAGGAGGAGAGAATGCCATGATTTTTTAGCCTCTTCTAGTGAGTGGAATGAGCAAAATGAAGAGAAAATGATGGAGATGGAAGGAAAATTATGCAATGGAAGAGAACAAGGAAAGAAAATGGAAGAGTAAATGGAGAAGGGAAAGAAAAGAAGAAAACACAACATTGGTTAAAAAAAAGTAAAGTGAAGATGGAATAGAAAGAAATAAAAAGGAGGGGAAAAAAAGAGGGAAAAAAGAAGCCAGGAAGCAGAAAATATCCATTATAGTCAAAACGTATTCAACCAATAATCTTTCCCCTCATGATCCTTCCCCTCTTATTCCCTCCCCTCTCCCCTCTTCCCCTCATCCCCTCCCTTCTCTCCCCTTCCCCTCATCCCCTCCCCTTGCCCACCTCCCTTTCATCCCTTCTCCTCTCCTCCCCCTCATACCCTCCCATCTCCCCTCTTCCCCTCATCCTCTCCCCTCCCCCCTTTTCCCCTCACCTCCCCTCGTGGCTGTGTCCTCGCAATAATAACCCAGAAAGAAAATGATTGTCCTCTCATTCCTCAAAAGTCAAAAAGGAGGAAAATATATGAATTGCTTTCGAATGGAGGAGGAGGAGGAGGAGGAGGAGGAGGAGGAGGAGGAGGAAAAAATGAATTGATATTGAGTAGAGAGGAAAAGAGAGAAATGAAAAGAAAGTTATATTGGGATGAGAGGAAAAAAATGGTGAAGTTTTCAGATTATAAACGTAGGAGGAAAAAGAGGAAGAGGAGGAAGAGGAAAAAATTACATTGAAACGAGGAAAAAATAGTGAACAGTTTTATAATTAAATGGAGGATGTAGAAAATAATAAAAGAAAATGAAAAGAGAGAGAAAAATTTGGCAGGAGAAATGTGGATTGCTTTCAGATCACAAATGGAGAATGATGAAAAAAGAAAGAAAGAAAAGAAAAGAAAAGAAAGAAAGAGAGAAAGAAAAATGACACTGATTCGTATCTTTAATGAATCCTTTTCTAAATCCTATTATCAACAAACGTTCGTGCATCTAAACACAGACACACACACACACACACACACACACACACACACACACACACACACACACACACACACACACACACACACACACACACACACACACACACACACACACACACACACACACACACACACACACACACACACACACACACACACACACACACACACATATAGATACGTACCCACAATGCCTTGGCAGGGAGCGCCACTCATGTAACAGTTGATGGGGGCAATAAAGAGACACTGTTAAGATGGTAACCTGATCCTTAAGTACTGTAGATATTAGTGCTATTGTTGGATGCATGTTTTGTTGACTGGTTTTATTAATTTCATTAGTGTTATTATTATTATTATTATTATTATTATTATTATTATTATTATTATTATTATTATTATTATTGTTGTTGTTGTTGTTGTTTGTTTATTTTTTTACTAGATTGTTTTTTTCTTTTCTTTTTGGTTTATTTTCTTTGTTTATCTTTTTTTTTTTATCTCTGTCTTGTCTGCTTCGTTGTTTTCCTTCCTTCCTTCCTTCTCTCCATCTTTATCATCTTTTTACCTTATCTTATACATTACTTTTCCTTCCTTCCTTCCTTTCTATTACTTTTTATCTTTATACCTTCCTGTCTTCCTTCCATCCTTCCTTCCTTCCTTCCTTCCTATTACTATTATCATTATACCTCCTCTCCTACGTTATCTTCCTTCCTCACCTCCCTCCTGTATCAGAAAAGGTCAATGGCCACCAGTGTTTGATGTAGATTGCTGAGATGAGGGAAGACGGAAACACTTACGGAAGCTGATGCGTCTATTGTAGATAGATAGATACACACACAATGATACGGAGCACCCACGCCTTGCCTTGCCTGAGGAGATGATGTGTCCGACCTAAACAGAAGCTGGTCAGAGAATGGCCGCGAGAGAGGGTGAATGTGGGTGAGGTGACCTGGGGAGGCGCTGGGGTCATGACCTCGTGATTGGCTTACCCCGACCCAGCGCCGTGACCTCAAATGGATGGTTTACAATCATTGGATCCGGCATGGAGTGAGGAAAGGTGAGGTGACAAAGGAATGTGGGTGTGTATGGAGCATTTGCGAAGCGTGGGAAACTCAGGCTTAATATATAGAAATGAAATACATGATGAAAATATACACGATACACAAAGACACATATATATGATACACTCCTTCTCCCTTATTATCTTACCTTTTTCTTCCTCCCTTCCTCCCTCCTCCCTTCCTTCCTTTTTTTCCCTCCCTGCGTTCATTGGCGTGGCGTGAGATGCGAGGCGGCGGGCAAACACGTTCCTATCTTGGTGTGCGCCCAGCTGGAAACACCTCAGAGCCGCTGCACATTGACAAATACTCGTAAACAACTCACTCGCTCGGTTTGTTTACTTCTCTCCCGCCTTTTTTTCCATCACTTACCTCACTCCTCTATCCTCCTGTTTTTTTTTTTATTTCCTTCTCTTCTCTCATCTATCTTTCCTTCATTCCCATCCACTCCTCCTTTTCCTCCTCCTTTTTCTCCTCCAGTGTGTATGAAGCGAGGGAAATATAAAAAAAATCCTCACATTTGACTATTTATTAGAAAGAGTACTTAAAAAAAAGTAATGCAGAAATAGAATGAAGATGTGATGCTGTTATTAATGATTTACTACTACTACTACTACTACTACTACTACTACTACTACTACTACTACTACTACTACTACTACTACTATTCTTGATTTTTTTGTCTTTTGTTGTTGTTTTCTATTAATTTGTGTTTAATTGTGTTTTTTGTTACGTTGCTTTTGTTGTTTTGTTGTTTATTTGGGTTTATTGTCTTTACTCTCTCTCTCTCTCTCTCTCTCTCTCTCTCTCTCTCTCTCTCTCTCTCCTGACCTTCCCCTTCCTTCCCTCCCAATTATAGCTTCACTCTATTTCTCCCTCCCTCCCTCCCTCCTCCCTTCCTCCCTCCCTCTTCCCTCCTCCCTCCTTCTCTCCCTCCTTTATTTACATCATTTACCTCCCTCCTCCATCTTTCCTCCAATTTTTATTCCCCTCTTCTCTCATCTATCTTTCCTTCATTCCCATCCACTCCTCCTCCTCCTCCTCCTCCTCCTCCTCCTCCTCCTCCTCCTGGCACTTCCCCTCTCCCTCTCTCCTCTCACTTGCCTCTCATTCCTCTCAATTGGCACTTCCAGAGAGGCACTGCCAACCTTACCGATCTCTCTCTCTCTCTCTCTCTCTCTCTCTCTCTCTCTCTCTTGTTTCTGATTTTTCAACTTTTATTTTTCTATTTCTTTGTTTTATATTTTTTGTTTTGTTTTCTATTGTTCTTCTTTTTCTTTGCTTTTCTTCTTTGTTTCCTCTTTTGTTTCGTTGAAATTTGAATATGTATCATTTTGTTCCTTCCTTTTTTTTCCTTTTCTTCCCTTCCTTATTCCGTCTTTATCAGTTTTTTCTTCCTTCCTTCTTTCCTTTCTTCCTTTCCTTCCTTCCTTCCTTTCTTCCTTCCTTCCTTCCTTCCTTCCTTCCTTCCTTCCTTCCTTTGTTTCTTCCTTCTATTTCTTCCTTCCTTCCTTCCTTCCTTCCTTCCAACCTTCCTTTTTATTTTCTTCTTCCTCTCTTCCTCTCTCCTGTTCGTTGTATTTATCCATACTTGTTCCTTCCCTCCTCCTCCTCCTCCTCCTCCTCCTCCTCCTCCTCCTCCTCCTCCTCCTCTTAGTCAGCATCATCACAACTTTTATCCATGTCCTTTCTTTCTTCCTCCCCCATCTTTTCCTCTCTTCCTCCTCTTCCTCTTCCTCTTCCTCCTTCTCTTCCTCCATCATCATCACTTATTCTCCCTTCGTCAGCTTCTTCGTCAGTGGTTCCCGGCGCTGGTGGTTCTAATTAGGTTCATCTGGCGTGGTTACAACTCTCTCACTCTCTCACTCTCTCACTGTCTTTTTTTCTCTCTTTTTTCACTTATTTTCCCTCTTAATGCCAATCATCTTGCGAACCTCGTCCAGATTAAGAGAGAGAGAGAGAGAGAGAGAGAGAGAGAGAGAGAGAGAGAGAGAGAGAGAGAGAGAGAGAGAGAGAGATGCGGATGCTGTGGTTTATGTGTGCATTTATGGTCTAATTGTGTGTGTGTGTGTGTGTGTGTGTGTGTGTGTGTGTGTGTGTGTGTGTGTGTGTGTGTGCGCGCGTGTGTTTGTGTGTGTGTCTCGTGATGTGATTTCCTGGAACTGGAGGAGGAGGAGGAGAAGGAGGAGGAGGAGGAGGAGGAGGAGGAGGATGAAGAGGAGAAGAAGTAAAAGAGAGGAGGAGGATGGAGGAAGACTATGGCGATGATGAAAGAGAAGGAGGAGGAGGAGGAGGAGGAGGAGGATGAGGAGGAGGAGGAGGAGGAGGAGGAGGAGGAGGTGGTAATAGGAGAAGAAGTGATAGTGATGAAGGAAGAAGAAGAAATGATGGTGGAGGTCATAGTGGAAGAAGAGGAGGAAGAAGAAGAAGAAGAGGAGGAGGAGGAGGAGGAGGAGGAAGAAGAGGAGGAGGAGGAGGTGACAAGGCTAAAACAAGACAATTTTTTTCCTTTTTCCTCAACGTTTTGCTACAAGGAAGTAAGAAAGAACAGTAATAGTGAGTAATGTTAGTGATAGTAGCGCTGATGATGATGACGATGACAACAACAATGACGGTAATAATAGTGGTTGTGACGAGGCGCCATCACCATCACCACCACCACCACCACCACCACCACCACCACAACATTCTAGTTATTTATTTGCATTTTTCTGAATATTTCCTCTTCCTCATTCATTTCTCTATCTGTGTTTCCCATTTTCTATTTTCATATCTTTTCTTATTCTTGTCTTTCTTTATCTTTCTTAGTAGTAGTTGCTTAACCCCTTCACTACCATGACGCGCTTCCATATTCATCCTTTTTACTATTTTGGGGATTCTATACAGCTTCAGAAACTCATGTGGGGGATTAAAATAGTGATGACTGTGACCATTAATCCTCTGACCTCTATAGACCCTTCCTAATGTCAATAAAATGGTCTAATCGTACACAAATCTCAAGATAAAAATGTGTCTCTGTACTGAAGGGATTAAAAAGCTTCAGAAACTCATGTGGGGGGGATTAGAATAGTGAAGACTGTGGCCACTAATCCTCTGACTTTCATAGACCCTTCGTAATGTCAATAAAATGGTCTAATCGTACACAAATCTCAAGGTAAAAATGTATCCCAGTATTGAAGGGGGTTAACAGTCTTGCAAGGGCCAAAACATCTGCTGCTGCTTGGATTTCCTTGATATTCCTTTGTGTTTCCCCTTCCCTGTGACTTTGATAATAGAGGAGGGAAGTTTTAAGTCATATTTAATTTCACCTTATGTTTTTTTCCTTCTGTATAGACTTCCATCTCTCTATTTTCGTTTTTTATTCTTTTTATACATAAATTTTGTTTCCCTGTGGCAGTATCGAGGAAGAGAGAGAGAGAGAGAGAGAGAGAGAGAGAGAGAGAGAGAGAGAGAGAGAGAGAGAGAGAGAGAGAGAGAGATCCCCTTTTTGCTAGTTTCCCTCCTACATAAAAATAAAGGAGAGAAATTCTGGAGCTACATTTTCACCACAAAATAAATAAATAGATAAATAAATAAAATAAATAGAAAATAACTGATAAATAAAGAGAGAGAGAGAGAGAGAGAGAGAGAGAGAGAGAGAGAGAGAGAGAGAGAGAGAGAGAGAGAGAGAGAGAGCAAAAAAAATAAAAATCTGATATAATTTACAACCTTGGAAGTGTAATTTTGTTGTTATTATTCTGTAGCGAAGTAATTAGCTGGTTGTGTAATTGCCTCAAATTACCTGCAGGCTTGAGACTTTTACTTAGTGACCGTGAGTGTGTCGAGAGAGAGAGAGAGAGAGAGAGAGAGAGAGAGAGAGAGAGAGAGAGAGAGAGAGAGAGAGAGAGAGAGAGAGAGAAAAGAAGAGAAGAGAAGAAGAGAATAGAGAGAGAGAGAGAGAGAGAGAGAGAGAGAGAGAGAGAGAGAGAGAGAGAGAGAGAGAGAGAGAGAGAGAGAGAGAGAGAAGAGAGAGAGAGACGAAGTGAAAGAGACAGAGAAAAGAGAGATACGAGAAAGAGAAGAGAAGAGAAGAGAAGAAGAGAAGAGAAGGGAATAAAATAAAGATACAAAGAGAGAGAGAGAGAGAGAGAGAGAGAGAGAGAGAGAGAGAGAGAGAGAGAGAGAGAGAGAGAGAGAAGATTCTTAAATAAACACACGAATTAAACAGAGATAGACAAACATACTGACAGATAAACAAACATACAGACAAACAGACAGACAGAAAGAAAGAAAAGCACAGAATAGAAGCGAAAAAAAAGAAAAAAGAAAGAAAAAAAATAACTCGAGAAAAGAAGAAAAAGATACACAATAGAATTTTTTAAGGACTGACTCGCCTATTGTGGAGAGAGAGAGAGAGAGAGAGAGAGAGAGAGAGAGAGAGAGAGAGAGAGAGAGAGAGAGAGAGAGAGAGAGAGACCCTTCATGTTGTTTTTGTATCATTTCCTTCAGTTTCCTCCTTTCCTCTCTCACAATGTCGGAGGAAAAAGAGAACAGGTAGGGACTAAATTACCTGTGTTCCTGAGGGCTAATTAGCAGGTAGTTAGTGGTAAGAGAGAGAGAGAGAGAGAGAGAGAGAGAGAGAGAGAGAGAGAGAGAGAGAGAGAGGTTTATATTCAGGAACGCTTTACTTTCCCGCCACGACTATTTCCAAGGGCCACTGGGATGATTAACGGGAACTTGAATACTATCTCTCCTGTTAGTAATGTACAAACCTTATCAATCTGCGTCTTGAAACGTAAAAACACCTTAAAAAATATCTCGTTTAAACTTCAGCCTTTTGAAACAGTGGAAGTGAAGCAGAGAAGTGTTTGAGAATACAAGCTTGAGAGACACTGAGAGAGACTGGAAAACACTTCATGAGACACTGGAGTAAGCTGAAGACTGGGAATACACTGGGAGAGACTGGAAGAGATTTGAGAGGCACTGGGAGAGATTGGGGGACATCTCTTCAAACACTGGAATAAGCTGGAGACGGAGAAACACTGGGAATACACTGGGAGAAGCTGGAAGAGATTTGAGACACACTGGGAGAGACTGGAAGAGGTCTGAGACACACTGGGAGAGACTGGAAGAGATTTGAGACACACTGGGAGGGATTGGAAGAGATTTGAGAGACACAGAGAGAGACTGGAAGAGATTTGAAAGACACAGAGAGAGACTGGAAGATATTTGAGACACACTGGAAGAGGTTGGAAGAGATTTGAAACACACTGAGAGAGGGATTGGAAGAGATTTGAGAGACACAGAGAGACTGGAAGAGATTTGAAAGACACAGAGAGAGATTGGAAGATATTTGAGACACACTGGAAGAGATTGGAAGAGATTTGAGAGACACAGAGAGAGACTGGAAGAGATTTGAGAGACACAGAGAGAGACTGGAAGATATTTGAGACACACTGGGAGAGACTGGAAGAGATCTGAGACACACTGGGAGAGATTGGAAGATATTTGAGACATACTGGGAGAGATAAGGAAGGTTAAGGGAAGCTGGAAGACTGTATGGGAAAGATAGAGAAGCTGGGAGATACATGGGGAGAGAGAGACAGAGACAGAGAGACAGAGAATATTATATGATTAGGAAAATTGTTCTGTATAGTTTGAGTTTTGAAAGATTGTTGTTGTTATTGTTATTGTTGTTGTTGGTGGTGGTGGTGGTGGTGGTGGTGGTGGTGTCGTTGTTGTTGTTGTTGTTGTTGTTGTTAAGTATTTTAAAACATGAATCATTGCATCAGCGTTTCTTATTGTTGTTGCAGTTAGTAGTGGTGGTGGTGGTGGTGGTGGTGGTGGTGGTGGTGGTGGTGGTGGTGGTAGTGGTGGTGGTTGTGGTTGTAATCGTGGCGGCGAGGGAGTAATTACACATGTTACCAAGGCCATTAATGTGACGGCTGTAAATTAATTAGGCTTGGCTTGTTGTTGCATGTGAGCTAGCGAGAGAGAGAGAGAGAGAGAGAGAGAGAGAGAGAGAGAGAGAGAGAGAGAGAGAGAGAGAGAGAGAGTTATGACTAAAGTTTCCGTGCTCTCATATTTGTAGTTCCGTAGTTGAAGGAATATTTGGCTTCCTCCTCCTCCTCCTCCTCCTCCTCCTCCTCCTCCTCCTCCTCCTCCTCCTCTAATGAAAAATATGACGTATGTTTTGGGTTTCCTCAAGAGATTACAATATTTTTCCCCACATGTTAATATTTGTAATTTTCCTTGTGTTTTTTCCCTTTTATGTTTGTTACAAGTTTCCTTCACTATTATCCTTCCATCCTTCGGTCCTTCATGAGATAGAGATCCTACGGCGCCAAGTCTGTAGGAAGCTCTGTATCCTGCGAGATACTTCCTTTTTTTGTGGCGCCGATGCCCACTTGCCCTGTACAGTAATGTGTCTGGAGGAGGAGGAGGAGGAGGAGGAGGAGGAGGAGGAGGAGGAGGAGGAGGAGAG
>NC_059282.1:9146055-9151055 GCF_017591435.1 Portunus trituberculatus
CAACACTGACTTAAGAATCAGAGTGTCGTATCTTGCAATTCACAGTCTCGCCACGACCACAGCTAACGACCATATTCAGTAGTAGTAGTAGTAATAGTAGTAGTAGTAGTAGTAGTAGTAGTAGTAGTAGTAGTAGTAAATAGGACAAGAAACAGAAGGATTGAAGGAAAGGAAAAGAACAGGACAGAATAGAACTAGGATAGAACAGAATAGAATAAAACAAAAAAGGTTAGAACAGGATAGAGAACACTAGGACAGGATGAACAAGGACATAATAAGACTGGGCAGAATAGGATAGACAACAACAAGCCAGGATGAACAAGGAAATAACAGAGAATGGGCAGGATAGGACAAACTAGGAAGCATACTTGAGACAGTTCACCTCCACCACCTCCACAATTTCAAAAGGACAGGACAGGATGAGCAAGGACGAAATAAGACTGGGCAGAATAGGATAGACAGCACCAAGCCAGGATGAACAAGGAAATAACAGGATAGGACAGACTAGGAATCATACTTAGAAACGGTTCAATGCCACCACCTCCTCTATGTATTTCCAAAGGCATCTGTTTAAGTCACGCATTCAAAAACTCATAGCTCTCTCACTACGACTATTTTCAAAGGTCACAGAATTGATCAAGCGGGTTCTCAAGAGTGTTTTTCTCCAATCACTAATGCAGAAGAAGTACTGTTGATTTCTCACTAGAACAGTAGAAACATCTTTGAAAAAAACCCGTGTCTTCTAGTGAAGTATTTTAAAAGTAGTGAGATTTGGCGCATGTCTGTCTAAGAGTATTCCTCCAAGTGACACAAGTTTTCAGGGTGTTTTTGTGTTTTTTTTTTTTTTTTATTTATACTATGTGGGCTTTTCACGGGAATTTATGGGCTAAAGGGGATACTTTTTAGGGTACCTCCTATCTCAAAGCCCACCCGCTAGGAGTGAGGAAGCCCAACCTGCACTCAGACCGTGGACAGGATTCGAACCCGTGCACTTGGAGACCCCTCGAATCCCAAAGCACGCATGGTTCCACTGTACCACGGCGGCCCCAAAATGACCAAAGCTACCACGCAATTCACAAGGGTCAAAGAATATTGCTCCAAGTGACACAAGTTTTCAATGGTGTTTTTATGGTTCTAGTGACAAATGAACAAGATTACTACACAATGCACAGGAGAAACATCCTTAGAAATCCAGCTTGTCATCTCTGTGGTGAGAGATTAAAGCGTTTCGGAATACAGATTTAGGACAAGTAGGATATACAAGCAGGTTAGTAATGCAGGACAAGGCAAGACAAGGCAGGACACGTCAGGAAAATGAAGGAAAATAGTCGTGGTGAGAGCATAAAGCGTTTCATAACACAGGTTTAGGACAGGTAGGATATACACGCAGGTTAGCAGTGCAGGACAAGGCAGGACAAGGCAGGACATGGCAGGAAAATCAAGGAAAATCAAGGAAAATAGTTGTGAGAGAGTAAAACCGTTTCAGAATATGGTCTTAAATCTTGCCAAGTCTTCCCTCCTTCCTCTTCAATTCCTTCTTAAAAACTTGATGCATTCAGAACCTTCTTTTCAAACCCCCCACAAAGATACGTCATGTTTATTTCTGTTTTTATTTATTTAAAGGTAAAACTTATTTGTTCAAGTTTCCCTGAAATATAAAAACACTCGTGTCTTTATAGTTTTTACTGCAGGAAGTTAAAATATTGTTAGAGGTATCATAGAGAGAGAGAGAGAGAGAGAGAGAGAGAGAGAGAGAGAGAGAGTTATCGTTTATTTATCTTTTTATTCTCTCTCTCTCTCTCTCTCTCTCTCTCTCTCTCTCTCTCTCTCTCTCTCTTCCTTCACTTTCTTTCCTTCCTCGTACTTTTAATTTAATTCTGTTTCTCTTGATTTTCTTCTCGTCTCTCTCTCTCTCTCTCTCTCTCTCTCTCTCTCTCTCTCTCTCTCTCTCTCTCTCTCTCTCTCTCTCTCTCTCTCCCTCTCCCTCTCCCTCCCAAGGCCCTGCACAGTACATTGATGGCGGCAGTAACCTTATTGATGTGTTGTGTTAGTCTTGGCGGGGCAATACAGTGTGGGATTATTTGGTTTTGTAGCATTTTTGTGGCTTTTTCTGTTGGCCTCTTGTAGTTTATTGTAGGGCTCCAGTTTGGTTTATAGATGTCTTTCTTTTTTGCCTAGTTTTTTTTTTTTTTTCTATATCTACTGCTACTGCTACTGCTACTACTACTGCTACTGCTGTTACTACTACTACTTCTTGTTCGTGTTCTTTTTTTTTTCTTCTTTTTTTTTTCTTGTTTTTTTCTTGTTGTTTTTTTCTTCTTCATCTTCTTCTTCATCTTCTTCTTCGTCTTCGTCTTCGTCTTCTTCGTCTTCGTCTTCTTCTTCTTCTTCTTCTTCTTCTTCTTCTTCTTCTTCTTCTTCTTCTTCTTCTTCTTCTTCTTCTTCTTCTTCTTCTTCTTCTTCTTCTTCTTCTTCTTCTTCTTCTTCTTCTTCTTCTTCTTCTTCTGCTACTACTACTACTACTACTACTACTACTACTACTACTACTACCACCACCACCACCACCACCACCACCACCACCACCAGAACCACCACCACCACTACTACTATAATGATTCACTGACATTTCTCTACTAATATAACCACTCTACCACCACCACCACCACTACCACCACCATCGATCTATTAAAATATTGGCCACACTTTATGACTGAAGGTGCTGGAGCTGTAATATAGTAATGTAATATAGCAGTAGCGGTAGTAGAGGTAGTATTGATGTGCCTTGAGTGGTGGGCTGGTTAGTGCTGGGTTCTTTATGGCCCAGGTGATGTGTTATGGTGAAATATTAAGCTTTATCGTCTTTGGGAATGCAGGGAAGGGAATATATAAGCCTTGTTGAGTGGTGGAGGTGACAGAACTCATGTCTTTTGTGGTATAGGTGGTGTTAGAAGTTTGTGTTTGTGTGTTTAGAGGAATATTTAAGCCTTGTTGAATGTTGGAAGTGAAAGAATTGGTGTTTTTGTGGTGTTTTGTGGTGTTTTGAGGTGTTGTGGTGTAGAATGTTAGGAATTTGTGTGTTTGCATGTGTGTTTGTGTGTTTAGAGGAATATTTAAACTTTGTTGAGTGTTGGAAGTGAAAGAATTGGTGTTTTTGTGGTGTTTTGAGATGTTTTGAGGTGTTGAGGTGTAGAGTGTTAGGAGTATGTGTGCTTCTGTGTGTGTGTTTGTGTGTTTAGAGGAATATTACTTTATTGAGTGTTGGAGGTGAAAGAATTGGTGTTTTTGTGGTGTTTTGAGGTGTTGTGGTGTAGAGTGTTACAGGTTTGTGTGTTTGTGTGTGTGGTAGTTTGTGTTTAAAGGAGGAGATTAAAAGTGACAGAATTGGTGTTTTTGGGTGTGTTTTAAAATGTTGTAGGTGGTGTTAAGAAATCTTGCTTGTTTGTGTGTTAGTTTGTGTTTAAAGGAGTGAAGATTAAAGCCTTGTTGAGTGTTAAGAGTGATGAAGTGGTGTTATTAGGAGGTGTTTTGAGGTGTTGAGGTTTTAAAAGTTATAGTGTTAAAATTATGGTGGTGAAAATTTGGTGTTGAAAATATTGAATCACATCACATAACAACCCAAAACACGTTAAAACTAAAGAAAAAAGAAGAAAATAAAAAAAGAAGAAAAAAATGATAAAACCTGCAAATCTTACTCACAAATTAGCACAATCCTTAATAGCAAGCACAACACATTACTGCCTTTTTCTCCCCCCCCCCCACCATAACCATCCCCTGACCCCCATACCCTCAACCCTTCACCACACACACACACACACACACACACACACACACACACACACACACACACACACACACACACACACACACACACACACACGCCTAGAAAACAGAAAAAATTTGCATCATCTGGTGAATTTTAAAGACAGGAAACAGCGAAACATTATGAACTCTATTACTCATTTTTGAAAACTTGTGAAATGTGTACTTTTTTGAGGAATAAAGCTTGTGAGTGGGTTTAAAGATTTATCGTTCATGCTCTCTCTCTCTCTCTCTCTCTCTCTCTCTCTCTCTCTCTCTCTCTCTCTCTCTCTTTCTCTATTTCTCTCCTTTCCTCTCTTTTCTATCTGGATAAGCAAAACCGCCTGAATGATTTAATAAATGTGTCCCAGTAACTCCCAGAGCATCATTTAACTCTCTCTCTCTCTCTCTCTCTCTCTCTCTCTCTCTCTCTCTCTCTCTCTCTCTCTCTCTCTCTCTCTCTCTCTCTCTCTCTCTCTCCTATTTTCAGCTTATCTTTGCAGGTTCATTGTCTTAAACTTTATATAAAAAAAAAAGGAATTTATGCAGATACAAATATAAACTTGATTTTATTTCCTTGTCTTACTTTGCTACTACTACTACTACTACTACTACTACTACTACTACTACTACTACTACTACTACTACTACTACTACTACTACTACTACTACTACTCCAGTCTTGGTAGTATTAGTTAAAGTCCTTAGGGTTGTTTAGACAGAACCATGAACCACTAAACTACTTGAAATGAGTCGTTATGTGTGTGTGTGTGTGTGTGTGTGTGTGTGTGTGTGTGTGGTCTGTATTTACGTACCATAATGCTCTCTCTCTCTCTCTCTCTCTCTCTCTCTCTCTCTCTCTCTCTCTCTGGTAATTCTTTTCCATCAGTTCCTTTCCTTTCTCGTATTTTTAATTTAATTCTGTTTGTCTTGATTTTCTTACCGTGTCCTCTCTCTCTCTCTCTCTCTCTCTCTCTCTCTCTCTCTCTCTCTCTCTCTCGCCATTGTCCTCCCGCTCCTTCCCCCGGGGCAGAAACAGAAAGGCGGCCGGGCGGGAGGGTGAAGAAATAGATTAACAAAACAGGGATACACAGTCCGTCTCGCTGGTGTGTCCCTTAAACATGATCTCTGCTAGCCTGTATTCTGAAAAGTTTTGCTCTCTCACCATCACCACTGTCCAAAGGGTCCAGTTGCAGATACTC
>NC_059282.1:9156055-9161055 GCF_017591435.1 Portunus trituberculatus
ACTATTTTCTGCCTCTTGTCACACACAGACTTTGCCAATTTTCTCTCACTTTCCTTCCTTCCTTCCTTCCTTCCTTCCTTCCTTCCTTCCCTCCCTCCTTCCTTCCTTCCCTCCCTCCCTTCCTTCCTTCCTTCCTTCTTTAACCAGTCATCTCTTCCTTACCCTCTTTGTATTCCTTCCTTCCTTCCTATCTTCCTTCTTTTCGTTCTTCCTCATACCTCTTGTACATTTTTCCCTTCCCTCCTTCATTACTTCCTTATTTACTCTCTACATTCTTCTCTTGCTTTTTCTCCTTCCTCTTCTCTCCTTCCTTCCTTCTTTATTCTTCTTATTTGCTTTTGTTTTCTTTTGTTTCAAGATCTTTTTTTTGTCACTGCTCTCTTAGTCTTTCTTTTTCTTTCTTTCTTTCTTTCTTTCTTTCTTTCTTTCTTTCTCTCTTTCTTTCTTTCATCCTTCCTTATTTGCTTCTATTTCCAGACCTTTCTTTTTGTTTGTCAGTGTTCTCTTGATCTTTCTTTAGTCTATCTTCCTTCCTTCCTTCCTTCCTTCCTTCCTTCCTTCTTTCCTTCATTCATTCGTTCCTTATTTGCTCCATTTCCAGACCTTCCATTTCTTTGTCAGTGCTCTCTTGATCTTCCTTCTTTCCTTCCTTCCTTCCTCCTTCCTTCCTTCCTTCCTTCCTTCCTTCCCTGCTGTGCCTGACGGAGCCCACTCGTAAACCGCGTCTCGTTGCTCACAATTGGTCGTTTGATTAAAAAGATCCCGTTGGGCGGAAGCTTTACGAGAGAGAGAGAGAGAGAGAGAGAGAGAGAGAGAGAGAGAGAGAGAGAGAGAGAGAGAGGCATATTTTCTTGTTTTTCCTTGTCTTTTATTAAGTTTGACAGCCTTTATTAAGAGAGAGAGAGAGAGAGAGAGAGAGAGAGAGAGAGAGAGAGAGAGTTGTCACAGAAACACTAATAACTCAACTTTTTAATATCCCTACTACTACTACTACTACTACTACTACTACTACTACTACTACTACTACTACTGATGATGATGATGATAGTACGAATCAGCACTGCCCTCCTGATCTCTGCTGACTACGTGCTGACTGCTGACGTGTTTACTCTCTCTCTCTCTCTCTCTCTCTCTCTCTCTCTCTCTCTCTCTCTCTCTCTCTCTCTCTCTCTCTCTCTAATGAGAAAAGTTTTAGTGTTCGTGTGTCTGTGTGTCTGTTTCTACTTTATATAACTGTCATCAAATCTATGTAGTAGCCTCTCTCTCTCTCTCTCTCTCTCTCTCTCTCTCTCTCTACACCTGTCCCCTTGTATTACATTTGTCAACACCTATGAAGAGAGAGAGAGAGAGAGAGAGAGAGAGAGAGAGAGAGAGAGAGAGAGAGAGAGAGAGAGAGAGAGAGAGAGAGAGAGAGGAAATGTGTGTGTGTGTGTGTGTGTGTGTGTGTGTGTGTGTGTGTGTGTGTGTTAATTAATGAGGGAGTGGAGATTCTAAAGAAATGTTTTGTCCCCCAGGTAAGGTCCTTGAAGGAGCGTGGCGCGGCGCCCCCCAGGTGGCGGCGCGACAGGTAATGTGATGAAGGTACCTGTCTGTCTGTCTGTCTGTCTGTTAAGGTAGTAGGTGGCGGTGAGGCTGTCTGTCTGTTTGTCTGTCTGTCTGGCTGGCTTACTGGCTGGCTGGCAGGTGTGCTTTGAGAGAGAGAGAGAGAGAGAGAGAGAGAGAGAGAGAGAGAGAGAGAGAGAGAGAGAGAGAGAGAGAGAGAGAGAGAGAGAGAGAAGCACTGAAATTTGAAATAAGAGAAATAAAATCTTTTCATGTAAAATTAAGTTGGATAAAATTATTTCCTGGCAGTAGAAGCGAAAATTTTTGAGGAGAAAGGGCGAAGATTTACGGGAACTGAGGGAGCGCCATTAGGGAGAACAGGGAAAGCTGCGGCGGGAAAAAATGAAAAAAGGAAACAAGGAAAAAGAATAGGAAAAAAAACAGAAAAGAAAAAAAAGGAGAAAAGGATAGGGAAAATAATGCGGAAAAATAAAGAAAACGAAATAAGAAAGAAAAGAAAAGAAAAGGAAAAAGAATAGGAAATAAAAAGAAAAGGAAAAGGAAAAGAATAGAAATAATAATGGGAAAAATAAATAAAATAAAATAAAGGAAAACGAATAGGAAATAAGAAAAAGGGAGAAATAGGAAAAATAATACAGAAAATAAAGAAAAAGGGAAAAATAGGAAAATAAAGAAAAGAAATATGGAAAAAATTGTAAAAATAATGTAGAAAAATAAAGAAAAGAAGAAAGGAAAGAGAATAGGAAAAAGAAGCGAAAAAAGAATGAAAGAAGAAAACAAAAATGGGTGAAAGTGAAAGTGAGAGATAAAAAGGAAAAGAAAGAGAGAGAGAGAGAGAGAGAGAGAGAGAGAGAGAGAGAGAGAGAGAGAGAGAGAGAGAGAGAGAGAGAATAAGAATATGAAGGGGAAAATGATGAGACAAAAAGAGAAGAAGAAGAAGAAAAGGGAAAAGAGGAAACGAGGAGGAGGAGGAGGAGAAGAAAGAAGAGAAAGAAGAGGAGGAGAAGAAAAGATAAAAAAAAACAAATAAAATAAAACGTTAAAGAAATTTCGATATAATTGATAAAGGAAGAGGAGGAGGAGGAGGAGGAGGAGGAGGAGGAGGAGGAGGAGGAGGAGGAGGAGGAGGAGGAAGGGAGGAAGGAAGAGAGGAAGGGAGGGAGGAAGAGAGGAAGGGAGGAAGGAAGGAACAATAGAAATTAAAACTGTCTCCATTTCTCTCTCCAAACACAGAACAACCCAGAGAGAGAGAGAGAGAGAGAGAGAGAGAGAGAGAGAGAGAGAGAGAGAGAAAATATTTGCGAAGCGAGGAATGTGTGGGAGAGAGCAGTACTAATAACTGTCTAATTACTTAATAACGAACTGTGTGTGTGTGTGTGTGTGTGTGTGTGTGTGTGTGTGTGTGTGTGTGTGTGTGTGTGTGTGTGTGTGTGTGTGTGTGTGTGTGTGTGTGTGTGTGTGTGTGTGCGTGTGTGTGTGTGTGGAGGGTACTTCGCGTGTAGCCACCTCGTTAGTGAGAGAATAGCTGACGTGGCTCTTGCTGGGAGAGAGAGAGAGAGAGAGAGAGAGAGAGAGAGAGAGAGAGAGAGAGAGAGGGAGGGAGAGAGGGAGAGGTAAATACCGGGAAAGTGCAAGGATCAGTTGCGAAAAACCCCACTGAGAGAGAGAGAGAGAGAGAGAGAGAGAGAGAGAGAGAGAGAGAGAGAGAGAGAGAGAGAGAGTTACCTGTGCTTTAGTTTTTTGAAATGTATTGTTTGTTGTTTGTTTTCCTCCATAATTTAAGGCGAGCAAGCGAAGGAAACAGTGTGTGTGGGTGTGTGTGTGTGTGTGTGTGTGTGTGTGTGTGTGTGTGTGTGTGTGTGTGTGTGTACATTTGATTAGTGTGTTGTGTTGCTGGAATACAATTTTTCATTTTGCTGGTGAATAAAATAAAGAAACGAAGAAAGGAAGGAAGAAAAGGAGTAAATAAAGGAGGAGGAGAGAATGAAAAAATAGGAAAGAGAAGAAAAAAGAGTAATTAAAGATTGAAAAGGAAGAAGAAGAAGAAGAAGAAGAAGAAGAAGAAGAAGAGGGATCATTAGAGAAGGAAGTAAATGAAGGAGAGAGAAATAATGAAGAGAGGAAATAGATGAATGAGAGGAGAAAGAAAGGAGAGAATGTAGGAGGAAAAGTAACAAGAAAGGAGAAGAGAGAAAATAAAAGTAGAAGGAGGAAGAGAAGAAGGAAAGAGATAGGAAGAAATATTTTGTGCATTATCACTGAAGGAAGGAGAGAAGGGAGGTGATAAAGAAGAGAGAAAGAAAGGGAGAGAAAGAGAGATACATTTTGCAGGGAGGGAGAAAAAGAGGGAAGGAGAAAGAGTGAAGGAGCGATGGAGGAAGGAATAGGTGGAGGGAAGAGTGGAGGAGGGAAGGAGGAAAGGAGGGAGGAGGGAGGGAAAGGCCTTGAGGCACGCAAAAGTGAAGGAATATCTTATGGAGAGAGAGAGAGAGAGAGAGAGAGAGAGAGAGAGAGAGTCCCACTTACACTGTTAGTAGGTCGAGGTTAACCTTCTGAAATTAGGTATAGACTTACTCCTTGGGGAATGTCTGAAGGGTCTCTCTCTCTCTCTCTCTCTCTCTCTCTGTTCCATTCATCCTTTCATATTTCTTCCAATTTTTCCCCTCCATATTAATTTTTCCACTGTGATCCTTGGGTACACACACACACACACACACACACACACACACACACACACACACACACACACACACACACACACACACACACACACACACACACACACACACACACACACACACACACACACACACACACATTCCCTAAGGGTGAAATAAATAAAGAAAGAAAGAAAATGCTTCCTGAAACTCATAATATATACATTCACAGTGGCTCAAAAAAGAAAATAATGACTCTCTCTCTCTCTCTCTCTCTCTCTCTCTCTCTCTCTCTCTCTCTCTCTCTCTCTCTGTTATTTTGTCCTTAATTTATTACTGGAATTATGATTACTAAGCTCCATTCCACTAAGTAATTATAACGTTAATGTAATCTGGCACTTTTAGACACGCGTGGCTCTGTCTGGCACTCAGGTTAATGTGGCACTCATCCCTGACCTCAACCTTATTCCGCTCCCCCGTGTACTGTGTGGCACTGGCTTCACCTTGGCTCTATGATGGCATCCCTCTGTATTAAACACAACCCCTGGCACTGTCCTGAAGAGAGGCACTGTTTTGTGGCACTATGAGTGTTATGGTATTGCAACACGTGTTTATCTTCCTTATTGTGTATGGTTGGAATAATAGCGCGCTTTAGACTTGGCACTGTCCCTGGTTCAAGAAGTGGCACTATGTTGGCACCCTTGTTTTTTTCATTCTTTTGTCGACATTTGTTTTCTCTCTCTCCCTTTGAATGATTGTATGGTGAGAATAATGGCACTT
>NC_059282.1:9183555-9186055 GCF_017591435.1 Portunus trituberculatus
TAGAAGTAGTTACCAAACAGCCTCGAAAGGACCAACATGTCTGTTGCTGTTTGGCTTTCCTTTGTATTCCTTTGTATTCCTCCTTCCCTTCGTCTTTTCTTCGTGCAACTCCTCAGTTTTTCTCAATTTCCTTAACTCTCTCTCTCTCTCTCTCTCTCTCTCTCTCTCTCTCTCTCTCTCTCTCTCGCGTGTGGAGGAGGAATTTGTCTCCTATTCGTTAAGGGAGATGATGGGAGGAGGTAGAGAGAGGAGAGTTTTTGTGAAGAGGAGGAGGAGGAGGAGGAGGAGGAGGAGGAGGAGGAGGAGGAACAAGAAGAAGAAGAGGACGTGTAGGTGTCAGGTTAACAAAATACCTGTTGACTTATTATGAGCTCACCTGTCTGTCTAATTAATTCCCATGATTGTACAAATTGCTTTTAATTAGTGTGGGAAACTTTACAGAAGGAGGAGGAGGAGGATAGGTGAGGGAGAGATGAATGAGGAGGAGGAAGAGAAGGAAGAGGTAATTAAGGTAGGGATCAGAGGAAATAAGAGAAGATGAAATAGGAGGAAGAGGAGGAGGAGGAGGAGGAGGAGATGATAAAGGAAAGGAAAGCAGAATGGAGGAAATAAGAGGAAAAGGAGGAGATTAGAATGAAAAACAGGAGAAATGAAGAATATGAGAAGAGGAAGAGGAGAAAGATGGAGGAAGAGAGAGGAAATGAAAATAAAGGAATTATGAAAAAAATATTTGGAATAAAAAGTAAGAGAAAAGAGGAGAAAATGATTAAATGAAGAGAATGGAGAGGAGAGAAGAATATGGAATAAGGAAAAGGAGAGAATGAAGAGAGGAAGGAGAGAGAGAGAGAGAGAGAGAGAGAGAGAGAGAGAGAGAGAGAGAGAGAGAGAGAGAGAGAGAGAGAGAGAGAGAGAGAGAGAGAGGGAGATAAGGAGGAATTCATAGGGATATATAAGAATGATTATGGAAGTAAAATAACTAGGTGAAGAGGAGGAAGAAGAGGAGGAGGAGGAGGAGGAGGAGGAGGAAGAAGAAAAGGAGGAGGAGGAGGAGAGATAAGAACGAAATCATAGAGAAACACAGTGATTAAGGAAGTAGAATAAGAAAGAAGTGAAGAAGAGGAAGAAAAGGAAGAGGACTAAAAAAAGGAAAGACAAACAGCAGCAGATCTATTGGCCCTTTCAAGGCAGCACAGAAGGCTCGTGGAGGAGGAAGAAGAGGAAGACCTAACTGTTTCTATCATTCTTCCCTCCACACAATTCTTAAAACGCCCATCCCTCATAGCAGTAAATCCACTCCCCCCCCCCCCGATGTATTCCACCCACACTCCACCCTTCCGCCCCCACCCCCACCGCTATAGAACCTCTCCACACCCCTCCACTCCCTCTCCACACCTCCCTTGCCACTCCTCCACTTAGCATATACCCACTGAAAACCTCCCACATTCCACCACCTTCTTTTCATTCATCCACTTGTCTTCCACACTCACCCTTTGTAAATTGTGTGTGTGTTTCAGTGTCTCCACAAAACACACACACACACACACACACACACACACACACACACACACACACACACACACACATTATCTAACGCTGCTGCCTCGCTATCTGTCATACTGGAGTGCCAAGTGCCATAAGAGACGCCCGGGTTGGCACACATGGCACTGTATGGGAGGTGATCATTATCCTGTTGTGGAGAGAATGAGTCAGGGGTGGAGGAACATGTGGAGGAGAAGGGAAGGAGGGGGAGTGGAGGGAGTTGGAGGGGTGGTGGGGGTGAGGAGAGGTTGGAGGGAAAGGGTAGAGGGGTAGTGAGGTTAAGTTACATAAATTTGACCTAATGCCATAAATTTGAATTAATGCTAAGTTGAGAGAGAGAGAGAGAGAGAGAGAGAGAGAGAGAGAGAGAGAGAGAGAGAGAGAGAGAGGAATAGATAAGTAAATATGTGACAAAACTATAAACTTAAATTATGCCTAACTTGAGAGAGAGAGAGAGAGAGAGAGAGAGAGAGAGAGAGAGAGAGAGAGAGATTAGATAAGACACAAATTTGAGCCCCCAACACTTAATAGAAGCTTAAGCAGTGACAAGATGGATAACGTGGCGAGCCATTTAAACACAAGAGGGTGAAAATTAAACTGAATTATCTTAAACGAAAAAAAAAAAAAAAAAAATAAAAAAGTGTCATAGTGAGAACTGTCTGTCTACTTTCTTTCTTTCTTTATTTATTTTACAGTAGTGGTTCATATTAGTTAACTTGAATTAGTGAGGGTAGTGAGATGAATGAAATTGTTGTTGTTGTTGTTGTTGTTGTTGTTGTTGTGGTGGTGGTGGTGGTTTTTATTGTTGTTTTTGTAATATTAATTGTTTTTATTATTATTATTATTATTAGTGGTGGATGTGGTGGTGATGTTATTATTATTGTTATTATTCTTCTTCTCGTTCTTCACTCCATCATCTCCTCTCTTCTTCCTCTCCTCTCCTCTCTTCTCTTCTCTTCTT
>NC_059282.1:9218555-9233555 GCF_017591435.1 Portunus trituberculatus
CGCTGTGTTGTGAGCCAGGTACCGCCCACCCAGCTGTAACTTGGAAGCATCAAGATATAATTGGGAAAGGCAGTACTGTAGGCTCTGCTGGGTTCTGGAGTGGGTTCTGTTAGGTAAACAAGCTTATGTACTGCCAAAGCGTCACGTCAGCTGGAAATAAGGAAAGGAAAAGGAGGAAAAGGAGGAAAATATATAAGAACGTCAAGGAAAAAGGCTGGGGGAAAAATTACGTGTTTTGAAATGTTTTACGGAGATATTTAGGAGTGTAGAGACGAGAAAAGGGAGGAGAATATTGTTTGTACTAGATCTTTATGTCATCTCACTCACACACACACACACACACACACACACACACACACACACACACACACGGCACCTTGGCTTCTAAATGGGAAAGGTCGCCTCTATTTTATGAAAGGAGGGAAAATTAAGAAGGAGGAAAGTCACAAAGAGAGAGAGAGAGAGAGAGAGAGAAAGAGAGTACCTACTTCACTTTTCTGGTTATATAAGGTTTGGTTATTTCTCTCTCTCTCTCTCTCTCTCTCTCTCTCTCTCTCTCTCTCTCTCTCTCTCTCTCTCCCTTTATTAATTTCTTGGAAGGTTTATTAAATGAGAAAAGATGACGACTATGTCCAGTATTGTACACTCATAACTCTCTCTCTCTCTCTCTCTCTCTCTCTCTCTCTCTCTCTCTCTCTCTCTCTCTCTCTCTCTCTCTCTCTCTCTCTCTCTCTCTCTCTCTCTCTCTCTCTCTTCCTTGCCTTAAAATTCCTGGTAGGTATCATACGAGAGAGAGAGAGAGAGAGAGAGAGAGAGAGAGAGAGAGCACCGTCACTTCAGTATATCTCAACCCTTCATATCAAGTCGTTTAAACACAGATGGCCTTGTCTTGTTCTGCATTCATGACTGTGTGTGTGTGTGTGTGTGTGTGTGTGTGTGTGTGTGTGTGTGTGTGTGTGTGTGTGTGTGTGCCAGATCCAATTCAGCTTTCTGTTACCAATTAACTGAGAGAGAGAGAGAGAGAGAGAGAGAGAGAGAGAGAGAGAGAGAGAGAGCACTGCAGACTAAACATTGCGGTTGAAATGGGGCAGATTGAAGAGGAGGAAGAGGAGGAGGAAGGTGAAAAGGAGGAGGAGGAGAAAGAAGGAGGAGGAGGAGGAGGAGGAGGAGGAGGAGGAGGAGGAGTGAAGGTAGTGGAGGATGGGGAGAGAAGAAGAGAAAAACAGTATTTGAATATTTAAGTATTTGAGAAAGAAAGAGAGAGAGAGAGAGAGAGAGAGAGAGAGAGAGAGAGAGAGAGAGAGAGACAGACAGAGACAAACAGACAGAGACACACAAACAGACAGACAGACACAGAAACAGAGACAACACCGCCCCCCCTCCTCCTCACCCCTCACCCTCCCCGACTCCTACCCCACCCCAGGACAATAAGGTAGATCGCAGGTGTCAGAAATCAGTAATTAGTAAGCGATTTCTCACGGTAATAACTTGCAATCAAACACCCAATTAGACCTCACCTGTGCGGCACCGGGCGGCGATTAGCGGGGTGTGGCGGCGGCGGGGCCATTGGTGCCACCTGCGCCTCATTTACAGGTGGGAGAAGCGAGGCAGGTGAGCAGGCAGGGTGGGGAAGGTGTGGTGTGGAAAAGCATCAATATTTTTCCTTTTCTTCCTTTTTTTTTTTTTAGAGAGAGAGAGAGAGAGAGAGAGAGAGAGAGAGAGAGAGAGAGAGAGAGAGAGAGAGAGAGAGACTGGTTTTAATGGTTTGCAAATAAATGTTCTGGATAATTTTGCTACCTGCTAGAGAGAGAGAGAGAGAGAGAGAGCCCAGATCCTTACTTTTTTCTCTTTCTTCTCTAGATTAAGTTAGTTTAGGATAAATTAAGTTAGGCTATCCAGTTTAACTTTGCATATAACTACCAAGAGAAAATTAAATAACAGGAACAGTAGTAGTAGTAGTAGTAGTAGTAGTAGTAGTAGTAGTAGTAGTAGTAGTAGTAATTGATGTTGATGGTGTTGTTGTTGTTGTTATAATATTAGTAGAAGTAGTAGTAGTAGTAGTTATTGTTGTTGTAGCAATAGTAGTAGTAATAGTGGTAGTAGTAGCAGTAGTAGTAGTAGTAGTAGTAGTAGTAGTAGTAGTAGTAGTAGTAGTAGTAGTAGTAGTAGTAATAGTAGTAGCAGATAAGACGGTCATAATTTCAGACACCGAACTCAAAGGCAAACCAGAGACAGAGACGAAATAAAGGAGAATAAGGAGCAGAAAGCAGGTTCTCTAAGTAGCAGTGAAAGTCAAGAGGGGGAGCCATAGCAGTGATGTATGGCAGGGGGACTCACCCATTACCTGCTGAGGAATGGGGCTGGGAGGGGAGGAGGGGTCGGGGAGGAGAGGAATGGGGGGCGCAGCTACACCTTCACTTTTTTCAATCTTTTTAATTACCTGAGACTTTTTGATGCCAGGAATGGAAAGAGGGGGTGGGAGGGGGGGTGTTGAGAGAGAGAGAGAGAGAGAGAGAGAGAGAGAGAGAGCTTTATAAAATGGTAGTATTCTTATTTTACATTTTTCTTCTCTTAATTCCTTCTTTCTTTTCTTCCTCTTCTTATCTTCCTCAAACTCTTCCTTCCTCCTCCTCCTCCTCCTCCTCCTCCTCCTCCTCCTCCTCTTCCCTTGCTCTCTCTTTCTCCATATCTTAACAGAACCCCAAATAAATAAAACTGGATTAATATCAGAGAGAGAGAGAGAGAGAGAGAGAGTTTGACAAGAAGACGTTTTAAGTTGAAAGAAAATGAGGTTCTTTCTCCTTTTTCTTTCTTTTTTTTTTCTCTTTCTCTTCTTTATTTCTTTCTTTATCTGTGTTTCTCCATTTCTTTTGAATTATTTATGTGTGTGTGTGTGTGTGTGTGTGTGTGTGTGTGTGTGTGTGTGTGTGTGAAAAATGACCTGCAATTTTTCTCCGTTTTTCGTATTTTTTCCCTTTTCCTCTTGTTTTTCCACTTAATTCCTCATTTTCCCCTTTTTTTCCTCATTTTCCTCTTGTTTTTCCACTTTTTTCCTCATTTCCCCTATTTTTCCTCTTTTTCCCACACCTTTATCAGTAACACGTCATTTACCTTTACATTTTTCCCCTCACTTATTTTCCCCCTCACTTATTTCCCCTCACTTTTCTTTTTTCCTCTCCCTTAATGGAAACTTGACCTGACATTTGACCTTTGCATTACCTGACCACGCCCTTGTAATATACCTCCCCATTTCCCCTCACCCCATCCCCTCCCCTCTCTATCTCTCTAACCCTCTCCCCTCTCCCATCATCCCTATTCCCTTACCTTCTTCCCTCTCTCCTCACCCTTTCCCTCCCTCTTCCCTCTTTCCCTCTCCCCTCTCCCATCTCCCTCTTTTCCCCTCTCCCACACCCCATCACGTACCTAATGTCTCGTTCAAACACCCACCTCTCCCCTCTCCCCTCTCTTTCTCCCCTCATCCCCTCTTTCTCCCCTCACCTCCCCTCTCCCTCCCTGCATCCTCTCCTTTTCCCCATTAGTTGATTATCTCCGGTCAGAGAGAGAGAGAGAGAGAGAGAGAGAGAGAGAGAGAGAGAGAGAGAAAGAGAGAGAGAGAGGTTTATGGGAGCTATCATGTCTTTATTTCTCACTTTTCCTTCACTTCTCAGCAAAATTATGAATATTTTTTTGTTTTTATCGTCTTTTTACGTTTTTTTTAATAATTTATCCTGGTGTTCTTAGTCTGACCTGACCTGACCTGACCTGACCTAACCTAACCTAACCTAACCTTGCCTTACCTTACCTAACCTTGCTTATCCTAACCTTACCTTACCTTGCATTACCTAACTCAAACATACTCCCTTCATTACCACACACACACACACACACACACACACACACACACACACACACACACACACACACACACACACACACACACACTTGAGACCACCCTTCTCTCTCTCTCTCTCTCTCTCTCTCTCTCTCTCTCTCCCCTCAAGTATTAAGTGACATAATCTAATTCACCCCCTCCTTCATCACTCTTTCCCACAGTCCTCCCACACCCATTACAACACCCATAACTGACCACATTATGCCTACCCACGCCCATACCACCCTCCTCCCGATACACACGCCCATCTCCTCCCCCTCCCCCGATCTACACACCCATAGAAACCCCTATTCAGCCTGTACAGTAAGATATAGAGGGAATTTTCTTAAGTGTCTAGTTTTATGTATCGTTAAGGGAGTTTGGTTTGGTGTGGGGTCAATTTAGTGCCAGATAAAGATAAAAAAGATAAGAAAAATTGGTTAGATAAGGTTGAAGTGAGATTATTGGCAGGTCAGAACTAGAAAAGAAGATGAAGATAAGAATGGAATGAGATTATTGATAAGTCGGAGCCAGAAAAAAAATGAAGATAAGAAGGATTGGTTAGATTAGATTAGGTTGAAGTGAGATTATATTGGCAGGTCAGAACTAGAAAAGAAGATGAAGATAAGAAAGATTGGTTAGGTTAGGTTGAGTTAGGTTAGGTTGGGTTGGGTTGGGATGAGGTTAGAGACAAGTTAGTGCCAGAATAGAAAGAAAGAAAAGAAAAGAAAAAAAATAATTAGGTTGCAGTGAGGTTAGGAACAAATTAGGGTTCAAAAAAGGTAAGAAAGAAAAAATAGATTAAGTTAGGTTGGATTTGAATGAGGTTAGGTTAGGTTAGGTTGGGTTAGGTTTTTTAATGAGGTTAGGGACAAAAAAATAGATTAGATAAGAGGTTAGATTTGGTTAAGTTAAGATAGTGTTAGGATAGATTAAGTTTGGTTAGGTTAAGTTAGAAAAGTGTTGTTAAAATGAAGTTAGGGTAAATCCAGAGTAAGATAGCGTTGGTTAGGTTAGGTTAGGTTAGGATAAGGGTAAGGAGGGTTAGTTAGGTTAGGAACAAGTTAGGTTAGGGTAAGGATAAGGAGGGTTAGTTAGGTTAGGAACAAGTTAAATTAGGATAAGGGTAAGGAGCGTTGGTTAGGTTAGGTTAGGTTAGGATAAGGGTAAGGAGGGTTAGTTAGGTTAGGGGCAAGTTAGGTTAGGTTAGGATAAGGGTAAGGAGGGTTAGTTAGGTTAGGAACAAGTTAGGTTAGGTTAGGATAAGGGTAAGGAGGGTTAGTTAGGTTAGGGGCAGGTTAGGGCAGGATAGGTTACGATCCTTGCCCCAGCTCCGAGTTTTCCGCTCCATAAGTTTCCATGTTTATTAGAATTCTTATGCGGAAAATCTCTCTCTCTCTCTCTCTCTCTCTCTCTCTCTCTCTCTCTCTCTCTCTCTCTCTCTCTCTCTCTCTCTCTCTCACACACACAACCCCATCCCCTTGAACGTCAGACTGTCACCACATCTCACCACACCACCACCACCACCATCACCACCACCACCACCACCACCACCACCACCACCACCACCAACCCTCGTGATTTAGTACAGTTTCCTGCCGCACTTCCCATAACACCACCTCATAACCACCACTCCTGCTGCTGCTACTGCTTCTACTACTACTGCTACTGCTACTACTACTACTACTACTGCTACTACTACTACTACTATTGCTACTGCTACTACTACTGTTACTGCTACTGCTTCTGCTACTACTACTGCTACTGCTACTGCTACTACTACTACTGCTACTGCTTCTACTACTGTTTCTTCTGCTGTATCTGCTGTCTTTGTAGCTGTAATTGTAGTAGTGGTGGTGGTGGTGGTAGTGATGGTGGTGGTAGTGGTGGTTGGTTGTTGTTGCTGTTATTGTTGTATAAGAAATAGTAGTAGTAGTAATATTCTTCCTCCTCCTCCTCCTCCTCCTCCTCCTCCTCCTCCTCCTCCTCCTCCTCCTCCTCCTCCTCCTCCTCCTCTAACTCCTTATATTCTTCTTCATGTTTCTTTTTACAACCATCCCCCCTATCACAGCCTCCTCCTCCTCCCCTCCATTCCCCTCACTCCTTCCTCCTTCCCATCATGTGTAATTGGGTTTACGCGCCTCCACCCGCCCCGTAATGCCCCGCACAGACCAGGTAGGCGGCGCGCAGGTGTTTTCCTTGATCATTACCCCTGCTTATGTCCTGACAGGGGCCCCACGTGAGACTCAGACACACGCACACACGGACACAGGGGGACACACACACACACACACACACATGTCTCATCTCGTTCTTCTGTTTGTCTCTCTCTCTCTTTCTTCCTTTTGCTCTTTTTTTCTCTATTTTCTCTCGTTTTCTCGTCTTATCTTTCCTCTTTTCTCTTTCCTTATCTCTGTTTCTCTCTACTGAAGATACAGACACACACACACACACACACACACACACACACACACACACACACACACACACACACACACACACACACACACACACTTTCCCTCTTTCCTCTCTTTCCTTTCCTTCCTTTCCCATCCCTCCCCTTATCTTCTCTTCTCTTCCTTTCCCATCCTCTTCATAATATACATTTGATCTTATTTCCCTCCTTCCCTCTCTCTCTCTCTCTCTCTCTCTCTCTCTCTCTCTCTCTCTCTCTCTCTCTCTCTCTCTCTGCATTTTCTATTTTATGTACTTTTCTCTCCTCTTTCCTCCTCCTCCTCTTCCCTCTTCTCTCCTCTCCACATATATTTTTCCTCATTTCCCTTCCCTCTCTCTACCTTTCCCTCTCTTCTCTCCCCTTTCCTCCCTGTAACTCTAACCTTATGTACTTTTCTCTCCCCTTCCCTCCTCCCCTCTTCTCTCCCCTCTTCTCTCCCCCTCCCTCCCCCTTTCCAACACTTGCAAGGAAGGGGAAACAGGCCTCTTACTATTAGGCCTAAAGACTTTTGTGTGTCTCTGGAGGTGTGTGTGTATTTGGGGGGGCGTGTGGAGAGAGAGAGAGAGAGAGAGAGAGAGAGAGAGAGAGAGAGAGAGAGAGAGAGAGAGAGGAAGGGTTTGTGAATGAAGAAAAATAATGATAAGAATGAAAAATACAGAATGAAAAAAAAAATAGAAAACTGGGATCATTTGAGAGAGAGAGAGAGAGAGAGAGAGAGAGAGAGAGAGAGAGAGAGAGAGAGACCCCTCATCACTTCATTACAGCCTCTAAACCAAAGAAGAAAGAAATAATGAGAGAAAAATCAATCAATAAGAAGAAAGGGATAAAGAAAACGGGAAGAGGGTGAAATTGAAGAGAGGGGGGACTAAAGTACTTCACGCTCGCCACTTGAGACTTTGATAAGAGAAATGTCAGTAACAGGGGAGGCTGGCAAGTGAGAGAGGCAATATTCAATACCAGAGAGAGAGAGAGAGAGAGAGAGATGGTTATTCGTGTTAGTGTAAAGATGTGATGTTATGTTTGTAGGAGTGTCTATTGTGGTGGTGGTGGTGGTCGTGGTGATGGTGGTGGTGGTGATGGTGATGGTGGTGGTGGTTCTCTCTCTTATCGTAAAGTTAGGAGGACAAAGAAGATAGATGATGGAAGGTCTTCTTCTTTTCTTCCTCCTCCTCCTCCTCCTCCTCTTGTTCTTGTTCTTGTTCTTGTTCATCTTCTTTTCTTCTTCTTCTTCTTCTTCCTCTTCTTCTTCTTCTTCGTTTTCTCCCTCCTCCTCCTCCTCCTCCTCCTCCTCCTCCTCCTCCTCCTCCTCCTCCTCCTCCTCCTCCTCCTCTTTAACAGTAACTCAGACCAATCCACAAACAAATCCACAACAAATCTCATCTTTTCACATTTTATTCTTCATTTTCCTCACTACAAAAATCTAAAAACAAAAAACCTTGAATAAAGAAATGCATAAAAATGACTAAAATTTCGTAATAAACCCTTGTAAATTTACCCTTCAATTATTAATACGAGGAAATTTATAGCATAGCGTTCATTTCTCTATTTATTTATTTATTTACATTTTTTTTTGTTCTGTTTTTATTATATTTTGTTCAGAGTACGATAATTTCCTTTCTCGTGTACGAAGATTTATGTCACGTTTTCTTTCATTTATTTTTAGGTAAGACTAAATTAATTCTTCGCAAGGGAATTTATTTATTATTTATTATTTTATTTTCTTATTCTATCTACCGTGTTTGTAATGTCATAATGCTGGAATAGAGAAAGGGAAGGAGGAGGAGGAGAAGGAGGAGGAGGAGGAGGAGGAGGAGGGCGGTGAAGGAAACAAGGAAGGGGTATAAGAAAAGAAAGGAAATGGAGAGGTCGAAAAGGAGGAGGAGGAGGAGGAGGAGGAGGAGGAGGAGGAGGAGGGAGAGATGGAAGAAAAGAAGGAATAGAAGGAGGAAAAGGAAAACGTAGAAGAGAAGGAAGAGAAGGACGAAGAGGTAGAAGAAAAGAAGGAAGAGGAGGAGGAGAAGGAAGAGGTAGAAAAGAATGAAGAGGAGGAGGAAGAGTTAAAAAAAGAAGGAAGGAAAGGAGGAAGAGGTAGAAGAAAAGAAAAAAGAGGAGGAGGAGGAGGTAGAAGAAAAGAAGGAAGAAGAAGAAAAAGATGTAGAAGAGGAGGAGGAGAAGAAGAAGAAGAAAAAGTAGAAGAAGAAGAAGAAGAAAAGGAAGAACCAAAATAAGAAAAACACACATAAAGTAAGAAGAGAGAGAGAGAGAGAGAGAGAGAGAGAGAGAGAGAGAGAGAGCTTCATATATGCTGCATCACTCCTGCAGTCACACCATCAAACAGAAAGTGAAGTCAGTCCTTTAGAAGCTGAAAATAACCTCGACTTTATCAAGAAAACGGGAAGCTACTGAAGGAGAAAACGGGAAACTGACGAAGGCGCTGACGAAGGAAAAAGAAAACGGAGAGATGATGAATAAAAAGAGGAATTAGAGAGAGAGAGAGAGAGAGAAAGAGAGAAATAGTGGCTTTTAATCTTTCCTCTTCCTCTTTGTGACCTGGTATAAGGAGGAGGAGGAGGAGGAGGAGGAGGAGGAGGAGGAGGAGGAGGAGGAGTGATGGTAATTCCCTAGATCTCTAAGAATGCTCAGCTGGGTCTTGTTAAGTTTATGGAAGATTATATTAAGTTGAATTAAGTTTGTTTTTTTCTTTTTAGTATTTTTAGGAGTTTTGCCAGACTGCTTGCTCTCTCTCTCTCTCTCTCTCTCTCTCTCTCTCTCTCTCTCTCTCTCTCTCTCTCTCTCTCTCCTTCCTTCCTTCGTCTTATTGGTACACCTTCTTTATTTTTATCTCCTCATTTCTTTCCTTCCTTCCTTCCTCTTACTGATACTCTTCCTTATTTTTTTCTCTCTATTCTTCTTCTTCTTTCCTCTTATATCCTCCTTCCTTCTTTCTTTCCTTCCTTCCTTCCTTCCTTCCTCTCATATTCTGCTTCTGCTTCTTCTTCTTCTTGTTCTCTATTCTTCATCTTCCTCCTTTTCTTTCCTCATATCTTCCTTTCTTTTCTTCCTTCCTTCCTTCTTTTCTTCCTTTCTTCTTTTCTTCCTTCCTTCCTTCTTTTTCTCTTATTTTCTGCTTCTTGTTCTTCTTCTAGTTCTTCTATTCTTCATCTTCCTCCTTTTCTCTCCTCATATCTTTCTTTCCTTCCCTCCTTCCTTCCTTCCTTCCTTCCTTCCTTCCTTCCTTCTTTCCCTAAAATATTAAAGTCCCGCCATCAAGTTTCCCTTCCTGTTTTCCTAATTGGTAGTTCAGGGCCATTTGTTTCCCCTAGTTCACGTTTAACAGGCTCGTTATACCCGGAAGATTGTTTATTTGTCCTTCTGTCTGTCTGTCTGTCTGTCTGTCTGTTTGTCTTTCTGTCTGTCTGTCTGTCTGTCTCTGTCTTTCTTTTTACTTTTTTTCTTTTTTTCTTCTGTCTGGTTGTCTATTTGTCTGTCTGTCTGTGTATATATCTGTCTGTCTGTCTGTCTGTTTGTCTTTCTGTCTGTCTGTCTGTCTGTCTCTGTCTTTCTTTTTTCTTTTTTTTCTTTCTTTCTTCTGTCTGGTTGTCTATATATCTGTCTGTCTGTCTGTCTGTCTGTCTGTCTGTCTGTTTGTCTTTCTGTCTGTCTGTCTGTCTGTCTGTCTCTGTCTTTCTTTTTTCTTTTTTTTTCTTTTTTTCTTCTGTCTGGTTGTCTATTTGTCTGTCTGTCTATATATCTGTCTGTCTGTCTGTCTGTCTGTCTGTCTGTCTGTTTGTCTCCTTCCCCTTTTTATTTATTTATTTTTGTTTTTCCTCTTTAGTTCTTTATCAGATTTCCTTTATGTCTTTGTTTCTCCTTTTCCTTCTATTTCCCTCTTTCTTCTATTTTATTTACCTATTTCTCCTTCATTTCTTTCTGTTTATCCCTTTGTTTTTCTCGTTTTCCTTCCTCTTCCTCTCTTTATTCTATTTTTTTTTCTTTATTTCCCTTTCGTTTCCTTTCTTCCCTCTCCCATTTTCCTTCTGTGGGTAAAAATAAATTCTCCGTTTTCTTAATGGGAAACTTTGGCAGAAATTTCCTTATTTTTTAAACAGTTTCTGAAATGTTACTTAAGTTGAAGAAAAGAACATTAGCACCTCTCTCTCTCTCTCTCTCTCTCTCTCTCTCTCTCTCTCTCTCACACACACACACACACACACACACACACACACACAGGTCGTCTCTCTCTCTCTCTCTCTCTCTCTCTCTCTCTCTCTCTCTCTCTCTCTCTCTCTCTCTCTCGACGCCGGAAAAGAAAATATTTGCCTAACTCAGCACAGGAGGAGAAAGAGGAGGAGGAAAAAGAAGAAAAGGAAGCGGAGGAGGAGGAGGAGGAGGAGGAGGAAAAGAAAAAAGAGGAGGAGGAGGAGGAGGAGGAGTCGAGAGTGAGAGAGTAAGTGGGAGTGCGTTTAAACATACATACAAACATAGTTCTACTCCTCCTCCTCCTCCTCCTCCTCCTCCTCCTCCTCCTCCTCCGGGGTTAAAATTAATTAGTCTTTGTTGACGTTCCTCCCGCCGCCATCGCCTCCTCCCGCCTCGCTGGGTCACGGCGGGAGGAAAAGCAAATTTCTTCCTCCTCCTCCTCCTCCTCCTCCTCTTCCTCCTCCTCCTCCTCCTCCTCCTCCTCCTCCAGTAGTCGTTGTCATCTTTCTTCTCCTTCTTCACCTCCTTCTCCATCTCCTTCTTTAGATTCTCCTCCTCCTCCTCCTCCTCCTCCTCCTCCTCCTCCTCCTCCTCCTCCTCCTCCTCCTCTTCCACATCTTCCTCCTCCTCGTTGCTCTATTAATATTCCTGAAAGAGAGAGAGTGTGTGTGTGTGTGTGTGTGTGTGTGTGTGTGTGTGTGTGTGTGTGTGTGTGTGTGTGTACCAGCTTTAAAATTTGAGTATATTTTTATTTTATTTTTTTTTTCATTTTAGTGTGAAGTGATTTACTTTCATGTCCCCCTCTCTCTCTCTCTCTCTCTCTCTCTCTCTCTCTCTCTCTCTCTCTCTCTCTCTCATAACTGGAGGCATTTAGCGGGTTGAGGTAAAGGTGAGGAGGAGGAGGAGCAGGAGAAGGAGGAGGAGGAGGAGGAGGAAGAGAAATGGAGGAGGCGCGGAAGGAAAGTGAAGGAGGAGAGGTAAAGGAGAGAGAGGGAGAGAGGTTTTAGGAGGAGGAGGAGGAGGAGGAGGAGGAGGAAGAAGAGAAATGGAAGAGGAGAGAGGTTTTAGGAGAAGAAGAAGAAGAGGAGGAGGAGGAGGAGCAGGAGGAGGAGGAGGAGGAGGAGGAGGAGGAGGAGGAAGAGGCCAGGAGGAAATTGGGGAAGCGCGAGGAACGAGAGAGAGAGAGAGAGAGAGAGAGAGAGAGAGAGACCCTTCATCTGCATTCGACGTGAGAGAAACCACCTATATCAATTATGCCCAAAACTTACCTCCCCCTCTTCCTCCTCCTCCTCCTCCTCCTCCTCCTCCTCCTCCTCCTCCTCCTCCTCCTCCCAAAACCCTATATCAAGCCTACCATTAAACCCACAGCCCCGGGGAGAGAGAGAGAGAGAGAGAGAGAGCCTCCAATCAAATCTTTTCCACAAGGTTTCCTCCATTAAAAGATTCTCCTCCAAGATATTTCCTCCAAAAGTTTCCTCCTCCTCCTCCTCCTCTTCCTCCTCCTCCTCCTTCTCCATAAATGTTTTCGTCAATTATTTATCTCTCTCTCTCTCTCTCTCTCTCTCTCTCTCTCTCTCTCTCTCTCTCTCTCTCTCTCTCTCAAAAATAACAAGTGTAAAAAAAAAGGAAGAAAAGAAAAAAAGAGAAAGAAAGAAGTGAAAATATTGAATGAAAGGAAGAAAATGGAGAAAAGGAGGAGGAGGAGGAGGAGGAGGAGGAGGAGGAGGAGGCGGAGGAGGTAAGAGAAGTGAAAATTTAACATCAAAGGAAGAAAGATGAAGGAGATTGAAAGGATGAAGGTGTGGAAGAAAGAGGAGGAGGAGGAGGAGGAGGAGGAGGAGGCCAAACAGCTACAAAAGTCCACTAAAGTCCACCCAATCAGAGAAGAAGAAGAGTAAGAAGAGGAGAAGAAGAAGAGGAGGAAGTGGAGGAGGAGGAGGAGGAGGAGGAGGAGGATCTGTGTCCGCTCGTATAAGGAAGACAATATTTCTCGGGGTAAAACAGTTGTAGGGAGCAGCTGTGTGTGTGTGTGTGTGTGTGTGTGTGTGTGTGTGTGTGTGTGTGTGTGTGTGTGTGTGTGTGTGTGTGTGTGTGTGTGTGTGTGTGTGTGTGTCGACAGGAAGCTTGAACGCACTCTTAACTTCCTGTCTCAATTAGTGTGGGTTACCTCCTCCTCCTCCTCCTCCTCCTCCTCCTCCTCCTCCTACTCTTCTCTTCTTCCTCTTCCTCTTCCTATTGTGTTCCTTCCCTCTCATTTTCTACCTCTCTAGTTGTGTTTCTCTCTCTCTCTCTCTCTCTCTCTCTCTCTCTCTCTCTCTCTCTCTCTCTCTCTCTCTCTCTCTCTCTCTACAACAATTTGAAGCAAAGAACTTTATGAACTTTACGTGATAATCCACTCACACACACACACACACACACACACACACACACACACACACACACACACCATGTACTATACTCTTTCTCCATTATACGTACATACATACATACACAAACACACAGACAGACAGACAGACACAGACAGACGGACAGGCAGGCGGTTGTTTCCCCTCAGGTTATATGCTTTCTGAGGGGAAAAATATCTTTGTGGTACTGGTAGACGAGGGGAAAGAGGGGAGGAGGAGGAGGAGGAGGAGGAGGAAGAAGAGGAAGAGAGAGAGAGAGAGAGAGGAAAGCAAAAGGTGAAAGATGTCTAAGAATTTTACCCTCTCTCTCTCTCTCTCTCTCTCTCTCTCTCTCTCTCTCTCTCTCTCTCTCTGTTTTTCCCTTTAAACTCCCTTCATTTCTGTCTTCCTCTCTCTCTCTTTTCTGTTTTCCCTTCTTTTCCCCTCTTTTCCCCTCTTACCATCAATTATTCTCCCTTTTCCTTTCCCTATCATCATCCTAACCATCACAGCATCCCTTCTCTTCTATCTCCTCTTCTCCTTCCCTTCTCCTCCCCTCTCTTCCCCTCTCTCCCCTCTCCCTCTCCCCTCACTCCTTCCGTGACAATGATGGGTGTATCCCGCTCTTCCCCTCGATCAAAACCATTAATAGTCTACCCTCTCCCTCTCTCTCTCTCTCTCTCTCTCTCCTCTCACTCTCTCTCTCCCCTCTCCCTCTCTTAGCCTCTACACCATGATTAGTAGTAAATGGCTTAATCAGTACGTCTGTCTGTGTGTCTGATTCCCTCTCTCTCTCTCTCTCTCTCTCTCTCTCTCTCTCTCTCTCTCTCTCTCTCTTTATTCTCCTTTCATCTCTTTTTTTCCTCAATTTTCCTCTTTTTCCCTTCATTTTATTCTATCTCTTTTTTCTTATCTTCTTTCTCATCTCTTCATTATTTACTTTTTTTATTTTCTCTCCTTTTTTTAATCCATCTCTTCTTTTCTTCATTTCATCCATTTCTTATTTTCATTTCTTCTCTTCCTCTTCCTTTTCTTCCATCTGTACTTATTCTCGTTTTCTCTTCCTTTTCTTTTCTTTTATTTCATCTTCTCTTCCTCCTTTTCCTCCTTTTCTCCGTTTCTCTCCTATTCCTTATTTCTGTTTCATCTCCTCCTTTTCATCCATACTTTTTCCTTATCTCCCTATTTCTTTCATTTTTCATCTCTTTCCTTTTCATCCGTCTCTCTCTCTCTCTCTCTCTCTCTCTCTCTCTCTCTCTCTCTCTCTCTCTCTCTCTCTCTCTCTCTTCCCATTCCTTACCTCTCATCTCTTACCTCCCATCCCTCTCCCATCCCTCTCCTTTCCTTATCTCTCTCTTTTATCCTTCCCTCTCTCTGTCTCTCCTTTCCTTATCTCTCCGTTATCTCTCTTCTGACTAACACAGCTTGGCGTCGCGTGCTGCCTGACTGACTGGAGAGAGAGAGAGAGAGAGAGAGAGAGAGCCTTATCTTTACCCAGGTTGTGTTGGTGATACCGAGATATGAGTGTTGTTGTTGTTGTTGTTGTTGTTGTTGTTGTTGTTGTAGATGGACAGAATGTTTTTATCATTTTTTTTTCTTTTTCAATCTTCAAAAATTAGAGAAATGCAATAGAATTTTTCCTCCTCCTCCTCCTCCTCGTCTTCCTCCTCCTTTTCCTCCTCCTCCTCCTCCTCCTCCTCCTCCTCCTCCTCCTTATCATATCACAAACATCAACATCAAACATATTCTCTCTCTCTCTCTCTCTCTCTCTCTCTCTCTCTCTCCAAATGGACACAATACCTCTGCTGATAAGAAGTAATCCCTCCTATCGTTACCGGAAGAGAGGAGGAGGAGGAGGAGGAGGAGGAGGAGGAGGAGGAAGGAAGAAGGAAGAAGAGGGAGGGAGGAAGGGAAGATGAAGGGGATGATAGTGGCGTGTTGTACTGGCCCTCTGCGTGACTGCCATAATCTCTCTCTCTCTCTCTCTCTCTCTCTCTCTCTCTCTCTCTCTCTCTCTCTCTCTAGTTTCATTTTTAGTGTCCTAGAGTGCGTGTTCATGTGTGTGTGTGTGTGTGTGTGTGTGTGTGTGT
>NC_059282.1:9251055-9256055 GCF_017591435.1 Portunus trituberculatus
AAGAGAAGGGGGAGGAGAGGAAGCAGAAGGTAAAATGTAAAAGAAAGAGGAGAGAAGAAAGAAAAAAAAAGAGGAAGAGGAGGAAAGGAAGAAGAAAAGCATAGAAGAGAGAGGAACAGAAGAAGAAGGAGGAGGAGGAGGAGGGAGGAAGAAGAAATTAAAACATAGAAGAGAGAGGAAGAGAAGGAGGAGGACGAGAGGGGGGGAAGAAGAGAAAGGAAGAAGAGGAGGAGGAAGAGAAGAGGTAGGAAGAAAAAGGAAGCGTAAAAAAGAGAAAAGGAAGAGGAGGAGGATGGAGAGGAAGAAGAAGAAGAAGAAGAGAGAGAGAGAGAGAGAGAGAGAGAGAGAGAAGATGATGAAGAAAATAAGATACATTAAAGATAACCGTTAGAGAGAGAGAGAGAGAGAGAGAGAGAGAGAGAGAGAGAGAGAGAGAGAGAGAGAGAGAGAGAGAGAACTGGCTTATCTCTCACCCACAGTTGTCCCTTCCCCTCCCCTTTCCTCCTACCGTTAACTAATCCCTCCCACCCTCCCTCTCCCCCCACTTCCCCTCTGTACCTACTCCCCTCACCCACTTCCCCTCTCTTCCCTCTTCCACGTAAACAGCGTCAAAATTTAGCGTTCAAACGAGGAAATATGAGATAAGAGAGAGAGAGAGAGAGAGAGAGAGAGAGAGAGAGAGAGAGAGAGAGAGAGTATATTATCGGTTAAACGTGGATAAATAAGAGTGAGAGATAGATAGAATTAAATAGAGAGAAGAGAGAGAGAGAGAGAGAGAGAGAGAGAGAGATAAGTGTTTATTATTATCAACTAAATGTAGATAAATAAGAAAGAAAAGAAAATAAACAAGAGAGAGAGAGAGAGAGAGAGAGAGAGAGAGAGAGAAAAATTACACCTTTTTTTTTTCATTTCCATTTATCACTTTTTTTCCACTCCTACCTGTCCGTCACACCTGGTCACGTCTAACTGCCTTACTTACTCTTTACCTGTCCATTCCCCTCCCGTCACAACACTCGCCTTCCGTTTAATTGCCTGGTGTTGCTTATTTATTAGCTAATTGTCGCTCACTCATCGTGTTCTCGTTAATTGTTACCTTTAATCACGCTCCGCTCACCTGTCTGGCTTCCCTTTCACCCTTTCTCACCCATACCCTTTCCCTGTTTACTCCCTTCTGTTACCCATATATTAATTTCCCCTTCTCTACCTCTTCCCTTCCCTCATGTCAGCTCTTTTCACCCCTTCACTCTTTCCTCTCTCCCTTACTTTCACCCCTTCACTCCTTCCTGTCTCTCTTACTGTCAGACTTTTGCCCATACTCTGCTAAGCTTCCATATACTTATCCATATACATCCTTTCTATTCCTCGTCTTTTTATGTTCAGTTTTTCTTCTGATTTGCTTCACTCCTCCTCTCTTCGTCCTTGTCCTTGTCCTCCTCCTCCTCCTCCTCTTCTTCCTCCTCTTCCTCCTCCTCCTCCTCTTCCTCCTAGTGTTATCTGTAGACAAATCGATATAGATATTGTTTGTATTGTGAGTCGTTTGGTTTAATCTTCGTTCATAACAACAACAACAACATTTACTTTTACTTTTACTTCTTCTACTACTACTACTACTACTACTACTACTACTACTACTACTACTATTACTACTGTTTCATCGGTAGTAGTAGTAGTAGTAGTAGTAGTAGTAGTAGGAAATGTGACACTTTAAATACAAGAAGGAGAGAGAGAGAGAGAGAGATAGATAGAGAGAGAGAGAGAGAGAGAGAGAGAGAGAGAGAGAGAGAGAGAGAGAGAGAGAGAAAGGTAATAAGGATAAAAAAAATGGCGATAACAGTAAAAATAAAACTTAACACTCTCATTTCCTCACACACACACACACACACACACACACACACACACACACACACACACACACATGCAGGATCCTAAACACCTGTAATTCCAAGCTTTCCATTGCGTTTGTCTGTCCCTGATGTGTCCCTGCGTGTCCGGCCCTTTAATCTTACCTGTGCGAATCACGACATGGTCACGAACACCTGGGATTAGAGGTGGTGGTGGTGGTGGTGTTGACGATGGTGACGGTGGTGGTGATGGTGGTGGTGGTGGATTGAAAGTGATGGAGTGCGTTTGGCTGAGGTTTAAGTGAGGTTTGGTTTGAGTTGGGTCAAGTTAGGTTAGGTTAGATTGAAGCTTAGTTAGGTTAGGTTAGGTAAGTTTTAAGTAAGGTTAGAACAAGGTAGGTTAGGTTAGGTTAGATAGAGAGTAACGTAAGGTTAGATTAAAGTAGGTTGGGTAAGGTTAGACACAAGTTAGGTTAGATAAAGTAAGATTATGACTGGAATCTTTAAATAGAGGATTGAATACCGTGAGTGTAGCATTGAAGGGGCGCTGGAAGACATACAGTGGTGGCTGGAATGCGTGACAGGCAGGGAAGTGGGGAAGACAGGTGAGGGGCGGAGGGGGGAGCGTTGGGGAAGGGCGGAGTTCTCTATGTGTCTGGGGTGTTTTAAAGGGGATGTGAAAAGGGGGTTGGGGGCGAAGGGGGGACGAGTTTTGGGCTGGGTCTTAAGGGTGAGTAAGGTAAGGAAAGGTAAGGTAAGAAAGGGCTGGGTAAAGGTAAGGTTATGTTCAGTTAGGTTAGGTTTGCTTGTGTTACTTTAGGTTAGAGAGAATTAAGGCTTGTATTCTGAAACGCACACACTTTGACTTCCCCAAAACACACTTAAATGCCCCTAAAAACACTCAAACACCCACCAAAAATATGAAAACCCCGCAAATGAATCCCAAAACACCAAACTGGAAGATAATCGTGTGTTTAAGAGTATTTATGTCTCTGGTGACGGATTGGCAAAATTTCTACCTTATTAAAAGAAAAACTCTTGAAAACCTCGCTAGTTGTCTCTATGGCCTTGCAAAATTGTCGTATTGAGAAGGGAAGGAGTTAGATAATGCTTGGTTATGTTAAGTTAGGAAAGCTTTCGTTAAGGTAGATAAAGTTAGGGAGAGTAAGGCTAAAATAAGTAAGGTCAGGTCAGGTTAGGTAAGGAAAGGATAATTAAGTAAGGTAAGACAAGGTTGCAGGAGTATTAGGGCAGGTGTGGCTAGGTTAATTAACGTTATATATGGCACCATTACGGAAGGAAGGAAAGGTGAGACCAGGTGAGTTAAGGGAGAGGTATAGGGAAGGAAGGAAGGAAAGAGGAGATGAAAGAAAATGAAGGAAGAAAAGATAAGAAAATGGAGGAGATACAGAAGGAAAAGGAAAGGGAAATAAAGGAAAACGAAGGAAGAAGGAAGAAGATGAGGAAGGGAAACACAAGAGAGAAGTGACAGTATAATAAAAATGAAAGGAAGAGAAGTGAAATAAGGAAAACCAAAGAAGAAGTAAGGAAAAGAAAGAAAACATGATAATGAAAATAAAGAAGGAAGAGAAAAAGTAAGATACAAAAACAAGGATATAGTAAGAAAAGAGAGATAAAGTAAGAGAAAGAAGAGAGAGAGGCAATAAAAAAACACAAGTAAAGAGAAGAGATAAGGAAAAGGAAAGAGAAAGGGAGAAAGAGAGGAAGGAAGTTGAAGGAAAATAAAGAAAAGACGAAATAAAAATTAGAAAAACAGGAAAAAGTAAGAAAAAGAAGAGAGAGACAATAAAAAACACATGTAAAGACACGAGATAAGGAAAAGGAGAAGAGGTTAAGAGAAGAAGGGAGTTTAGGCAAGCCAGGGAAGGTAAACGATCAGTGAGGGAAGGAAACATATGGCTGGGTGAGGGAGGAGGAGCCTTAATCAGGGAGGGATCACGGAGAAGGACGTGGGATGGACTCTAGGATACCAGAGAGAGAGAGAGAGAGAGAAGAAATAAGGTAAGAAGTAAAAGAAGAGATGTGAAAGAAAAGATGGTGAGGTATCCAAGAGAGAGAGAGAGAGAGAGAGCGTGTACCCAATATATTCTAAGGAGTGATGCATTTGACCTGAAGGCGGTGTGGTGGTATTGAGGGGCTGTCAGGAACCTGTCTTGTGGTCCTTAAAATGCTGTCAGAGAGAGAGAGAGAGAGAGAGAGAGAGAGAGAGAGGGTTGCAGATACATGGTGTGGAGGGAAGATGGAGGAAAAATGAAGTGTGAGAGAGAGAGAGAGAGAGAGAGAGAGAGAGAGAGAGAGAGAGAGTTTAGTGTGGTGTAATGGAAGAGGCAAGCAGGAAAACAATCTCTCTCTCTCTCTCTCTCTCTCTCTCTCTCTCTCTCTCTCTCTCTCTCTCTCTCTCTCTCTCTCTCTCTCTCTCTCTAATCCTTCATTTGCATACCGAACCCTTTTCACACGGGACTGAATCGTCTATAAAGAAGTTACTGTTGTGTTATTCTTTATCATTTCCCCTCTTATTCCCCTCTTTATCACATTTACCTTCCATTCCCTCTATTTGTACTCCTTTTTATTGTTCTCAGTAGTAGTTGAAGCAGAGAGAGAGAGAGAGAGAGAGAGAGAGAGAGAGAGAGAGAGGGGTTCAAGGTTAGGTCTCCACTGGGCATGGTAAATATTTGTGGTGGAGGAAAGGGAAGAGGGAAGAAGGAGAGGGGAGGGGAGGGGAGAGGGGAGTTGGCTGTGATATTAAGTGTGTCTAGCGAGGGGAGAGAAGGAGAGTGGGGGAGGGGAAAGAGTTGGTGACGTCACATATGAAGAGAGGGAAGATGGTCTGTGTCCCCTCTCTCTCTCTCTCTCTCTCTCTCTCTCTCTCTCTCTTTTATTTTTCCCCTCACTTTCATTGTTTCCCGTTTTGTTTTTCCCTTTGTTCCCCTCACTCACTTTTTTCTCTTATTTTCTTACTTATTTTTCTTTTTACTTCATGTTTCCCTCACTTTTCCTATTCTTTTCCCCTCACTTTGCTTTCCTTTCCTCTTGTTTTTCCCCTCAAAATATTTCCTTAACACATTTTTTTTCTTATTATTTCTTGTTTCCCCTCAAATAGTCTTTCACTTTTCCCCTCTCACTTTTCACTTCCCTCCA
>NC_059282.1:9261055-9268555 GCF_017591435.1 Portunus trituberculatus
AACTTAATCTAACTAACCTACTACTGTTACCACCACCACCACCACCACCACCACCACCACCACCCTCCCAGCCTCCCCCTTCATGAATATTCAATGCGTTATGTAAATGGGAATGTAAATTAAATTGGAAATGGAATGGTTTTTTCGCCTAAGAAAGATTAACTAAAAGGGAGAAAACAGAGATAATTCAACTCAGGCCTTTATTGACGATTGGCTTAAGATTGAGAGAGAGAGAGAGAGAGAGAGAGAGAGAGAGAGAGAGAGAGAGATTGTTATTATGGAAGATACACAGATGAAGATTATGTTCTCCTCCTCCTCCTCCTCCTCCTCCCCCTTCTCCTCCTCCTCCTCCTCCTCCTCCTCCTCCTCCTCCTCCTCCTCCCTCCTCCTCCTCCTCCTCCTTCTCCTCTTACTACTACTACTACTACTACTACTACTACTACTACTACTACTACTACTACTACTACTACTATAAACTAACTAAATATTCTCTTTATTTGCAGGTAAGGTTGAAACTCCACTACTTCTGCGTTTGGGGATGACCCGTATGTAAGTATATACGTAACACACACACACACACACACACACACACACACACACACACACACACACACACACACACACACGTACTTATGATATTATGATAATGAAAACATGCACGCACACAAGAGAGAGAGAGAGAGAGAGAGAGCGCCACACCCTTATGCATGTGCGACAGGTGTGGGAAGTAGTAATGAACATAAATATACCTGTTAATGGCTTAAAAACACACCTATATAGAAGAGGAATAGGGGCAGGTGACAACACACACACACACACACACACACACACACACACACACACACACACACACACACACACACACATCATATACCTCCCCCAATCCCCATATGTATATTTTCAGTATGTATGTACTGCAATTCCTAATAAACCGTGTATTATTATTATTATTATTATTATTATTATTATTATTATTATTATTATTATTATTATTATTATTACACACACACACACACACACACACACACAGACACACACGAATAATTTGAGAATGGCGTATTTTTCTATGTTTTTCTATACAACAACAACAACAACAATAATAATAATAATAATAATAATAATAATAATAATGGCGCCAAACGTAACTCAGGCAATCAAATTCGGAAATGATGCGTGGGCAAAAAAAAAAATAATGAAATCTCTGTTAATGCCACCGTTGAATTGATACCTCATCCCGTGTCGTGTCATCAAGTCATTGGGTGTTATTGGTGTTGCGTTGTATTGATTCATTTACGTGTCTATCTATTTGTGATGGATTGTTTTCATTGTTTGTTTGGTTTGTGTATGCATTTATTTATTTTTTTGCCTTTTTCTTTTCACTACCCTTATTTTTTCTTTTATTCATTTTTTTTCTTTATTTATTTATTTATTATTTTTCTTGTCTTTTGATGTTTACGTTCCTCTGATTTTTTTTGCTTCTTTTATTTCTTTGATCCATTTTTTCATCCATTTTTTTATTTATTTTGTCTCTGCATTTATTTCTTGCCCTTTTTTCTTTTCAATATCGTTATTTTTTTCAGCTTTATTTTGATTTTGTTTTGTTTATCTATTCGTTTTTTTTTTTTATGTTTGTGTTGTTTTTATCTTTATTTCATTTTATTTTCATTTTTTTTGTCTTTTTTCATGTTTACGTTCCTGATTTTTTTTTCTTTATTTCTTTACGTTATTTGATCGTTTGTTCTGTTCATCTCTTCTTATTCTTATCGTTATTTATTCATTTTCTTTCCTATCGTCCTCCTTTTATCTTTCTAGTATCGCTCATTCTTATCTTCTAATTTCTTCATTATTTTCTCTTTCCTTTCCTTTCTTTTCTTTCTAATTTCCATCTTCATTTTTCCCTTCTCCTTCCTTTCCTGTCTTTTTAACAATCCATCCATTTTCCTCCTGTTTTTCTAATCCTTTTTTTCATTTCTATTATAATTTTCCCTTCTTCTTCCTTTCCTATCATCTTTTTAATTTACATCTCTATTTCTCTCTTCGTTTCCTATCTCCTTTTTCAACTTCATCTCCGTTTTCCCCTTCCCCCTTCTTTTTTTTCATTTATCTCTCCATTTTCCCATCCCCTTCCTTTTCCCTATCATCTTTTTAACTTCCACATTCATTTCCTCTTCCTTATCGATCTTTTTTTCTTATATCCATCCATTTTCCTCTTCCTTTCCTATCATCTGTTTCAATTTCCATCTCCATTTTTCGCTTCCTTACGTATCATCTTTTAACTTCATTTTTTCCTTCTCTTCTTTTCTACCATCTTTTTTTTTAAGTCTCCTCTCCCTTACTTTCCCTCCCATGCTATCAATACCCCCACAAACTGATTTCCTCAATTTCTTACCTTCTTCATTACTTTTCCTCTCGTGGTGTCGCTACTGCACACGCCCCGCCCACCAGACCCTCTCCACCAATCACAGGGCGAGGTGGGCGGTGACGTAATCTGGCGCCTGTTTTACCTTTCCTGCGTGGAGATGGACGGGCCAATTAGAACACAGAATGGCCGTGTCTCAGGTGTGATTGCTTAATAAGATGTCACGGTAGCGTCGGACACGTGACACGCCAGGTAACATTTGCAGGTGCCTTAACTAATGGAGGTATACACGTACGTACATATACACGTGCTTTTAATTGGTGGTTACGTGCATTTAGACTTTCAGACTCTCAGACAGACATACGTGCTTGTTATTTTTTTTTTTTAATGATTTTGTGTTTATTTTGGAAGTGTGTGTGTTTTCTGTTTTTTCTTTTCTCTTTCTTTCTTGTTTTTTTCTTATTTATTTCCTCAACTAGGGCTGGATTGCTATTTTTTTCTTATTTACTATTATTTTATTCTCTATTCGCGTTTATTTCATCGAAGGAAGATTGCAGGGAAAAAAATATTACTACTTTTTCTCTATACCGTTATAAAACTAGCCAATCACAACCTTTTCTCTCCATGACGTCATAAAATCAACCAATCACAACCTTTTCTCTCCATGACGTCATAATTACAACTTTTCTTTCTCCTTGACGTCATAAAATCAACTTAAGACAACATTTTTTTTCTTTCTTTATCGTCATAATTACAATTTTTCTCTCTATGACATCATAATCACACCTTTTTCTCTCTGACGTCATAAAATCAACCTAAAACAACTTTTTTTTTATTTTCTGAGACGTAATGAAGCGAGCCAATCCCAGCCAGTCGAGCGTGTCACGTGGTTATGACGTCCGCGAGATGCAAGATTCAGAACCAGGGATAAAAATAGCGTTAAAAGGTCACAAAACAGTAATATCGTGACCGGGAACAGCAGTGGCGTACCTGTAGAGATACCCTGAGTTGTCCTCTTGTGACTGTAGCTGGCAGAAAAAAAAGATTGGTCAAAGAAAATGTAAAAGATGAAATAGTTTGCAGTGTGTGGAGAGAATGTCGATGTGAAGTTATATTATTTTCTGTTTTTGTGTGTGTAAGATGGGAAGGTTGGCCTAGAGTGACATAAAACTAGTAAAAAGGCCCATTTGGTTGCCAGTTCACATGCAGGTCCGAGAGTTAGCCTAGAAAAGGGGGATAAATGTCTTACCCTTTTCAGTACCGAGACACATTGTTTTCCTTGATTTTTGGGTACGATTAGACCATTTTATTTGCATTAGGAGGAGGCTAAGGAGGTCAAAAGATTAATGGCCAGAGTCTTCACTATTCAAATCTCCACATAAGTTTCTCAAGCGTTATAAAATGACCAAATAGTAACCAGAATGAATATGAAAACGCGTCCTGGTGCTGAGGAGATTGATTTATGTGAAGCCAAGTTGTAGGAAGTTAGAAATACAGAAGCGGAGAGGGAGTTCCAGAGTTAACCGGAGAAAGATGAGTATAATAAAAAGTAACATCAATTTTCGTACCTAGGATAAGAAAAAAAAATAAATATAACAATGATAATAAATGCAATAAATAAAATAACGAAAACATGCAATTAATCTAAATCGTACGAATAATTGAAGAAGATAGGCCTACCCCAGAAGCAACACAGCTAAACCCTAACCTTGAGACTGCATATAGCTTGTAGGCCTATCCAATTCTGTGATAATTAGAAAAATGTTAGGTAGTGTAGGCTGAAAAATTGTAAAAAAAAAATATGAGTGACTGTCTTTAATTTTAGCAGTGTTGAAGTGGTGTTGGGTGTTATAGCAGTGTTGAAGTGGTGTTGGGTGTTATAGCAGGGTTGAAGTGGTGTTGGGTGTTATAGCAGTGTTGAAGTGGTGTTGGGTGTTATAGCAGTGTTGAAGTGGTGTAGGGGGTGTTATAGCAGTGTTGAAGTGGTGTAGGGGTGTTATAGCAGTGTTGAAGTGGTGTAGGGGTGTTATAGCAGTGTTGAAGTGGTGTAGGGGTGTTATAGCAGTGTTGAAGTGGTGTAGGGGTGTTATAGCAGTGTTGAAGTGGTGTAGGGGTGTTATAGCAGTGTTGAAGTGGTGTAGGGGGTGTTATAGCAGTGTTGAAGTGGTGTAGGGGTGTTATAGCAGTGTTGAAGTGGTGTAGGGGTGTTATAGCAGTGTTGAAGTGGTGTTAGGGGTGTTATAGCAGTGTTGAAGTGGTGTTAGGGGTGTTATAGCAGTGTTGAAGTGGTGTTAGGGTGTTATAGCAGTGTTGAAGTGGTGTTAGGGGTGTTATAGCAGTGTTGAAGTGGTGTTAGGGGTGTTATAGCAGTGTTGAAGTGGTGTTAGGGGTGTTATAGCAGTGTTGAAGTGGTGTTAGGGGTGTTATAGCAGTGTTGAAGTGGTGTTAGGGGTGTTATAGCAGTGTTGAAGTGGTGTTAGGGGTGTTATAGCAGTGTTGAAGTGGTGTTAGGGGTGTTATAGCAGTGTTGAAGTGGTGTTAGGGGTGTTATAGCAGTGTTGAAGTGGTGTTAGGGGTGTTATAGCAGTGTTGAAGTGGTGTTAGGGGTGTTATAGCAGTGTTGAAGTGGTGTAGGGGGTGTTATAGCAGTGTTGAAGTGGTGTAGGGGGTGTTATAGCAGTGTTGAAGTGGTGTAGGGGTGTTATAGCAGTGTTGAAGTGGTGTAGTGGGTGTTATAATTGCTGTACCTTGTTTTGGCAGCCGGATGAAAGAAAACCAACATACAAATTCCCAAAATGAAAACAGGGAAGGAGAAAAAAAAAAAAGATGTGAGTGAGTGAGGGAAAATTGTGGGGAGAGGATTGTGGGGGAGGAAGGGAGAGTGGGAGAGCGTGGGAGATGAAAGAGTTTACGTGGTTCTTGAAAACTGTCGTAATTCATGAAAGAAAGTGTGTGAGAGTGTGAAATATTGGTCTGTTGAGGTGAGAGAGCTGGAAACCATTACTTGAGAGAGAGAGAGAGAGAGAGAGAGAGAGAGAGAGAGAGAGAGAGTGTGTGTGTGTGTGTAAATAAGTCGTTAATATCAATAAACATGCATAATATCTCGAATGCTACCTCTCTCTCTCTCTCTCTCTCTCTCTCTCTCTCTCTCTCTCTCTCTCTCTCTGGGGAATATGCGCCCTGTCTCTCCATCACTTCAAAACACTCCTCCCTCGGGACACTGTGTTATGCAAGCCTGCCCTCCACCACCAACACAAGAGAACACAAATGAAGGACGAACAGCTGCTGACGTGTTCCCCCCACCCTTACTAAACCACATAAGTTAACGATGTAGAGGGTTTTGGATAGTAAAGTTGAAGAGTTATCCCCATCAATACAATACTAGTAAAGGATGTAGGTAGTAAAGTGTTTGGATAGTAAAGCTTAAGGTTTCTCCCCATCAGTGTGTTACTAATAAGAGGAATTAGTTAGTAAGAGGTTATGATAGTACAGATGAAGGCTCCTCCCCACTAATATTCTTCTGATAAAGGGTGTAGATACTAAAAAGGGAAGTTTTTCACCACCAACCTGTCTGTTCCCAACGCCACGCGCCAACACAGTGCTGTGCAGAGGCAAAACATCGCAGTATTTTTAACCCCCTAAAGTTTTACCAACACAAACACAACGTGTCGCGAAATGTTAAAAAAAGAAAAAAATATAGAACACTGCGGCCACACACACACACACACACACACACACACACACACACACACACACACACACAGTAACACCGACACTAATCCCACGGCAGCAGCTTAGCGGAGGAAAAGTCGTGTTAACTTATATACATCCGTGAGAGAGAGAGAGAGAGAGAGAGAGAGAGAGAGAGACAGACATTCCACATCCTCCACTTGTGTCACACCTGTCATTCCACCTGAGGAAGCAATCAGCTAACACACCTCTTCCACTCCTCCTCTTCCTCCTCGTCCCCCTCTTCTTCCTTCTCTTTTCCACCTCATGTTCCTTCTCTTCCTCTTCTCCATCAATTTATTCCACCTCCTCTTCCACCAATGTCTCTTGTCCACACACTCTTTCTTCTTCTTCTTCTTCTTCTTCTTCTTCTTCTTCTTCTTCTTCTTCTTCTTCTTCTTCTTCTTCTTCTTCTTCTTCTTCATCTTCTATTTTCATTTCCTCTGGTTCTCCTTTTCCTCTTACTCTAGCTCTCCTCTTTTTCCCCTCCCTCTTCCACTCTCTTTTTTCTTCTCCCTGTCAATCCTTCACTCTCCCTTCCTCTCCTTGCATTCTTCTACTCTCACTCTTCCTCTCCCATCCTCTTGTACTCGTCCCACTCTCTCCCTGCCATTCTCTTTCCTACTTTTCCTCCAGCTACCTTTCTCTCTCCCTGACGTCTTTCCTCTCCCTCTCCCTCTCCCTCTCCCTTTTTCTCTCCCACTCTCTCTCTGTGCCACAGGTTTCTTCAACACACACCTTTAATCAACGCGCCTCTACCTGTTCGATTCCTCTCTCTCTCTCTCTCTCTCTCTCTCTCTCTCTCTCTCTCTCTCTCTCTCTCTCGCTCTTTCGGTAGACCTGTCCAAATAAGATAGAGATATTTCACTTTCATTGATATGGGAGAGAGAGGGAGAGAGAGAGAGAGAGAGAGAGAGAGAGAGAGATGGTCAGGGAATAGAGAAGATTGAGAAAAGTTAGGTGCTAAGGATTTTTCTCTCTCTCTCTCTCTCTCTCTCTCTCTCTCTCTCTCTCTCTCTCTCACCTACAATCCCTAACTTGAAAGAAAGAAAGAAACCAAGAGAGAGAGAGAGAGAGAGAGAGAGAGAGAGAGAGAGAGAACAAAGACCTAACAATGCCCTTCAGGATCAAGAAGAAGAAGAAGAAGAGGAAGAGGAGGAGGAGAAGCAGAAAAGAAGATGTCAAAGATTCAAGTTAACTCCCTCCTGTCCCATCTTGTACCAGGGACCGTGTGTTACCTTGAAGCGACCTAACTTCGTGACTGCACTCTGCTGGGGCTAGGGAAAGACTAAGGCCAGGACGGAAGGAATAGACAATGGGGCTAGAGAGATAGTTAAAGACAGCGTATGGATAAAGGAGAGGAGAAAGATAGGGAGATAAGGAAAAGGAGAGAAATGGGTGAGGGAGAAAGG
>NC_059282.1:9273555-9276055 GCF_017591435.1 Portunus trituberculatus
AGGAGGAGGAGGAGGAGGAAGAGGAGGAAGATAATGAAGGATAGACGATAAATGCAAAAGAATAAGGAGAAGAAGAAGGAGGAAGATGGATGAAGTGATGAAAGAAGGAGGGAAGAGAAGTAGAAAAGAAGTAGAATGAGAGAAATGGAAAACGAAAAGAGAAGTGGAAAAAAAATGACAGAATATGTAAAGGAAAGTATAAGACAGGAAATAAGGAATAGAGAGAGAGAGAGAGAGAGAGAGAGAGAGAGAGAGAGAGAGAGAGAGAGAGAGAGAGAGAGAGATGGAAGAATCTCATCATAGTAAATGTTTGTTTGTTCAGAAGATTATATGGGGCAAGAGAGAGAGAGAGAGAGAGAGAGAGAGAGAGAGAGAGAGAGAGAGAGAGAGAGAGAGAGAGAGAGAGAGAGAGAGAGAGGAGAAAGGAGATAGAGATAAGAAGAGAGACAGAGAGAGAGAGAGAGAGAGAGAGAGAGAGAGAGAGAGAGAGAGAGAGAGAGAGAGAGAGAGAGAGAGAGAGAGCCAACATCCCTCCCACCTAAACATGAAAACCACCCAATATGTTACTAAAAAAATGCCTAAACTAGTCAGTCCTTCCTTCTTTCCTTCCTTCTTTCCTTCCTTCCTTCCTTTCTTTTCTTCCCTCCTTCCTTCCTTGCACAGACGAACCAAGTGTCACCAGCTTTAGTTAGAAGAGAGAGATGGTGAAAGAGAGGATAAAGGCACACCAGCAGCTTTCACCGCCTCTTATCCTGTCTTTGTGGTTAATAAACGTTAAATTTGAGAGTTTTGGACCGAGTGACAAAGTTTCCCCGCTGTCGCCTTAATGGAAGGGTGATTTGCGAGTCTTGAGAGTGACTTCAGCCTCACTTAACCTCAATTCGCGGCTTTAATGGAGACTAGAATGGAGAGTTTGCCCGGGAAAGGAAAAATGAGGAGCGTAAAATCTTTCCCGCCACAGTTTGTCACGCTGTACATGCTCCACGCTGCACGCTCCACGCTCCTCGCTTCAGTAGCACCGCGCCTTTAAGAGACACCAGGCGTTTACACACTCTTGCCTTCATCGACCGTTTGTCAACACCCAACCAACGCAACTTGTACTCTCAACTTATCCTCGCTAACTTACTTGTGGTTTGACCTGCATAACTTTGCCCTGTGACTTTACGTGACTTATAGAAAACTTGATATAACTTGACTAATGTAATGTAAGAAAAACCAAACTTGTGGTACTTTTCTTAACTTAACGTAACCTTACCTAATATTGACAAAATCCAACCAAACCTAACTTCAGAAAAAAAATAAACTTGAATCACGTGAACTTAATGAAACTTAATCTAACATAACTTAGCTTAACCCCTTCAGTACCAGGACACGTTTTTGCATTTATTCTGCTTACTATTTGGTGATTAGATACAGCTTCAGAAACTTATGTGGGGTTTAAACTAGTAAAGACTCCGGCCATAAAACTTCTCACCTCCATAGACCCTTCCTAATGTAAATAAAATCGACGAATCATTCCCAAAACTCAAGGTAAAAAATGTGTCCCAGTGTTGAAGAGATTAACACAACGAAACCAAACCATATCTAACCCAACTGAAGAAACGTAAGCTAACTTTAACCTAACCTATCCTAACCTAACCAAACCCAGTCTAACCCAATCTGAACCTTACCAAAACCCACCAAACCACACAAGATGGGCTAAAAGTATCCAGGTATGTGGCATTTAAAGAGGCTGGAATGTTGGCAAGGTGCAAGCAGGTGTTAAAAGCAGCGGGAGGGGCGCGACAGGTGGGCAAACACGGCAGGTAAGGCAAGGCAAGGTGCGCTAGCTAATTAGGGAAAGCAGGGAGGGGAAACCACCACTGGGTAAATAGAGGGAAAGAGGGAGGTACGTAGTGAGGAGGAAAGAGGGAAATTGAGAAGGAAAGACGTGAGGGGAGAGACAGTCGGATAGAAGGAAAGAAGGAAATAGTGAGGAGAGAGAGAGAGAGAGAGAGAGAGAGAGAGAGAGAGAGAGAGAGAGAGAGAGAGAGAGAGAGAGAGAGAGAGAGAGAGAGAGAGAGAGAGAGAGAGAAAATAATGGAAGAGAAAGAAGAGAGAAATGAGAAGAAAAGAGCAAAAGGAAGAGAGAATTAGTGGTGAAGAAAAGTAAAAAGAAGAAAAGAAGGAGAAGGAGATAAATAGAAGAAAAAGAGAAACTAATGAAGACGAAAAACGAAATATAGAAGGAAATGATAAAAACGAAAAGGAGAAGAAGAGAAAAGGGAAAAGAGTGAGAGTGAGAGGGGAAAAGGAAGAGAAAAACAGTAAGTAGAAAATGAGGAAGAGAATAAAAATGGGAGGAAGAGAATTAGAGAGAAGAAAAGAGAAAGGAGAAAGGGGAAACAGCGAGGGGAAAAGGGGGAGGGAAACTGAGGGGAAGGTAGGTCGGCAAAGGGATTTATTGTGGTGAGGGGAATTGAAAGTTTGAAGTTAGACGGTAGAGGAAGTTAGAAGTTAG
>NC_059282.1:9286055-9341055 GCF_017591435.1 Portunus trituberculatus
GCAGTTTGCCCCGAAGATCACCCACCACTCCCCTGAGGAGCAGCAGGTGGTGAAGGACGAGAGTGTGAAGTTGGAGTGTGAGGCAAATGGCAACCCAACCCCCACCATCCGCTGGTCCAGGGAGGACGGCCACCTGCCATCCGGCGCTGAGGAGGAGGAGGTAACCTGGCCATTGAGTTTGGCCTTTGTTGTGGTATGCAACACTTCATGGCAATACAAACACTGTGTGGTGCATTTATAGACAAGAAGGGAAACATGTATAAATAGATGTGTCTTTGTGTTGTACATTTACATTTACAGCCACTGTCGAGAAACAAAAGGGGATGAAAGAATAATTTAGCCTTTTCTCTGTTTCAGAATCACTGTTCATGTTCTCTTGTATTTGTTATGAGTAAAGTTCTTTGACAGATCTGTTTAGAGTCTTGTTACTGAGATTAACCCATTTACCACCACACCACCTACTGAACCAGCCATCCATCACTTTGCAGGGGCTGAGCATGACCCTAGAAGGAGTGGACCGCCACGTGGAAGGCACCTACATCTGCACGGCTGACAACGGCATTGGAGACCCTGCCAGCGCCTCCATGGCCATCACCGTCAGCTACAAGCCAGAGATCATCACGGAGAAGGTGAGGTGTCTGTCAACAGACCTGACAGCTCACCATGCACAGCCCAGCTGCTGTACTTCATGTTAAAGTCCTCAGCCGTCTTTACTGTGTTGATTAAGCAGCTGGGAAACCATTAATCACACTGCTCTTTCCTCCACACACACACACACACACACACTCTCTCTCTAACCATTGGCCACCTCCCTCCACCTCAGACAACTGTGCGCACTGGTGAGGGGGACAAGGTGGAGCTGGTGTGCATTGTCCACGCCCGGCCAGCGCCGCAAGTGGTGTGGAGCAAGGACGGCCAGCCCATCGATGAGCCCGGCCAGGTGGAGGAGCACGACAAGGGCCACCGTCACTCCCTGCAGATCAATGGTGTCACTGAGAATGACTTTGGGAAGTACGAGTGCCTAGCCACCAACGATCTGGGCACCGCATCCGCCCCCATCCACCTCACTGGTACCAGGAATTTTGTTTAGTTGTTTGTTTTTTACTCCCAATCATGATGTGCTGTTTGTTCTTTTAATAACATTTCATATTCAGTTTCCAGACATATTAATCACACTTCAGTGGAGGTTAAAGTCACTCATGTATTCCCTTTCTTTATTACTATTCTTCATTCATTAAACCTGTAGTCACACTCCATCAGTGATATAAGTACTTGTCATTACTTCTCTGAATACAAAAAGTATGAAGTGCCAGTGAGTTCTTGAGCCAAGGTTGCCAGGGCATGTATGTACAGATACATTATTGTCAGGCCAAGGTTCCTGGTACACAGAGATTATTTTTATTTTTCCCCAGGGTACCCCAAGCACCCCAAAGTGACTAGCGACCCCAACGGTGGCGAGGAGACATCCTACACCCTCACCTGGGAGACGGAGAGTTACTACCCCATCCTGGAGTACCGCCTCAGATACCGCCGGGCCAAGGTGAGGCGGCAGGTGGGCAGTACTGCTCTCACTTCTGCAGTACAAGAGTGTCAGAAATAAGGAAAGGTGCAGGAAATCATCAATCTGTCACCAACATTCATAAAATTATGTCCAATCTTCTTTTAAGCTCTGTGATGACTCGGCATTAATATCATGATGTTTGAGTCTATTCTATTCTTCTACCACTTGTTGAGAAGCAATTCTTCCATATTTTTCAATCTTGAATCCAATAATTTAGTCATTGCTGTGGAAAGAAGAAAGATCACTCATCTACTTTTTTTTGTTCATACTTTATAATTTTCTGATGTGTGACTGCCTCACAAGTTGTATCCACTCCTGCTCCTGCCACTCTTCCTTTGTGATGATGACTTGTAAGGTGACTTCCTCCCTCGCTGCCACAGGCCAACGACTCCACTGACCTGCCCGGGGACTGGGAGGAGGCCACCTACGAGGCAAAGGAGATCGAGACAGAGGGCCTGGTGCACCGCATGAAGCACACACTGGAAGGGCTGCAGCCGGCCACCGACTACCACGCTGCCATCCAGGTCAAGAACAAGTTCAACTGGAGCGCCAATGCTGAGTATGCCTTCTCGACTAAGAAAGGTGAGTGTGTGTGAGTGTGTGTGTTGGCCTGAGCTCCAGCCACTCAGGTTATGTGTTAGGCTGTTTTCTCTGTGTTTTCAAAAATAAAATGTGACCAGATGTTTGTTTATAAAATGTCCAGATCACAAAGCTATTAAACATCATTGGAAGTGATCATTTATTATCAATGAAATTTTTAAACTCTTACTAAATTTACCATTCTGGACTTGAGTGCCTTTCACAGTGGCCAGTATTGCTCTGCTTAGAGCAGCCATGCTCCAACAGTCTTGACTTGTGAAGTCAAACTGCCGAGTCACTGTAGATGATCCATAGCTTGGCCACTCGCTGCCTCGCCGCCTCACAGCACTGCTAGGACGCTGATCATAACACCCACTGAGACACGGAGAACAGTTCTCTCAGAAACTTGTTCATTTGTATGAAAAATTGTGCTTAAAACTAATTAAGCTTAAAACCAACTACTACTGTCCTCGTCAAAACTATTTCACTAAGTCTTGTTGTAAATACGTATATAGTATTTCTGATTTTTATAACTACTTAATGAATGCTCTTAATATTACATAAGACCTCATCATGTTTAGACACGAGAGAGGAGAAATTGCCTTGCTGAGTCATAAACCTCACTATGGCATGAACTCATTATCTCATCACTGACACTGTCATGATGTAAGGGAGAGAGAGAGAGAGAGAGAGAGAGAGAGAGAGAGAGAGAGAGAGAGAGAGAGAGAGAGAGAGAGAGATTTACATACATGGAAGAACAGACCACACAGGATGTAAGAAAACTAAAAATGTTTTATTCTTTATGCATGGAAGTTCCACCCACCACCACCACCACTCCCTCTGCCACCCAACCCACCACCACCTCCACTCTACCCCCTTCCATCCCTGCTGGGGATTCAGAGGGTGGAGTGGAAGGCGCCATCCCAGGTTCGTAGTGGCCCCTTCCCCACCCCGCACTAAGACCCTCGCTTTCTATCCAGCTTTGAGCCCTAAGGTGACCTTCCAGCCAGCCACTTAAGGTGGAGGCCAAAGGGACATTCCTAGACTATCTTACTGACCAGATAGAAACATGTACACTCTGAGGCTCCTGAGTGGATGGTCCTTTAGCCCTTTCAGTACCATGATTCGTTTTCATATTTATTCCTCTTACTATTTGATGATTTTATACAGCTTCAAATATTTATGTGAAATAGTGAAAACTCTGGCTATTAATCTTCTGACTGCCATGAACCTTCCTTATCTAAATAAAAGCATCTAATCATACCCAAAACTCATGGCAAAAAATGTGTTCCAGTACTGAAGGGGTTAAGTATGTGTCATGAATGAGTCTTCAGTCACTCTTTGGTTCACATGACGTGACCCAGTGCTGCATGTCTCCCTCTGGTCCTTGTGGAATAACCAATAGTCCTGAGTCTTGGTGGAGATAGAGTGGTTTTCACAGTTACTGAACTAACCTAACCTAACATACATAGGCAGCAAGACTAACCCCTTCAATACTGGGACACACTTTAACCTTGAAATTTGTGTACGATTTGGCCATTTTATTGACATTAAGAAGGGTCTATAGAGATCAGAAAAGTAATGGCCACAGTCTTCACAATTCTAATCCCCTATATAAGTTTCTGAAGCTGTATAAAGTCACCAAACGGTAAGCAGAATGAATATGGAAATGTGTCATGGTACTGAAGGAGTTAAAACTTAGATTTGAGTAAGCCTTATCCACAACACTGTACTAGCCTTACATATTCTTGTCACAAATAATCCAAAGGAGAACAAAAACACTGCTAGCTGTGTGTTTACTGCCCTACCTTAACCTAAACTAACCTAAGCAGTCATTAAACCCTGGATGAGCAAGCATTATTCACAACACTATATTAACCATGCATATCCCAGTAACAAGCAATGCAAGGGAGGTGAAATGGAGTTGCCTGTTTATGCGTTGGGTTAATGTGTTGGTGACGACAGCATCCACCTCCACCATGACACCTGCTCTTGCTCCACTTGCAGCCTCAGAGACTTAATGTTATGGTGCAGTCTTCAGAAATGTTTGCCAAGAGATGATGTGACTAATACCTCTTCTCTTCTGTATTGTTATGTTCTCTGATGGTTTTTTCTTGTGTACACTGACACTTTGTACTTTTTTTGTGACGTACAGGACTTGACTCTAACACACTGCATCTCTCCTCTGTGAATTGTTCCATATTGCAAGGAAAGGGTTAAAACACAAGTATGAATGTTGAATATTGAGTCCCCAACATTGCAAGACACAAAACCAATTAGGGCAGACTTAAAGCTATATACCAACTTACCATCCACATAAAATTCCCGAAGCTTTTTTTTTTAATTGAGTACACAAGCTAGTTAATAGTCCAAGCATGAATACTGTGTCACAAGATTGAGTCTCCACCACTGCAAGACACACAGGCAATGACATTATGACTGACATGGCCAAATCTTTCTTAAACTTGACTAGCACAGTTGTTTGGTTGCTTGGTTACTTGTTCTCTTTTGCCACACAGTACACAGGTTGAGACACATTACTAAGGTGGTTCTTGCTTTGCCTTACACTCTCCTTCTAACACACCTGCCTGCATTTACCTATCACTTGCATGTATAGGGGATGGTAAAAGTGTGTGTGTGTGTGTGTGTGTGTGTGTGTGTGTGTGTGTGTGTGTGTGTGTGTGTGTGTGTGTGTGTGTGTGTGTGTGTGTGTGTGTGAGTGCGTGCATGTGTGAAGCTGTGCATATGTCTGTGAACGCTTTGCTGCTACATTTTCCAGTATTTATCTACATTCAAGTTATTTCCCACAAGAATATGTTTCGCTTCCATGATCACATACGGCAAGGCTTGTTTCCCATCGCACCTGTCTGAGTGTCTGTGTGTGTGCTGCTGTACAGTGAGGCGCCACACTGCATTATATATTTTCCTTTATTTTCAATGCAGGTTGATAGATAAAGTATGAAGTTTAGGTTTCAAGTTACTCTGCATACTTGAGGCTAATACATTCATACAAGCACAGCAGTTATGATTTGTTCTGTGCATCAATTCATGTATCAGACACATATATGAACAGCTTTCCTGAAGTTTTTGTTCACATCATTCTTATTTCATGCTGTCTTTCCAGTGCAAATTTTTCATCTTCATATTTTTGTGTATGTATTTTACTTTATACTAACTCAATATCTACATAGTGTATTGTGCCATGCTGAGAAACTAACATTATTCATAAGATTGCCAAGAATTTCCTATTTTTCATCCTTGTAGGCATTAAGTTTTAAACTTCCACTTCAAAGCTTTGTTGCAAAAACACTGCAAGCTGCTAAATAGTAATTTGCAAACAATTAACATGTAAATATGAAGGTCAGAGTAATGAGTCAAGTTTCATAGTACAAGAACTTACTGTCAAGCTCAACAAGATAATTTCAAATGTTGTAAACTTACCTTGGGTTTACAGAAGTTACCTCACTGGGACTGACACCTTGTGAAATGGCTCCCTGCTGACAGTGTTGTATATTTCTGACAGAGGTGACAGGGCACCAGATGACGGATGGTGCCCCGCTGTGCAGTCTGAGTACTGTGGTCTTCCTGCTGCCCACCTTGTTGCTCCTCAGGACTTAAACCTCTACTGGCACTAGTTCCTGCTACACCAGGTGAGCCAAGCTGCCAATTGTAGTGGCAACTGCTTGAAGTCTTGAGAATTCACGGTGACAGATGAAACCTTGCATGTTTTCCATTCTGAATTAGATTATCTCTTGGTAAACAGTATTAAATATAATTAATCTTTATCATATTTGTATTTCAAGGAAAATGCTCTCAGTGCTTCCTCCTGTACAACACCCATCATATTAAAAAATTGCTTGTTTTACATGGCTATTTTTTTTTCACTGCAGATAGTTTCCACTGCCTCCTACATCCTGATTGGCCTAAGGATCAAATTGTCTGCTTCTCTGCTGTGGCCTCAAGCTTCCATCTGTGGCCAGCCCGGTGTTTTGTAATCTCAACCTAAGGAATGGTTTATTAAGCCACTATAGTTTGCTGGAGTCCCTTGTTGCTTGAGTTCACACTCCTAGGTGTTGTTGTATTCCTCTGGTTAGCAGTCTGAAGTAAGTAGCGTAGAGATGTAACGGAGAGTGATGTTGGTAGGCAGTGGTGATGGCACTGTGGCACCGGCAGTGGTGGCACTGCCAGTGCTTGCTAGTCATCTCATGGTTGCTGGAGATGGTGCTTCTGAATCACACTTCGGCGTCACAGAAGTAGTTTTGCATTCTGTAAAGTAAAAGGTCTGTTATTCTTGTGTCACACATTTCAGAAGAATACAACTGCCAAGGTTGAACTGAAGCAGGAGATGGCAACAAGCGAGACTTTCTTTTATGGTTTATGATTTAAGTCTGGAATAGGTAGCATGTAACAAAGCTCAAAACAAGAAATACACTAGAATACAAAATTTTAAAACAAAAATGGCTGATTGACTAGTAATGTGTGTGTGTGTGTGTGTGTGTGTGTGTGTGTGTGTGTGTGTGTGTGTGTGTGTGTGTGTGTGTGTGTGGGGAACCAGTCAGCTGTGAGGGCACTCCTCCATTGCTTTGTGGTGACGGTGGTGGCTCAGCAGCAGAGGAAGCTCCCACACCTCACGTTAGGTGGTGGTCAGTCACTGCTTGGCTTGGGGTGGTCAGGTCACACTCCTCTGCTGCCCGGTGACCCATAGCCCGACCTGGTGTGTTCCCTGCACACAGAAATGGCGGCAGAAGTCTGAGTGGTATTGATTTAGTGTTATTTTTTAGTACGATGCAAAGATTTCAGTAGATGGGTCGGCTTGGCCTTAGATGTGAGCATTGCATAGGACTATACAATTTGGTGTTTGATATATACATACATAAATACCACTCATATTCTGCCACACTGGGATATTTTCATGGTGAGGTTTTACTCCTCACATTAACTTACCCTCACAGGAGATGTACCTGAGGCCACCAGTGTAGTGCGGTGGGTGTGCAGGCATCTCAGTGTATATATGCATATAATGGATCTTTTCCTTGCTCCCTCTCTCAGTCAAACCGGCAAAGCCACATCAGAATGTCTTTTGATGTATGTTTGGAGGATCAGTCACTCTTGGTTCTGGAGGAAATATCCCACCACCATTAGTGTGTCACTGGGTCACCTCACATTAGTGGCCACCTCGTCCAACACTGCCCATGTCTGAAATGTTCACTAAATTGTAACCCAGGAAAATTACATCTTTATAAATAAATATTTGATAGTAACAAAGAGATGTAGTGTTGACATCTACTTTAACATGGACAAGCTCCAGCTGCTGGAAGATGATAATGATGATTCAGCATCATTGGTTTTTGGCATCCTTAGATGAGAAAAGTGTGACCTTTCTAATAATGACCTTTAGATGTCTCAAAAAAAAAAAAAAACTAGAAAATTGTTTGAGAAATGGTCTGTTTAATGTTTGTGAGTTTGATATACATCAAAATATTGTTAAAACCTTGTAGATCTCCACTAGTTTTCAGGTTCCATTCCCTTCATTCTTGACAGAATAAATAGACAAAAATAAAACAATGCAGTAGCTGCACTCATCTCATGTACAGAAGGTGGGGCAGGAATGAACATTTCAGGCACTGCTGGTGTGGAGGCAGGTGTGCATGACCAGGCCGAGATGGGTGTGATGGGTAGTGGCAAGGCAATGTCATCAGTGCCTTCTGGTTCATCGTATAGCTGTATAATTTGTGGCCATTTCCTTTCTTCACCGAGGCACTGTGATCTGGTTCAGTGACACAGTGGCCCTTCCTCTTCTCCAATGCTGAGTTTGTTTCACCTTCCCAGCCTCGTCCTGGACTGTCGTCATCAGTGTGAGGCGCCCATGCGGGGCCGCCCGGGTGTTTATCTAAGAAAACTAATCCTACAAATTGTTAGGTTTAGGGTCCTGTCCTTGAGTTTGATAATTACTAAATGTTTAATAATAGAAATGTAGTTAAAAAATTTTCCATGCCGCACACCATCACTAAACAACAACAACATCATCATCGCGTTCCTCTGAGTCTTGAGTTGAACATTCCGTAATGGGCAGGCCGCTGTGTCCACTGCCAGCCGGCCTGCAGCCACACCCTGGCCCTAGTGACTGTGACTCCAGCACTGGCTATTGGAAGGGATCTCAAGGACTTCAGCTCTGATAAGCAATCTATGTATTAAATTCATCTTCTCCTGCAATTGCTGCTGTAGGAAAGGCCCCACTGAAGGGTTTGGGGAACTGCGCATTATTGACAGAGCTGCACAAATTTAGTTTTGGAGCTTGACCAATGTATTAATCACTTTGCCTTCAACAAATTAATCATAATAGCTAATTATTAAAAACTGGTATAAGTAATTTTTTTCAGCCATGGTGGTCTTTGAAAGGTCATCCGAGTTTTAAGGTATTTAGATACTAAAGTTTCCTAGCAGGGGTGCTGGTCAGCTGTGGCACCGCCTGAGCATTGTACATAGTAGGAGTGAGGGGACGAGATGAGCTGGAGTCTGGCTTGGCTTGGTGCAGACGACAGCTACGCCAGATGGCACTGATACTGCTCAAAAAAATCTCATACCAAAAATTGTGACTAACAGAAAATGTGGAAATTATTGACCAAAAATTACAATTGTCAGTGTTACTTTCTCAAACTTATAGCACATTAAGAATTATACACAGAAAGAAACCTAATCCAGATTTCAAGAGCATAGTATAACACAAAATTAAAGCTTGAACTTAATTGTTGTTAGGCAAATACACAAAACACCAAAGTAAAGTAGAAAATAAAAAGAGAACGTCTCACGTTCACAAGCACTGGGTGTCTGCCTTGCTGCTGGGTCTTCAGGATTCAATTTAGCAAGGCAGCACCTGAAGACATGAGCAATGAACAGCTATAAACACACGTCAGAATGTTTCAGCTATTCAGGTTGATCTGTCCTCAGTCAAGGGACAGAAGTGCTTTTGTAATCAGTCCAGGAAAAAAAAACCTCCGTGCCAATATGGCCAGTGAAGGGAGAAGCCCAGTGTTACAGTGAGCAGCAGTTCCTGATTGGCGTGGCTGTGGTGCTGTGCTGCAGTGGTGGTGGTGGTGTCAGACACAGCCATCAGGGTGTACAGACTTGGCTTCATCCTGTGCCCACACGCAAAAAACTCATTTGTGACGGTTGTAGCCTCAATCTTGTGAAAATTTTTATTTATTCTTTTGTGAGTTCTTTGTACATTGTGAAATCTGTAAAACTTTTTAAATTAAAGTGGAGTAACATCCTAGGCACTGGTTTCCTTTGCCCTCTGAATCGGTGTTCTTCTTTGTGTACTTAGTAGCTAAGAATATGTACAAACACTTTCCTAGTCCATGAAATACTGAAGCAATGTGTCTCCTAACACTTAATGTCGCTGATGTTTCCCAGTCCTGCACAAAAAACTTCATAGATTTTTTACTCTTTCATCTTCTTCATTGATACCATACAGTCCCGACACAGTAAGAATCCTTCCATCTGCTTCCTCCCTTTTATTCTCCCACTGATTCACCTTTGATGCTTATGACCTTGCCTACAATCCTGTCAGTTCTACCTTTTCCTTCTTTAATGACCTTTGAAGCTGAATAATGTCCCACTCACTAGCGTTATCCTTGCTTCACTTTGTATGACTACATTTCCTATTACCTCGATCTTACCTTTAGCTGGACATGTCAACTAAAGGGGTTTTGATTAGAAAATATCATTGGTCATTAGTCGCCATCCTACATTCTCTACCGCACTATATGTCTACCTCCACATCCTTCAATCTGTTTCTACACATTTCATTTCCTTTGTGTGTGTGTGTGTGTGTGTTTACCTATTTGTAGTTTTACAGGGCCTGGGGCTTTACGCTCGTGTGGCCCCGTCTCCATATCTACACTTATCCAATTTTTCTTTAAAACTATGCACACTCGTTGCTGTGTGTGTGTGTGTGTGCCAAATTATCCTCAAGTTTCAGCTACACGAGGATCAAATCACCAACGGGCTTTCTGATTCCTCCGCTCCAAGCAGTCACCCCGTCAGCGCTTGCATAAGTGGTCTCGTTTCCTTTCAAGAGCGTTACTCATTTCATCACCCCAGCAGGATAATCTCAGGAAATCCCATCTACAACACTAAAGTCAAGTAAGAAGTTTACACACAGACACACTTACGAAACGCCATCTTGGATGATGAAACAACGATTATCAAAGCAAGATGGGGTGGAAAGAGATGTCGGGAAGTGAGGAGAGGGCGGTCACAAGCACTGAGCAGAGGGAGAGAAACTACCGGTGCGCATTTCCTCTCTTCTCTCTGTTAGTCTGGCCAAGATTAACAACCAAGCCAATGAAAAATAGTCTTGTTAAAGTAATCTTAATTGTTAACATAGTCTTAATTGCTGAAATGGTCTGGTTGTTAAAACAGTCTTGGTTGTTAATCCTAGTGTTGTGAAGCGTCTCTTTTTCTCGCTGCCACATTCCTTAAAAGTTGCTGAGATCATTACTCGGGTTCCATTGGCTGCTTTCTCTACTCTGATGCAAAGAATAATTGAAAAACTCTCACAAAAAAAAAAACATGAATTCCCTGGAGGCATTTATATATATATATATTTTTTTTTCCTCTAGGATTTCCTCTAGTACCTGTTAAAAATAAGCAAGATAATTTAAGTGTTTGAAAAAGGCGGTCTATGGTTCGAGCGGAAGTCGAAGCGCGTGATGGAACCTTAACAGAAGTGTGTGAATCCCGAGCAGCGGCCTTCGTTCATCAGTTTAGTTTCCTGTGAGCATTCGTGGAGTGAATGAGCGGCCAGCTGGAACTGTCCCTGAATGTTCGGTAAAAGTGTCTGACTAACATTTGTCAGTAATAAGAGCCAGTAGATGATGAAGTAAGTTGATGTAGACCAATATGGCAAACAAACAGGTGACGGAGTGAGTGGAAGAGATCTACTAAGGCCTCAGGTAAATTTGTATTAACCTCAAGTAACGAAAACTAACCGCGTATCAGATGAAAAATTTTGCTGCAAGTGTAGTATTTCATAAGTCCTTATTAAACTTACACAATATCGAACTAGATAACAAACTTGTGTTACAGAACTACCCACGCTGATCAAACTGGTCTCAGAGGAAGGACGATAAAAATAATTTTTTTGAAATTTTTTCCTGTTAGTAAGAATTGTTGTGGCTCGCAGAAATCCCGTTTAGTAGGCGATGCGTGATCTTTCATTATCATTTATGACAGCTAGTACGCTTGTGAGTAAAGACTTGCTATGGTTGAAATTATAACTGCATAGTACAAATATTTGCTATCTGCCTCATTAATATGCTAAAATATGAGTTACGGGTGCAACATTTTCTGTTATCAAATACCAATGCGAGATTATCTTTTTTTTTTTTTTTGTCTGTGTCTAAGTATAACGAGTGTAAATTTCAGATTATAATGAGTACTCTCTCTCTCTCTCTCTCTCTCTCTCTCTCTCTCTCTCTCTCTCTCTCTCTCTCTCTCTCTCTCTAATACCTATATGAGATTGAGTTTAATCGACACCACAATGGTAAGCAAATCTTGGAGCGAGCCTTCAAGACGTGTGTGTACTGTAGTCCGGATGTGAACAAATATTGGGGTTTTCCTGTTGTTTGTATGACTGAATTCTCTTCATTCATATATCAGTGATAGACAGGTGACATATGGCGTTTCCTGTACCGTCCAGTGAATCTATCATTGTCCTTCATCATGGTATTGCTACATAAATGGTGTTATATCAGCTTATCGCAGCGGAATGGTGTAATATTTATTTGTCTAGCAAGTTTACGGATGAGTGCAAGGCCGAGTGGTGTAGCCTTGACTACATGATGGAGCTTTTCTCTCACCATGAGTATTTTCAAAGGCTGCAGAGATGCTTAGCCGGATTCTATAGACTGTTTTTCTCCTGTTAACTATGTAGAAATATCAATCCATCACTAGAATTAACCTATAAAGCACCCTTATGAAATATCCCTTATAACATTTAATTAAAGCCTTTTGAAAGTAGTGAAGGATGCTGCTATGAAGTGTGTGTGTGTGTGTGTGTGTGTGTGTGTGTGTGTGTGTGTGTGTGTGTGCCGCGTGCGTGCGTGCGTGCTTGCTTGTGTGTGCGTGCTCGCCGCTACCTGTCGCGTCATTTCCGTCGCAATTATGTATAGTTTATGTTCCAGTATACAGCGTGCGCACAGCCATTGTTAGTTATGCCAGTAAATAACGCCAGTGTTTGTTGAAAAAGGGATTATTTATAAGGTGTAGTGAATAAAGCCAGAGGTAGCAAAGCCAGTTTATTTATTTTGTAAAACCAGCAACTTCCACTCCAGCCTACTAGTCAATTATACTCGAGATGAGACAGAACACCAACAACTGAGGTGATGAACGTCATGCGGGCCATCCACTGCTCACTGCTCACGTCACGTACTATAGTAATCTAAAGTTCTAAACCACCCAATGTATAGTCACTATCACAGTTTTGCCACATCCGTACTCCCTTGTCACATAGCAGCTATAGTCCTTCCCAAACCCATACTGCTTAAGCCTTGAACTGGACACTGGTATGTATTCTCTTCCTAAGGCATAATGGAAGCTGTGGCTTAATTGATCTGGGCATCATATGTATTCAGAATCAGAAAACAAGGGAGTCTAGTAACTCTTGTGCGATCTAAGGTTTATAAAGTGTACGAGTAGTATAAGTGTAAACTGAAAAAAAAACGTCTATATAGTTCAGTGTAACAGTGTTGTGAAAGTTTAAAAGTAGTACAAGTTTGAACGCTCACACTTACGGCAAAGAAATGCTCGAGCAGCCGAGCTATTAAATCATTGCTATTTATATTCTATTACAGCGTCACTCGCACTCAGATGATAAAGCAGAAGACAAAGCCGCTGCGATTGGCATGCACTTCTTTCTTTTTAGCTGGCTATTCTGAAGACCTTCGCTGGCTCTCCTGCCGCGACTATTTTCAAAGGCCACAGAGATGACTAGTCTGGGGTTTTCCTGTTCATAATGCAAAACCTTGAAAACAATTAAAACCCCAGGATCATGCCACTGTACATTGATTGATTGGTTAGGTTAGGTTAGAGCGTTTTGATTTGAATGCTGTGGTGTGGCGCGGAAGTGGTGTACAAATCGAAGTTCAGAGAGTATTTCTCCCGTTAGAAGATATAAAAAACGTGGCACGAAAAACGCAGACACACCATTGAAAAAAAGAAAAAGAAAAAGGTGTAACAATTAATAGAATACTCAGAATATTCTTTAATTGCACCACCAGACGAAACAGTGAGTGAAAAAAACGTATTAGCACACACCGGCCACCCATACGCCCACCCATGCACCTCCTTCCGCCGCCACCCGGCACTACGACTTTCAGTACTCATACGTTCACAAGGCTGTTTTCCTATCGTTCTTAGAATTCACATATGAATCCTCTCGCCTCGCACTGCCGCATCTCTCTCTCTCTCTCTCTCTCTCTCTCTCATATGACCCACTGAATAAACTTCAATTGAGACAACTGGTAGAAATTATACTACACGAAGTTGTATACAGCGTAAGTTGGGCATTATGTGTGTGTGTGTGTGTGTGTATGTGTGTGTCGAAGTTGTATACAGCGTAAGTTGGGCCTTATGTGTGTGTGTGTCATTCGTCTGGCAGGGCATATCTTCAGCCTGAGGTTCGCACAGAGTTGCCAGGTCGCAGACTACGCTCCCGCCTAGTCCCACCCCAAAACCAGCCAAAAAGAGCCCAATATGTACGTACATATTTTGGAAATTCCAGAATTGAATAAGGTCCTCATGTTTGAGAAAGGCATGGCATTTTTCTTATGTTTTTCTGTCTTACTATGATTGATCAAGTCAGTGTGATGGGCTCTTTTTGTACTTTTGCAAAATTTGCAAGCTGCATGGTACTCGTCACTCGGAACACTCAAAATCCATTCTTTTAGTCCATCTTCTTTCTCCCAATGTTTGCTATAGTTCTTGCCGTACTTAGGCCATTTACTCATTGTCACTGAGTAAAGCACTTAAAAAAAGTAATGTCACTCGATCAGGCTGGCAGATTCTCACAACATCCGACTGTGGAAGAAGAGAATAGACTGACTTGCTCAGTCCTGCTGGTACTGTGTATTCATGCATTAGAGGTGGGTTTTGGGGATAGGTCAACGGTCAACCACAGCCTTAACGAGGTCGACACATGCCTTCCCTTCGCGACAATCCCCCTGGGGAGACCTGAGGTCGCACCTATCACCTGTATAAACATCCCAGGGCAGGTGGTCTGGCGCCAGTTGAAATTGTCACCTGCCTTAGCTACCTGAGTTAGAATGCAAGGAGAAAACATATTACTATTTCTTATGGCATAACAAGCCCAAAAAACAGCCGGTCAGAATGAAAGCAGCCCAAAAAACCGCCTACCCGCCTACACCAAAATTTTCCCACCCGCGTCGTTGAAAAACCGCCCGATTGGGCGCGAAAACCGCGAACCTGGCAACCCTGGGTTCGCGGCTCGTCTTGGCTTGTGGGTTGTGGCCTCGCACTGTAAGCTGTCACTGTGCAGCTTACCTCCAGCATTCAGAAACTGTATTGCACTTAACAAAAACATGCGTATTGTGTGCTATACATTGCAGTTGGATGGCATTCACGATAGAAGATACGCACATATAAGGCACCACGAGATGCAGACAAAAAAGCAGGGACACAAGGACTAAAAATACACCATTGATAACTCAAACGTATGTGGGCTGGGAGAGGACACACTGCAGTGTCCGGCAGCCCGAGTGACGTCCGAGTACAGTGTGGAACCTTTGGTGTGTTGCTAGTTGTGATCGTTCATGCTCAGTGACAGTTCACCACTCGCTACTCAAACATCACAGTCAGTCGCTACGTGTAGTGGATGTGCTGTGTACGCACGCCTTCTCGTCTTATTGTAACAGGTAATTTGAACACAGTACTCTGATTAATTTTTTCTTTTATAGTATTTTTAACTCTGAGTCCATAAAACTTACAGAATTTGTTATAATTTGGTATATTACTGAACAAAAAGGAAGAATTCTTGTAAAGTTTTCCACTTCCTGACGTAAGCAGCAGAAGGTAGAATGTTAACAAACTACTGAGTGTGTCCGTGTCCTTGGCAAATTGTTACCGCTAATTGTGATGTCCCTTCAGCTACGGAAACTAGGAACTCGAGACCAACTGATGTAAGGAGCAGGATAAATTAAGGAGTGTCAGAGAGAGAGAGAGAGAGAGAGAGAGAGAGAGATCATACAAGTTATACACTATAATAGCACAAATCTTTCTCGTTACAGGAAAAAAAATAAAAAATAAAAAAGATGGCGAATAGTGGAGGTCGCACCAACATCCCCATGGCTGTATTGAGTAGCGGCACTGCTTACCGTGAGTATGACACGATGATAACCACGACAACAATAATGAAACAACGGAACAGGGAAATTATAAAGTGATAGGAAAACATGAAATCATCTCCCTTCCTCATTTATATTAACACGACCTCATTAATTCATATGTGTACATATGAATTAATGGATTACATGGATTGCTTCTCTCTAACTCCTGCTTCTCCTCAATATAGTAAAGAACATAGACGATGAAAGTGACGCGGGACTCTGAACATAAAAAACGGGGACACGAGAAGCATCCCCAACATTCTCCCTACTTACATCCGTGCACCACTCAACTCCACATGATCACTCATACTTTTTTCCTTCGCTTTAATCCTCTTCACATTACAACACTCACTCCTGTTCATTTCTTTCCTCATTTCTGGTTTCCGTCACCGTTTACCTCTTCTTGTTTTCCTCAGCATGGCCACCACCATCACCGTCAGCTTCTGTTAAACATACACAAATCTCAAGGTAAAAATGTGTCCAAGTCTTGAAGGGATCCTGGGATTGAACATCCACGAGGAAAAACATGGCCGGGAAACTCAATTCGATTTTTATAATTCGTGTTAAAAAACGTATTTCATTTATTCTATTATTACATGTATTACCATAATTATTTCTGTTTACTTGTTATTAAACGATATAAGCTTTACTTGTTCTATCTTTATTCGAAACAAGGATTTTCATTAAACCATTTTATGGACATAAGGAAGGGTCTATAGAGGTCAGTAATTTAATGGCCAGTCTTCACTATTTTGATATCCTATATGAGTTTCTGAAGATGTATAAAATAAATAGTAAGCAGAAACTGCAGATGAATATAGAAACGCGTCATGGTACTGAAGTGGTTAACAAACGGCGCCTTTGATCCTCTTTACCGCCACTTTTCATCATTAACAGTTTAAGTCTGTTTAACACCACTCATCCTCTTCCACAGCAGTTAGGACCGTGCACTGCAGATAGAAATAAATGAGATGCCTACGGATAAGTGCATGGCATGAAATCCATATGAGAGCCATGTGGTAAAGAAAAGTATAGACCGTAAAAAGGTGGCACATGCCTTAGGTGGCGCGCGTTGTTTTATCAGTTATCACCGTTATCATTCCCTCACTTGTTTCTTGTTTGTGCCGTTTATCATATGATAATGTGTTCAACTCATCATTTCCTTTGTTATTCTTCCTTGTATATTTTGACCATTGTTTGTTGTTTATTCACGTGCGTTAATGGTACGTTGGCCTTTGAAATATCAGTTAGAACTTGCTTATTATTCCCTCTTTGAAAATATCACCTTAGTTTTATAACTTCCTTTCCTTGCCAATAATAGAATGCCATCTACAGATATAATCCAGATGCCGCCGCAGCCTACCCCGATGACCAATGCTTCACCCACGTGCTGGGAGAGGTAAGGGTGTGTGACTGTGTGGGAGGTGGCAGGGGAGGGCGAGGTTATATTATGTGTAATGTATGTTATAATGCTGACAAAATTCTGAACTGGAATAAGTTTGGATGATGAAAATGCAAAACCAATTTTTATTTTATTTATTTTGATCTTAGGATTAATACTTGTATGATGTCAAGATAGTTAATTTCTTATGTTTAGTTAGAGTTTTTGTAATAGTATGAGGTTTTAGCCATAGCCAGTCCTGTTACCCTATGTCCATATCTACTCAAATTCAGTCATCTAACCTTTTATTTCACGTAAATTTGGTTATCAACTCATTATGGCTTTTCACCATCTGACAGGTTGCAGTGCTGCCTGTGTGGCCCTAAAGATAACACAGACCTAATCGGAGCTGCTCGTGAGGGAAAATATGAACACTGTGAGATAATACTGAAGAAAGGCATTTCAAATATTAATACACAGGACAAGAAGACAAAGCAAACTGCACTCCACATTGCCACCCAGCATGGTAATGAGAGATTAGTTGATCTATTACTGAGCTACAAAGCAAAGCACAACATACAGGACAGTCAGGGAGACACTCCACTGCACCTGGCAATAAGGAATGGTCACCATAGCTGCTCAAAAAGAATTCTGGAATGTGGCAGTCGAAAGACCAACTTAGCAAACAAGGCCTACAACACTCCACTCCACCTTGCAGTAAGAAGAGGTTATAAGGAGATTGCTGCTGATTTGCTCCAGAAGAGTACAGCAAACATTAATGCACCAGACAACAGACAGCAAACTGCACTGCACATTGCCACCCAGCAGGGTAAAGAGGAATTTGTTGATCTATTACTGAATCACCATGCAAAGTGCAGTGTACAGGACAGTCAGGGAAACACCCCACTGCACCTTGCATTGGAAAAAGAAAATTACACCTGCTCAAAAAAAATTCTGGAAACGAATAACATAAATATCGATTTAGTAAATAAGAAATTGGAAACTCCACTTCACATTGCTGTATCTAAAGGTTATAAGGACATTGCTAAAAAACTCCTGGAAAAGAGTACAGCAAAAATTGACGCACAGAACAAGGCAAACAAAGACAGTGCACTGCACATTGCCGCCATTATGAAGAGGGAAGACATTGTTGACCTGCTGCTGGAAAACAAAGCAAAGTCGAATATACAGAACAGTAAGGGAACCACTCCACTCCACCTGGCAGTGAAAAAAAAAAACTTGGTTATTGTCAATAAACTCCTGGAGAGAGGTACAGCAAACATTGATGTGCAGGACATGGAGGCAGAGCAAACTGCTCTGCACATTGCTGCCATGTGTGGTGAAGAGGAGTTTATTAAAGTATTATTGAAACACAATGCAAACTGCAATATACAGGACAGTAAGGGAAACACCCCACTGCACCTGGCAATAGAAAAAGGTCACAACAGCTGTTTTGAAAAAATTCTAGAAGGCAACACAGTAAATATCAATTTAGTAAATGCAGAGCACAACAGTCCTCTCCACCTTGCAGTGAAGGCTGGCTGTGCCACAATTGCTGATAAACTCCTGGACATGGAACCATACCACAATGCAGTGGATGACTCAGGAAACACTGCTCTGCACCTGCTGGCAAAGTGTGGATTCTTGAACTGCTGTGTAAAACTTCTTAAAAAAAATGCTGAGAACCTAAATGCAAAAAACAATATTGGGGACACTCCTCTTCACCTTGCAACCCAGGCAGACAGAGCTGACATTGTTACACTATTCCAGAGTTACCCAAGTGACTGCAATTCACAAAACAACTCACAGAATACCCCGCTGCATCTTGCTGTGAATGAAGGCCATCTCAGCTGTGTGACAGAACTGTTAAAGTTCAACAACTTGATGATTGACTCATCGAACAAGGACGGTTCCACTGCTCTCCACTGTGCAGTCAAGAAGGGCGACTCAGATATTGTTTCGGTGTTGCTGAGCCATCGTGCAGACTGCAATGCAAAAGACAGCTTGGGCAACACACCCCTGCACTGCGCTGTAACCAAAGGGAACACAGCCTGTTGTGAAAAGTTGCTGCAGTGTATTGACTTGGAGATAAATGAAGTTAATACATCTCGGGAAGCTGCACTACACATAGCAGCAAGGTTGGGTCGTTATGGTGTGTGTGACCTGATTTTGAAGCACCCAAAAAAGATAATTGACATTAAGGATAAGCAGGAACATACTCCTCTACACTTGGCAACAGAGGAAAACAATCATGAGGTAGTAAGGTTACTGCTGAGCAAAGGTGCTAACTGGAAGCTGAGAGACAAGCACAACAAAGTGCCACTCCACTATGCTGCTGAAAAAGGGTATGAAATATCATGTGAGTACTTGGTAAATGCTTTTAATGAAAGTGGACAATCTAATGCTTTCAAACTGAAGAACAGAAGAACTCCTCTGATACTAGCAGCCATGGGGGGACACCACCACTGCTGCGAAATGCTGCCACTTGACAATATTGATCTACCAGATAATTTTGGAAAAACTGCTCTCATGTATGCCATAGAAGAAGATTATGTGAGTACTACTTCCTTCCTTCTAAGAAATAATGCTAAAACAGACACAAAAGGCAACAAGGCTAAAAAGAACCTAAAAGAAAAAAAAAGCCACCAGAAACAGAAGAAGCACGAAACGGTCCTTCACTTGGCAGCAGAGAAGAGAGCAGACAAGTGCCTCAGGTTTCTACTACAAGACCCAAACACCAAGGAGCTCCTCTCTAAGACAGATGAGGAGGGTCACACTCCACTACATGAGGCCATCAACAGTGAAGCTCTGGAGTGTGCCAAGATCTTGCTCTCCTATGAAGCATCTCCCACAGCCATCACCAAGATGGGCATGACCCCGCTGCACCTGGCGGCAAAAAAGGGTGATCCGGGCCTCTGCTCGCTACTATTGGAATATGAAATTGACATGAATGCAGAAACCAATGATCAGGAGACACCATTACACCTGGCAGCAAAGCATGGCTGCCTGGATGCTTGTAAAGTTCTGATGAAGAAGAAAGGCATACGAAAAATAGCGAAAGACAAGTCTGGCCGCACACCACTCCATCTTGCAGCAAAGAACGGACATGTGAAGGTGGTTCAGTTCTTACTAAAGAAAGGTGGTCATCCTTATGAAAGGGATGACAAGGACTCCACAGCCTTACATCTGGCTGCTGCCAAGGGTCATCTGCCAGTGTGTGAAATACTGGTCAGCAATGCCACATGCCTGGTGAACACCTTAAACAAGGAAGGAAAGCTGCCTATCGATGTGGCATTTGAAAATGAAAAAGATGATGTGTTTGCATTTCTTATCAGCAAGTTGAAGCCCAAAGCAGAAGATGCTAGCAGTTCTCATTCTGCCCCAAACAAAGACAAAAATAACAAAACAAAAAACACAGAAAAGATTAATCGATTCCACAAGTACATGCACGAAGCACTGCAACCGAAGGGCCAGGACAAGCCAAGAGAGTAAGTTATTTGGATCTTTTTTTTATTTCCTATGATGAAATACTACTTGCATTAATATTTCCAGCTCACTGCAAGGCATCTACTCACTGCACAAAATTTAATAGGTAAAAGTACAGATCCACTTATTGAATTATTCATTGCAAAGTAAAATTAGAAAATTTCTTTTGTTCTGTTACATTAGACTAGAGAGTTGCAGTGAGGCTGTGTGTCATCTTTGAGTACATTGATGCACTAGTAATGTTCTGTCAGGTGTCATGTGTCAGTGTCCCTGCAGGGTCGTCGCTGAGGGCATCCTTGCAAGTGAGTGGTGGACTGCTGCTTTCTTCGTTGAGGAAGAAGAGAAAGACCACAAGTCAGACACAGAGGATGACAGTGAATACTTAGACACTCAGGGACGGAGCCCATACTGTACTAATTTCCATGAAATGATAAAAAGTCACCCAAATCTTGCCCTTAAGGCTCTGGACCACTGTCATGCAAACCTGCCACCAGAGTCTGGCCAGAACCATGACTTCAGACTCTTTGAGGACAATATGTGCTCAGAGGCAGGTGAGTTTTGTTGAGTCTTGTGGTAAGATAGAAAGATTACCATTATTAGTGTCATCATTCTTCCCAGCTTAACCCTTATTTGTGGTCACCAGCTCCAATGAGCCTCTTCCAGATGATTCTGTCTTGAGATATTGTTTCATCTGATCTTTTGTCATTGTGTCCTCCTTGGCACACTCTCTCCACCTGGTTCCTGGTCTTCCCTCTCTTTGAGTTCATCTCACTTCCATTTCCATGACTTATTTAGCACCACACTCCTCTCCATTTCTTCATATCACATGATTAAACCTTGCCTCCTTCAATTTTCATAGACACTTCAATGACCTCTACTAATCCTCTAAAATACTATACTCCTGTCTTATCCTTTCTGGTCACTCCACTCGGCCATCTCATTATCTGCACTTCTGCATGTCAAGCTTTGTTTCTTCTGATGTTTCATCATCATCATTATTCTCACTGTCCTTGGTAATGTTGTGCAGGGATGAAGCACTCTCGCCGGTCACACACCCCCATGGCCGGATGGAGGCTGCTGCAGGACCACCCGGTGAGCCTCATGATGATGAAGGAGGAGTGTCCCGGCTTGCTGCAGCACCCCTTCACAGATAGCTGGCTCAGGCACTTCTGGAGGACGTCAGTGTTCTACAGCTACACAATCCTCCTCATCATTGAGGTGTTGTACCTTGTGTCACTCCACTTCTTCATGGACAATGTGGAGTAAGTGTCTATTGTCTTGTAATAACAGACCAAGAAAATAGTGTTTTGCTCCTTCAGTCTTCCCCTGGCTTACAGTTAAGTGCCAGATATGTTGATGCAACACTGAATCTGAGTGTTGTCTGATATTCTAAGAAAGACTGTATAGCATTTCACTTTGTACTTCCCATGAGTTAGGTTAGCTTCCATACCAGATGTTTTGATGCAAAGCTGTACTTTAACTCACACTGAAGAGGCTGATCTCCTGCCTCACCTCTGACTGCTGAGGGAACTATCATGCAGTTAAGACTTCTCTATCATTATTAACTCAATACATAAACTGTTAGAATAAAAATAACATTTTTTAATCTTGTCCCACAGCTAATATGTCAAACTATAAAAAATGTGTGTAATATTATTTCAATCTGATAAAAATTACTCCTTTTCCCCTATTCCAGCACATAGAATATTGTGACTAAAGTGTGTGTCTTATTTTATAGTAACTGGGTGCAGATACAACACAAGTGCAACACAACCCAGGAGCAGTTCTGTCGCCTCTCATCTTCCCCTGGCACGGCAGAGGTGGCCCTGCACCACACAGACACAACACAGGGTGGGCCACTGCTTGGGATGGCTGTAGCTCAGGTGGACAGCAACTTCAGGTGTTCCCAGCGCACTTCTCTGTGGCAATGGATCTTTGTGGTGGTCATGACCGTAACCATTGCCTCCCTGGAGTGCATCTATGTGTACAGGGTGAGGGGAATACAGTCTGAGCTGCCAACACACTATTCCAGTTTGGCACTTTCCTTTACAGCCTAGCAGCTCAATGGGCATTTTTCTTCTCTAAAATGCTGTATCCCTTTGTCAGTGCTGCTGTACATTGTAGGGATGTAAAGTTTCTTTTCAGTACTTAAGAGTGCTGCATAGATAATAACCATATTTCCTTTTTTGAAGACAGACACTAAAAAAATAGATGAAACTGAAAACTTTTACTACAAACTGATGTACACACTGTTTACCATTCAGGAGATAGTGTTAAGAGTGAAAAGGAAAAAATATCCAATACTAAAAGGCTAAATATTTTCACTGGACAGCTTCGGATGGCATACCTGAAATGGAAAAGATTTCTGAGAATCGTCCAACTCCTCTTGACAATCCTATCTTGGCTGCCGATGGGAATGTGTGGATTTCAGCACAGCATATCAAACGTAAGCATGTTTGAACTCTTGAATGGAGTGGACAGGCAAGGTTCACTGTGTAGCTCACCAAAAACCCTCACAAGTTTCAGCTTCAAAAAGGCTAGCCACAGCTCCTCTTTCTTATTACACACTATTATCAATTTTAATGCATGCTACAGGCTATAGATGTTCAAATGATGCCACTGATGCCCAAATCTTAACTAGTTATGAAAAATATTCTGAAAGCTTGTGTGCTGCACCTCACCATATTGTAAAGGCTCCAGTGTAATTCAAGTGACATGGGTTTGTAAGGGTGTTGTTACATTTCTAGTGACAGGTTAACTAGATTTATAGTTATCAATAGGGAAACTGCTCGAGACCCTAGCTAAGATGGACATGATGAGAGAGCAGTGTGTGTGTGTGTGTGTGTTTTCAATGAGGTCATAAGTATAGCAGTGTGTGTATACATTTGTTGCAGGAGTGGCAGTGGCACTTTGGCATCGTTGGGCTGCTGCTGGAGTGGATCCTGATCATCGGGAGACTCAACGAGCTACCAGTGCTCTTCGTCTTCATGCCAATCACAAGACGGTTTCTTTTTGGCTACATAAAGGCTCTCCTCTATGTTACATCACTTCTGTTTGCATTTTCTTACATCTTCCAATTATTGCTGGATGACCACGAAGCGTTTGATTCCCGGCCCAAAGCCATGGTAAAGATGATCGTGTGGCTGTTTGGCGACCTCAACTACGACTCCACCTTTGTTGAGAAGCCGCCACTCCACCCTATCATGACGACACAGATGTTTGTGGCCTTCATCATCATCATGTTTGGCTTCATTGCCAACTTGGCCGTGACACTTCCCTCGGACAGACTGGAAGAGTTCAGGAAAGATGCAGCGTTCTTCCAGAAGCTGACTCAGAGCACACTTCTCCTGGAGATACAGGCGTGCTTCCCTTGGTCCCTGTGCCAAAAATTGAATGACAAAGATGATAAGCATAAAAGCAACAGAATAATAACATGGATCAACAAAACACTGCAGGAAATCTTCAGTGCAGATATCATACAAATATCTAAGAAGCGAAAAGACAACCCTCTACAAGAGCTGGAGCAGCAGGTGGCCACCCTTGTCGACATGTGCCGGGAGCAGGGCAAGGAGGTGAAGGAACTCAGGCAGCAACTTGATATTCTCTACAAATTCATGGCTGAAAGGGACTGAGAAACCAGTCTTCTTATGTAGTGCCATGAAATGTGCTATGTTTTTTCTTTCTCCATGAATACTTAACGACAACCAGTGTGTGCAGCAATGCGGCACAAACTACATGAGTATAATGCTGTGCTCTTAACTCTTCAACTATCCCATCTAAGGGACACCAGAGTGATTGTACAGGGAGTGAGGTGCTATATGGCAAAACATTGCCATTGAAGGAAAAGAATTTTAGTAAAAGGAACCAGATGGGAAGATGAGTGATGGTGTGGCTATGTGGTGCAATGTGGTGCCTCTCTGGACGACCACAGAAGATACACATGTGGACAGGGCAGGAGCTGAGGATATTGTGCATTGCTGTGACGAGGCTGTGGCGGTCCAGGTGTGTTGACAAGGTGCTGGACACTGATAACAGTTGCAATACTAGTTGTGCTATGAATGCAGAGGTTTTATTCTTAAGTATTTTTAGTATTTTATTGCACCAAAAAATATAAGTAGTGGTTTTATAAATTTAATAACAAAGAAATACAATGTAAAGCAATTTTCAATCATAATTTGTAACACAGAAAAGCTTATCTGCCTAAACAAGATAGTGATGTCTATGGTGTCCATGGTAATTGTTGCTTTTGTAGTGCTATGCTATTGTATAGTTTTGAATTAGTGTTAGGGGAGTGATGGCAGCTCAGGAGACTGTGGAGACTAGTGACTCACCTCACCGCAGTAAAGATAAAAATAAAGTTTCAGAATTATTGAGGGTTTTTTTAAGGCAAAATATCAACATCATTATTTCTAGTATTAGAATTTTGGATTTATTGGTTACCTCAATATTGAGGAACAGAATTACTGCCAGTCACTGCTTGTTGGTTATGGCTGGCAAGGATATTATCATCAATTTATTGGTTATGATCACTTTTTTTATGTTGTGCCTAGCAATGTCAATGTAAAATATATAAACACTTCAAAATTCTACTCCTGATCTGAAATTACACAGAAAACAGAGCAACTACATTCATCACAGTTGACATTTACTTACATCTGAGAGAACACTAGTTAATGTTTATCCCTTTGGTGGCTTTTCCTCCTCCTCCAGGCTTGGGTCGTCCTTTGCCTGGGCATAAGGGAAGACTACAGTGCAGGCAGGAAGGGCAGCCTCTATGTCCCTCAACACAGCCTCCTTGTCCTTGATTTCTGGGAGGTCATACAGCAGAAGGTAGTTGAGGTTCCTGTGAGAGAGAAAGACAGAGAGCAAGAGATTGAAGAAAAGAGAGGATGATAAATAAAAGTATGACAAAAATTTAAAATACTAGAAAATTTAAGACAAAGATGAGAGAGAGAGAGGTTAAACAGATAACCAAGCACCACACAATGTTTGAAGGACGAGAAACACTTCAAACACTTACAAGGAACACTTATGCAACACTTACTCTAGCTCTTTGATGTATTTCAGTCCCTCAGTGGTGATGTTCCCACAGGAAGAAATCTGCAGCTGCTTGAGGGAGGTCTTTAGCAGGGGCAGCTGACTGAGGGCGGCGTCTTCAAGGTAGGTGGAACGGTGGAAGATGATGCGACGAATGTGTTTGCAGCCTCCTGATGGGAAAGTACCTAGGTGTTGAGCTGGGGTGTTGACATGATGTGTTGCTGTGCTGGTGTGTTGATGTGATGTATTGGTGTGTTAACCCGTTCGGTACCAGGACATGATTTCATATTCATTCTGGTTAGTATCTGGTGATTTTATATAGCTTCAGAAATTTACATGCAGGACTAAGAGTGAGGACTGTGGCCATTAATCTTCTGACCTCCATAGATCCTTCCTAATGTCAATAAAATCATCTAATCATATCCAAAACTCAAGGTAAAAATGCATCCCAGTACTGAAGAGGTTAAAATGATGTACTGCTGTGTTGATAATGATATACTGGTGCGTTGAGATGAGGTGTTCCTTTCCTCTAATGTCCTCTAACCTGCACTCGCCATTAAAACATGCACCACAACCACTATACTGCCAACCACACCTCTACCTCACCAGCACCACCTACACCACTAACACACATTAACCATCACCTAACCTAACCACCACCACCACCACCCCACACGTACTGAAGTGAGGGAAGCCAATGTGCATGACGGCAGAATCTGTAGCGTCCACCTCCTCAATTTTCAGATGCCGACCGCCTGTTGCTGGGAGGGAATTGTAATCCTTAGTCCATTGGTCGCGGTCAAGCCAGCGCACCACAGCACCACACCGCAGCAGCCACTCGGCACAAGCCCGGTCAGCCCCCACCTCCTTAATACGGTTCTCGTCCACTCTGGCAAACATACGCCTATATTCAGAAATGCCTTCCCCTCTCACTACGACAATTTTCCAAGGCCACAGAGACAACCGGCCGGGTTTTCAGGACAGTTATTGCTCTTAATAAACTAGAAATTTTGCCAATCAATCACCAGAATCATAAAAATACTTTTTAAAAACACAAATACCTTCAACTGTAGCATTTGGAAAACAGTGATGGTGACAGCAAAGCATTTCAGAATATGGACTATAGTGTCACTGTTTACTTGTTACCACCATACATATATCAGAAAAATTCACCAATATACAGATGCACAGAGTGTCACAGAGAATCGTATCAGGTAGCACCCACTTGTTGAAGATAGCGTTAAGCCAGCCCCATAGATGCCGGCAGTGGTGTGGCCCTGTCCCTCTCCCTCTCTCCCAAGATGCTGCAGTGGTGGTGGTGGTGAGTCTAGCAGGCGGCAGGGTGTGGAGGCCCCGGCACACCGCTCTCTGTGGTGACTGGAACACACGCTGGTGGTGGCAGGGGTGGAGTGAGAATGTAATGGTGGTGATGGTGGAGGCAATAGGAGTGATGTGTTCATGTGTGGTGTAGTCAGTCTCTCTCTCTCTCTCTCTCTCTCTCTCTCTCTCTCTCTCTCTCTCTCTCTCTCTCTCAAATTACAAATAGAAACCAACGCCAATTAAAGAACCAGTAAATTGAACCGACAGAACATTTTATTCATTGCATTATGTACGTGGGTATGTATGTATGTACAGACAACTATTTGGGGAGGATCTTGTCAAAATCGACCTGATCTAATCTCTTGGCCGGTATTGTCACGCTGGGGAGGAGCTGGGTCACCATTCCTGTGGCCACCGTGACGTTATTCTCCCTGATGGTGAAGGACTGGCCCAGTGACAACACCATTCGCTGCAGTAGAGTCACCTCCACCGTGTTGTGTTCCCCTGCAAGTGTTTTGAACGGAAGTACAGAGGATAAGGAAGAGAGTACTGCAGTGACACCTTAGAATATTCATTACCATTAACCTCTTTAGTACTATGACGTGTTAAAATATTCATTTTGCTTACTATTTGGTGATTTTATACAGCTTTAGAAACATATGTTGGGATTAGAATAGTTAAGACTCTGGCCATTAATCTTCTGATCTCCACAGACCCTTCCTAATGCAAATAAAATCGTGTAACCATACCCAAAAATCAAGGTAAAAAAATATATCTCAGTACTGAAGGGGTTAACATAAGTACGAAAAAGGAGCAGTATGAGAGGGAAAGGATGCATGTACTAACACTAGTATGAACACCAGGAACTCTTGGTGCTTCCAGACACAAGACACACCTGGCATTATCATAGCAACACCGGCAGGCAAGTCAATCCGGCAGGTGATGTTCCAAGTGTTACTGAACATCTGCTGAATGTAAGCAGAAGTGATGGGTCTCCGCCTGCCCCCCTCGCCACTGCTCAGGAAGTATATGGTGCTCTCAAACCTGCAATGGTGGTAGGTTGAGACAATTTCAGTCTAGAGGATGCTTTTACAGTTGCCTCTTGTCGTCCTCGGGGGTTAGCTAACACATGTGCCTTGGTTGGGAAAATATACTTAACTCTTAACTTAAAAAGAGCCTCCAAGGTACTTTTTATCTTTGGCACACTCTGAAACCACTTCTAGGAGCAAACCCACAACTTTGGGAGCCATTTTACATGTTAGTTACTGTTCAGCTTCCAGTGTTTATCAATACAGGCCCTGACCTCTGAAGTGTTAGATGACCACTTCCCACAATCACCAGTAGTATGTTAACTTATTTACATTCCACATACATTCATAAATTTTGTAATCTATTGACATTATACTGAGACCAACAGCATTCACTCCATCACCTCTTTCCATGTCTATGAACTGAGAAAACACTGTATTACTTGTAAACATACAACACTGAGCATAGAGCTTGCCTTAGCCCTCTCACTTCTTATCTTACTGATGAATCAAGACAACACTGCCACCACCACCTTACCTATTGACATACTTCTTGGAGCCCAGAGCACACAGACTCATGCCCCGTGCCAGCGCCTCGATCCGCACTCCTCGCAGCAACACACCCACATTCTCACCGGCCCTGGCACTCTGCACCTTCTTCCTGAACACCTGGGGAAACACAGTGACAGGTGATGTGTTTCAAGCAGGTGACAATGGCAGGCACTGACCAACAACACTTCACCTTCCTTCCTTCCTTCTCACCTGCACATCAGTGGCCACAGTCTTGATGCGGCGATCAAAGCCCAGCAGCTCAGCATCAGCACCGCGCTCCAGCACCCCCTGCTTCAGAGTGCCAGTGACCACTGACCCTCGTCCTGGCACAGAGAAGTAGTTGTCAAGAGGCAGTAGGAAGGGCGAGGTGAGGTCCCTGGTGGGGGGCGTGAGGTAGGTGTCCATGACCTCCAGTAGCTTGTGGATGCTCTGCTCCCCTAGCGGCCCATTGTCCCCTTCCAGCGCCAGGAGGGCTGAGCCGTACACAAAGGGAGCGTCTGTCCCATCGAAGCCAAAGTGGTCCAGCAGCTCCCGCATCTCTATCTCCACCAGCTCCAGGTACTCCTCATCCACTAGGTCAGCCTTGTTCACAAACACCACCACGCGCTCCACTCCTGCCTGCCGTGCCAGCAGCAGGTGCTCGCGTGTCTGGGGCATCTGACCATCATTTGCTGCCACCACCAGGATTGCCCCGTCCATTTGTGAGGCGCCGGAGATCATGTTCTTGACATAGTCTGCGTGTCCAGGGCAGTCCGTGTGGGCGTAATGCCTGCGGGGAGCAACACCTTACCATCACGTCTGTCGTGCACATCTGTCAAATGCTTAGAAAGATGTATCCTACACAACCTAATCTAACCTAACACACATTCCACACACAAGACCAGTGAACACAGTAAGCATAAGGAAAATAAGGAAAGCTGTAGGAAGCCATCAGGTATACACATGGCAGTTCCTGTATGAAATGTACTACTTATTCCCACCTATCATGACCATCCATAAATCTGTGTAACATCTTAAAGCTCCCTAATGACCCGGCACTAACAATCAAACACAAATTAGAACACCTCAGATTGGTGGAGTAGGAGACATGTGCTGTGTTGATGGTGATTCCCCGCTTCTTTTCCTCAGGTGCCCGGTCAATCTCGTCGTAGGAGACAAAGTTAGACTGGCCGGTTCTTTGCAGTACCTTGGTGATCGCTGCTGTCAGAGTGGTCTTGCCATGGTCCACGTGGCCAATGGTGCCAACGTTGCAGTGGGGAATGTCATCTTCTTTACTGGTGCTGAGGAGAAACCTGACTGCTGCCACCTGGAGTGAGTGCAATGTTGTTGTGTTAGTCAGGTCAATGTCTGCAGTCAGGTGTGTTCTTGAATGATAAACTAAAGACTATACTTACAATTTTAATCTGTTGAGGTATAGGGAATGTCTTATTGTGGGCGAATAATGGCAATGGTAAGACAGCAGAGTTAATGGGTTAACTTTGGATGTATGCTGCTCAATGCTACACATTAAGTCCTCATGCTTGATTCTCTTACAGGCAGGAGAATAAAGTAGTATATTTAGAGAGAGAGAGAGAGAGAGAGAGAGAGAGAGAATGGTACAACAGACTATAAAGTAACTCACTGATATCTTGTGGTGGTTTTGGAACAGCCTCAGCTTTGGGGACTGAGTCAGGAGGTGGTGTGTTAGTCTTCCCAGCTGATACATCTTCCTCCCTCATGAGAAATCTTCAAGGACCAGTTTCATTTATCACCTACGATGTGGATGGAACTTCACTCTTCAGAACGTGATGTTTCTCAATGGCCTGATAAAAAAAAGGTTAATATCAAGACGAGACACATCCCTGCATTTATTAAAGTTATTGGCTCTTAACCACCAACAAACTTAGGGATCTGATAGGAAAGGGATTTTTGGATCGGAAAAACTAAAATATGGTCAAATGTCACTCTTGCTATGATAAATAAGTGGGAGTTACTGTTGTTATGAAGGGCGACATCTTTGAAATTACAGAAAATCTCCAGCAATCATCAGTCTATCCTTGCACACTAATATAACCAAGCATTATTTAACATAGCTTAGCTTAAATTAGGTTAAGTACTGCTAGGTTATAGTGTCTCTAAGGAGGTATAGACTCTTCCTCCCTTCCTGTCGCTGCTGTACCTGTGCCCAGTACTGGAGGTACTGAACACGAGGGAAGAACTACACTGCTTTCTCCGGCCTGGCGGTGTGAAAACAATAAAGAACGATCTACCTGCCGACACACACCCAGCCCACAAGCACCCTATGCACGGCTGAGGGCGTGACACTACCTTAACGAAAATAAAACTTCTTGCATTCCATACCTGGCATAGTTATCACTACTTTATACTGCTGCAAAACAATAAAATTACTCTCAGTTTTAGGAGAGAGGAAGAAATTCTGTGTCCGGTCACCCGCCGGCCTCCATACAGTCAGCTGTTTTTGTTTACATTTGACGATAAGAAGTCAATTTACCTCAAGCTGTTAAGAAATTTCTTACTTAGAAAATTGCAGTATGGTATTTATGTATTTTTTTTATCATGTTAACATATGAATTTCTTATCTATTAGTGTCCACTTATTCATCTCGACATTATGAATATTCATGATGATTCTACACTATCTAGGGAGTTTCATGCAAATGATTTGGGATAAAAAATTTACATGAATATTTTTTTTTAATTCATATATTTAATTTTTGCAAGCTTTTTTTTTTCCTTTTAAACTTTGCGTTGATCATCTCTACATTATAGGAAAGCGGCTCAGCAAGGTACCAGCAAGAACCCCGGAGGGGGCCTTGTTTAAATTTGTGTTGTGAAATTACGTCTGCCACTTATGTAGTGCCACCAGGGATCAGCGTGGCACCAGTTAGCCATTGTCAAGCAGCTGCCCTCGAGTGACGCCCTGGCAACATGTGGAGAAGGTGGGAGCTGTGTTTGTTGTGACTGTAGCTTTGTTGTTGCTGTCATTGTCATGCGCCATTAAATATGATTATCGCTACCGATTGACAAACAAAATAACTTCTTACTTTATTGCATCGAGTTACAGTTCTGCTGCCATGTGTAACTGCGTGTCTGCGTCATCACCTCGTTAGACTGGCTGTAGAGAAAGGGGAAGATAACACACACACACACACACACACACTGAGGAAGCTGGGACTGACCACATTAGAAGAGAGAAGAACAAGAGGAGACATGATAACTATGTACAAATTGGTGAACAAGATTGACATACTGGACAGAGAGTTGATAAAGGTGACCACAAGTAATCATCTCCGAGGACATGGAAAAAACCTAATAAAGGACATCTGTCTAAATGACGTGAGAAAATACAGTTTCCCGCATCGTAGCATTGATAAGTGGAATAAACTGAGCAGTGATGTCGTTGACGCGGTGTGTGTCAATCAGATGAGAGATATGACAGGAATGGACAAGGAGACAGGTCACAGAGACCTTAGCTCGAGCTCTGTAATACACAAATAGGTAAATACACACACACACACCGCGTAGTATAGTGGTTAGCCCGCTCAACTCACAATCGAGAGGGCCGGGTTCGAGTCCCGGGGCGGCGAGACAAATGGGCAAGCCTCTTAATGTGTGGCCCCTGTTCACCTAGCAGTAAATAGGTAAGGGATGTAACTCGAGCGGTTGTGGCCTCGCTGTCCCGGTGTGTGGAGTGTGTTGTGGTTTCAGTCCTACCCGAAGATCGGTCTATGAGCTCTGAGCTCGCTCCGTAATGGGGAAGACTGGCTGGGTGACCAGCGGGCGACGGAGGTGAATTACACACACACACACACACACACACACACACACACACACACACACACAGTACAAAAAGCAATAATGAGGGCATGCAGACAGATAAAGCTATACCCACGTAATATGTAAGGCAGCATCTGAATATGATAACTTTCGTCGTGCACCACATTTTAATCACGGAACTTTTACCTTTGAGGGAAGACAAAGTACTAGGATTACGAAACCACCACCGCTCTCATTCAACAGGCCATAGTAGAATGGTTAACTATGATTCTTGCTGTTTTTGGGTGACTATTTCTCTACAGCTTCAGTGAAAAGAAAATACGTGCCAAGGTATTAGGGGTTTAAAAGTGTATATTGACTGGGATACGTATAGTTAGATATGTTAGGCTGCGGCATGTGTGATGGGGCCTTGTAACTTCCCTTGCTTTCTTGTTACTACTACTACTACTACTACTACTACTACTACTACTACTAAATTTGGTGAGATAAGTAGACTGATGTAATTTTCTGGATAAATATTTTTTTTACAAGTTCTATTTATGTTTGTTAAATTCTTAGTTGTGTGTGTGTGTGTGTGTGTGTGTGTGTGTGTGTGTGTGTGTGTGTGTGTGTGTGTGTGTGTGTGTGTGTGATTCACCACGGTCGTCTGCTGGTCACCCAACCAGTCTTCCCCATTACGGAGCGAGTTCAGAGCTCATAGACCGATCTTCGGATAGAACTGAGACCACAACACACTCCACACACCGGGAAAGCGAGGCCACAACCCCTCGAGTTACATACCGTACCTATTTACTGCTAGGTGAACAGGGGCTACACATTAAGAGGCTTGCCCATTTGCCTCGCCGCTTTCCGGGACCCTCTCGATTGTGAGTCGAGCGTGCTAACCACTACACTACGCGGTGTGTAGTGTAGTTAGGTGTGTGTGTGTGTGTGTGTGTGTGTGTGTGTGTATGTGTGTATATTTATTTATTTACTTTTTTTATTAACCTTTTACCGCGTCCTCTCATTTGTTATGGGTCTACTTGGCATGCATGGGTAGACACTCGACTCACCACCATCACATCCTGCAGTGTCCCGAAGGTGGAGTCCCGCGTGTTCCCGTCAGGTGTGTTCACTGTGTTGCTTCTCTCCCTCTATCTTTCCTAGAACTTACATGGCTCGCCCTTCCCAAACACCTGGTGGGCGTGGGTACACCTTAGCTCAGGCACTCCTCTCTCTCTCTCTCTCTCTCTCTCTCTCTCTCTCTCTCTCTCTCTCTCTCTCTCTCTCTCTCTCTCTCTCTCTCTCTCTCTCTCTCTCTCACAAGGCCTGAAATACATTCCTGTCACCCCGTATATCTCCGTGTGTGTGTGTGTGTGTGTGTGTGTGTGTGTGTGTGTGTGTGTGTGTGTGTTGGCCTCGTTCCGTTGACCTAGTTTTGGGACACTATTAGTATACAGTAGTCACCGAAGCTTGTCTTATCATCCATCCATATGAATCTGTACCCCGACATTTAATTCGAAAGGCACTAATACTAATACCTCTCTCTCTCTCTCTCTCTCTCTCTCTCTCTCTCTCTCTCTCTCTCTCTCTCTCTCTCTCTCTCTCTCTCTCTCTCTCTCTCTGTCACACCATAGCGGCCTTGAGGATAATCTGCATGTATGTACCTAGTGATAGGGAAGACTGCAATATAGACACTAAATTCACTTTGCCTCTCTCAAACATCTGATTCTTCTCTTTCTTCCTCTCTTAAGTGATCTTTCTTGCTTTATATTCCCTTTCCTTCTGTCTCTCCTTCGTTCACAGTTTCAATATGTACCCGTAAACATTGCGATTAGTTCTCCTCCTCCTCCTCCTCCTCCTCCTCCTCCTCCTCTTCTTTCCCCATTCGCTTCTCTTCCTCATTGTCTCACCTTTCCATTCACTCATTACAGGTAATTTTAGTCCTTGCTGTCTCTCTCCTTAAGGATATTTTCTGTTTGCTTGGTTATTTGCTTTGCTTGCTTCCTTTTCCCTTTTGTTTTATTTGTTTATTCATTTTTTTTGTCTTAATTTAGTGTCATTTTCATAGCTAGTGTGTGTGTGTGTGTGTGTGTGTGTGTGTGTGTGTGTGTGTGTGTGTGTGTGTGTGTGTGTGTGTGTGTGTGTGTGTGTGTGTGTGTCTGTCTGTACAGGGCCACGTGCGTACACACACACACACACACACACACACACACACACACACACACACACACACACACACACACACACACGGAATTTCAATAACTATGTGGGCGTTGTGTAGCATGTTCGTTTACTTGCTCTCTCTCTCTCTCTCTCTCTCTCTCTCTCTCTCTCTCTCTCTCAAGGCCCAAAGCAAGAAAACCACATATCTCTTTATACATATTTTATTTATTTATATATTTATCATTTTATTAAACAAATAGAGAACATTTGTATATCTTATCAACACGGAGATCAGGAGGCAACACGCATATCACTAGCTGCCGGAGTCACACACACACACACACACACACACACACACACACACACACACACACACACACACGTGGGATTGTGCCCGGGGCTTTAGAAAGGAAGGTTGCTATATATGTACAGGCGCCCGTGAGTATTGGAAAGCACCACCAGAGACCAGCTGTGTGTTGGATGGACGGGAGATGCCATGGAGGTGGTGGTGGTGGTGGTGTTAGAGATTCAAATTAGGTACGGTTATGGTGCGTTTTGTTCTCATAGTAATAGTAATAATAATAATAATAATAACAATAATAATAATGTTTGTAATAGTAATAAGAGTGATAATGATAGTAATTGTCCAATATCATCACGTATCGAGTATTGTAGATCGACAATAAGGCACAGCTCGTGTGTTGCTTCACTTGACGCCCTGAGGAACACACTCACTCACTCACACTCACTGACTCGACTCACTCTCTCATCACTCTTGCAAGTCACCTCCACTCGCCACGCCCCCAGCCCGGCACACTGACCCCGCCTGACCTCAGAGCCACGCGGGAAGTGTTGGTGCGGGGCGAGGTGGGTGAAGGGACATGGAAGTCACTGACGGGGTGCGTTGATTGCCTTAGTCCGGCACGGGTGATGGGGACCCTGAGGTGGGCGAGGGGGTGTCTGGGATGGAGGGCTGGGGTTCCTGGCCGGGTGGTAGAGGGCGTGAGGGGGGCGTGGGGGATTGTGGGGTGTCTGTTGGGGGCTCCTGAGTGGGTGGAGCTGGCCCCGTTGGATAAATGGATGGTGGTGTGTCAGGAGGGGGCTTGTGTTTGTGGAAGAGTAGCCCCAGCTTAAATGGGGGTGGGTTGGCCATGGGCATGGGCGTCCCTGGAGTGGCGGCGCTGCTAGACCCTCCAGGACAGGTCACCGGCAGGGCGGGAGCAGCAGGTGTGAGTGCGAAGTGAGGGCTAGCACCGCCAGTGGCTGCCGCCGCTGCGTCACGAGCCAGCCTCCGGCACAGCCAGGCGCGGTAACATGCTCTCACTCTCAGTGGTGGAGGCCTCGCTCTGCCCTGACCCGCCCGAGCTACTCGTGCTGGCTGACGTGATCGTGGACGAGGAAGTGGTGGAGCCGAGGGAGTCCCGCCACGGCTCTCCCGGGAAGCCCTTCGCACGAAAAAGCTTGGTGATGAGCGCCGTGAAGGGCGAGGGGTGGGTGAAGCCCTGCCTGGCCAGCGGCGGGCCCAGCGAAGACTCGAAGTTAGCGTCCAGCACTGTGGGCGAGGGCGGGATCATCTGCAGCTGCAGGCGTGGCAGCGGGCGGCGGCGACCAGAGCCGGTCTGGATTTTGGTGGCGCTGAGGGGCAGTCCCAGCAGGCGCCGCACCTCCCGCTGTATCCTCCGTGAGCGGTACAGGTAGACATAGGGCGATACGGCGGCGTTGCTCAGCGCCAGCATCATCACCACGCTCCAGGCGGGGCGCGGCAGCCACACCTGTGGGGAGGGGGGTGGTGGTCAGTGGCGAGGGAGGGAGGAGGAGGGCTGGGGCGACAGGACATGATGTGTTATGTCAGTGGTAGGCGTTTACACAGTGTTATAGGGGCCTTGGGGCGCCTACCTGCAGCAGGGATGTGTGCAGCAGCGCCGCGGCGTGGAAGGGCAGCCAGCACACGAACACCAACACGATCACTACCACGGAAATCTTGGCGGCGCGGGACTCCTCCTTGTGCAGGAACAGCGACGCGTTGCTGATGCGGTGCCGCAGCGACGACACGATCTGCGAGGACGTGGATCGTGTCGAAGGCGTCCTGGGGAAGAACGGGAGGTCAGCTCTGTGTGTGTGTGTGTGTGTGGGTGGGCGGGCGGTTCAGCATTATTTAGGGATGGGCGTGGGCGTGGGGGTGGTGGAGGGCAGTACACACCTTGATGGGCCGCGGGAGGGCGTGACGGCGTCCAGCGTGGAGCCGCACAGGGAGTTGCGGCGCGTCCTCTCGCTGTTCTGCTGCGCCGCCAGGTAGATGCGGGTGTAGATCCAGACGAGCAGCACCACGGGCACCGCGAAGCACAACACCAGGTTGGCCACCACAAAGTAAGAGCGGTAGTTCCAGGGGTCGCCAGGTCGCGCTGCGGGCGTCCCACACACCTGCCTGGGGACAAAGAGTCGCTGTAGTGAGGGGCGCCCTTCACGCGGCAGCACAGTAATGCAGCAACACAGCGGTGCATGGCAGAGGCAGCATGGCTCAGCGCCAACACTTACCAGGGTCTGTCGGACAAGTCTCCCAAGGCGGCGGTGGCGGCCAGGGCTGCGGCCAGCGCCCAGCCCGAGGCCACCATGACGACACTCTTGGCGCGCGTCACCAGCATGTGGTAGTGCAGCGGGTCGGTGATGGCGAAGAAGCGGTCCACGGCGATCAGCAGCGTGGCGAACACCGACGCCGCCACCACCAGCTCCGCCGCAGCATCCAGCCCGCGGCACAGCACCGGCGACTCCCACCCCACCAGGAAGGTGTCGCCCGTCACCAACGGCAGCAGCACCCACGACCCCAGCAGGTTGCACGCCGTCAGGCTGACAATGAACCTGCAAAGAATAAGATAGCAGGGTGAGTGCCTCGCCATCACTCATGCATCAGCGCGCCGCGCGGCTCCTGTACCTCCTCCTAGAGATAAGTTTTCAAGTTAACACTCAAGATGTTGTTTGGTTAACAAGAAGGTCCCGTCCGGTGTGGCAAGGCGAGCAGGCCGCGCCGTGTTGATTGTGAACACAAGCACAGCCTCGCGCAGCGGTGGAACAATATTTATCTACCGATCGCCGCCTTTGGAGTAACCACGCGGAAGCCAGCGTGCGCCGCCCCGGGCCTCGGCATTACGTGGCTGCACGGGATGCCTTCACTGTTCACGCCCGCACCGCTGCTGTGTGCTGTGTAGCCACGTGGACGTACACGCGAGCAGAGGTCCAAGTAGCATCTTAACGGAAATGTGAGCACTGATAGGGAGGCGGCGGCGGCGGCGGCGGGGACGGCATGGTGGTGGTGAGGAACAGCGCCAGATTAAGATTAGCTGCCATTAAATTTAGTGCATGTAAATATTGAGACTATACACCACCACCTCATATCAATTCTCTCTCTCTCTCTCTCTCTCTCTCTCTCTCTCTCTCTCTCTCTCTCTCTCTCTCTCTCTCTCTCTCTCTCTCTCTCTCTCTCTCTCTCTCTCTCTGTGTGTGTGTATGTGTGTGTGACACAAGCAGCATGACAGCAGCAGCAGGTGCATTGTGAGCAGGTCCCTATGTATGCCAGGGATGGACTGGGATTGCGGGCCATCCGGTCAGTGGGGGACCAGGACGAGGACGTGTCACGCGAGTACCGGAAGGTGGTGACGGGTGACGGGTGACGGGGAAGGCCATGGGGGGAGGTAGGGGTGGAGGCAGGGTAGTGATGGATGCCGGGGGCACAGCTGCACAATTGGTGATGTGCCGCGGCCCCAACAAAGGAGCAGCTGCTGCAGACTGCCAGCCGCTACGTGACGTGGCCCTCGTCCTTCCCAGACGGCGGCATCAGCTGATAGAGCGCCCACCAGCTGATTGGCGCCTAGCAACGTTCCCGAGGCGTGGGATCCTCACGTGGTCGACTCACGCCCGTGCCGCCCCTCACGTCATCCTCAGCTGACCTGCGGGGTTACCCGTCCAGGCCTTATTGGCCCTTCTGGTCCTCCGTGGCCGACACAATAAACACTGCTCTTGAACCCTGGGCTATCTTGCGAGCCACTTCCTCTGTGCCGCCTCGTCCGCCTCGTCTGCACCTCGCTAGCCCAATGAGCTCAATAACCGCCACTTGCAGGAGATGTGCAAGGTTGGGACGCACGTGAAGCTGAGAGTGGCTTGGCGGGGAGGGGCGAGGCAGGGCGGTGGGCGGTGGCGTGAGTGGCCGGGCGACAGATGAATGGCCCGTGGGCAGCGCCGAGCCTTTTGTGCCACGGTGGATGTGTCTCGCCGCATGACCCCGCCGTGTCCCCAGCCCACCACCAGGAACCCGCCGCACCCTCGCAGCCTCACCCGCCACCACGGAAAGCACGGCTGCCGGCGAGGCCCTTGGCGCTCGTGACGCAGGAGGCACGCCCGCACGCCCTACAAGGCTGCGTCCCCCACTGCCTGTGTGTGTGTGTGTGTGTGTGTGTGTGTGTGTGCGGCCTTGGGGTTTAGGGAAGGTGACAGTGTTGTTTATGCGACCAATGAGACCCGGGTATTGTTTATGGGCAGTGGTCACAGCTGGTGCTTGGTGGAAGGCGGCTCCTTCACTCTCCCATTCGACTCTTCCTCTCGCTGCTCCCTCCGATACGGCACCGCTGGTCTTCCGCGTCATTCGTCAGTGTCGCTGGCCTGCCCTGGCGTGCGTGTTCCCGTCAGCTGCCCCCTCCTCCCTCCACCCCCACTCCCTCCTTGCACTGGTGACGGCGACGCGGGTGTGGGGACGCAATAAGGGAAGGGAAGGCTGGCCCGCGTTACACTTCTTATAGGTTCAGAGTCACCACCACCATCACCACCTTCACTACTACACCACCATCACCACCAATAACAAGAAACGACTACTCAATATTTCCTCCTCCTCCTCCTCCTCCTCCTAACCTAACTTAACCTAACCTAACCTAATCTAACCTTACCTAACCTTACCTTATCTTACCTAACTTCCTCCTCCTCCTCCTCCTCCTCCTCCTCTTCCTCTTCCTCTTCCTCTTCCTCCTCCTCCTCCTCCTCCTCCTCCTCCTCCTCCTCCTCCTCCTCCTCCTACTACTACTACTACTACTGCTACTGTTACAACTTCTACAGCTTCGTGGTCACATTGCATAAGGGTGTGGCGGCAGAGGAGGAGGAGGAGGAGGAGGAGGAGAGGAGAGGAGAGGAGAGGAAGGATGTTACATGGGTAGAAGTATCATTGCATCATCCCTACTACTGTTCTCTTTCTCTCTCTCGGCTGTGGTCTCTCTCTCTCTCTCTCTCTCTCTCTCTCTCTCTCTCTCTCTCTCTCTCTCTCTCTCTCTCTCTCTCTCTCTCTCTCTCTCTCTCTCTCTCTCTCTCTCTCTCTCTCTCTCTCTCTCTCTCAAGTCAGACATTTCGACGTTTCCTTGTTTCTATTCTTGGACACACACACACACACACACACACACACACACACACACACACACACACACACACACACACACACACACACACACACACACACACACACACACACACACACACACACACACACAGGATGTAAACACTGAATCAATAATCTAGTTGTGTTAATGATTATGGAATATATAAAACATACCTTGCTTTTTTTAAACCAGAAGAGCATATTGTCACTCAAAGGTTAGCCAGTGTGGAGGAATAATGATAGTGGGAGCTGATTTTTCGACTCCCTAACTGGTGGTGGTACAAATAAAACAATAGCAGGAAGGTGTGTTGTGTTGAGAGTGTTGTGTGTGGTAATGGTAATCCTTGTTTGTATTCTATTGTGTCTTGTGTGTTTCTGATTGTGGGAATGAGTGTTTGTGTATGCTTGTTTGTTTGTTTGTGTGTGTGTGTGTGTGTGTGTGTGTGTGTGTGTGTGTGTGTGTGTGTGTGTGTGTGTGTGTGTGTGTGTGTGTGTGCTGTTTATCTATGTGTTGCATTTCTTTTTGTGTTAGTGTAAGGTCATTGTCTCTTTGTGTTATTGATATTTGTTTGGTGTTTAAATAGTGTTCATTCATTCATGGCGATAGTGCTGTGTGTGATTCACTGTGATTCACTGTTTGATCTGCTGCAGTCTCTGACGAGACAGCCAGACGTTACCCTACGGAACGAGCTCAGAGCTCATTATTTCCGATCTTCGGATAGGCCTGAGACCAGGCACACACCACACACCGGGTCACAACTCCTCGATTTACAGCCCGTATCTACTCACTGCTAGGTGAACAGGGCTACACGTGTGTGTGTGTGTGTGTGTGTGTGTGTGTGTGTGTGTGTGTGTGTGTGTGTGTGTGTGTGTGTGTGTGTTTGCACACACACACACACACACACACACACACACACGCTCATCAAAAATGCATTCCACTCGTCCAATAGGGAAGTTTCTGTAACAAGGAAGTTTGTCTTCGTCTTAAAAGTTGAGGATACAGGAGAGAGAGAGAGAGAGAGAGAGAGAGAGAGAGAGAGAGAGAGAGAGAGAGAGAGAGAGAGAATGTGTGTGTACGAGGTTTATTCTATACCGGGAATGAAAGAAACACACACACACACACACACACACACACACACACACACACACACACACACACACACACAAACTAAATAAATAAACAAGCGAGATAAGAGGAAGAGAAGACAAAGACAAACTAATAAACGAGTCACTATTAACACTGATAACTTGGTGTCCGTCTGAGTGCGAATCTCCATAACAAGTTTGCCAATAATTCATTCTAAGGCTGAACTAGTGCCGACTTGACGCGGAGGCAGAGACCAATTCAATTTCTCACGTTCATATCCGGATACAACTTGTTCTCTCACTGTGACAATTTTCCAAAGCTACAGTGACAACTAGCGGGGTTTTCAAGACAGTATCCCTCACTGTGACAATTTTCCAAAGCTACAGTGACGACGAGCGGGGTTTTTAAGACAGTTTCTCCTTATAATATACTAGAACTCATGCTCTTCTCTCACCTGAACTATAAAAATATCCTTAGAAAAACGAGTATCTTCAACTAGAGCCTTTGAAAAGTAGTGGCGCCTTTCCCTGTCTGTATGATAATTTTCCAAGGCCACAGAGACGACTAGCGGGGTTTTCAAGACAGTTTCTCCTTATAATACACTAAAACTCGTGCTATTCGATTACCTGAACCTTAAAAATATGCATCGAAAAACGAGTATCCTCAACCGGAGCCTTTGGAAAGTGGTGGTGGTGAGAGAACGGCGTTTCAGAATACAGACCTTACACATATTAACTTTCAGATCACTACGCCGCTTCCCTGCTCCCTATCACTTGCTTTCTCCCATTCTGAACCTCTTATGGGTCTGTTTTTCCTCTCCGCCTCATTTTTTATGCTATTTAAGCTTTATCTACAAATATTTTCATCTCTCATGTTTTTTTTTCTTCTGACTCTTCTTTTGTGTTAGACGTAAAGGGAGTGTGTTTAAATTTCATCTACAGTTATCTTATCTCTTCCTGCTTCTTGAATTCTAAAGCACTTCCAGGTGTTTTCTTCTTTCTAACTCACCTTTATACTATATATATCTAAACATCATCTACAGGTATGTTTTATCCTATCTCTCTTTGTATTTCAAATCCTAAAGCAAGTTCTTCCCTCAAACTGATCTTTATGCCTTCAGTACCATGACGCGTTTCCTTACTCATTCCGCTTACTATTTGGTGATTTTATACACCTTCAGAAACTTATGTGGGGGGATTGAAATAGTGAAGAAAGTGGCCATTAATCTTCTGACCTCCACAGACCCTTCATAATGTCATTAAAATCGTACACAAATCTCAAGGTAAAAATGTCTCCCAGTACTGAAGGGGTTAAACACAGGGGAATGTATTAACCTCCATCTTTTAAGTATCCTTTAGTCCTTTCTCTCTCAGTATCTAAAATCCTCAAGCTTTTCGATACATCTTCCTCCTTACTTTTATAAACACATAAGACGAAATCGATTGAAACTATAAACCCTTTGTAATCTCATTCCTTGGTATCTAATCCTAAAATACTCTTATAGTCCCTCTCTAAAATCGATCCTAAACTCTGGGAATCCACGCAAGCGGTCTTAACTCTCCTTTAATGTCTCCTCTTGCTTGTAAACATGTACCGCTGCTTGTCTAGGAGTATGTAAGGCGGTACCCTATTGATCCTTCCCTTGTCTGAAGAGCCCTAGTGTCCCTGAGGTGCTATGGGTGTGGGCAGGGCTGAGGGAGGTGGGTTACGGGACTAAGGGTGAGGTGAGGTTAGGGTGGGCTAGGGTAAGGTGAGGTCTTGTTTGGTAGAATGAGGTGGAAGTGTTTTGCTTTGTTGAGTTGAGCAGAAGTCTTTTGGTAGAGTTCTTTAGTGTTTTTTTTGGGGTTCTGGGTTAGGTTAGGGAAGAGTGAGGAATGGGGTTAGGGAGTAAAAAGGTAGTGTTAGGTGAGGTTAGGTTAGGTAGGGTAAATTTGTAGAGGTTAGGTTAGGAAGGGTAATTCTGTAGAAGCCTTTAGTGTTTCTCTGGGTTCTGTGTAAGGTTGGAAGGATGGGTTAGGTTAGCTGGGTTAGGTAACAAAGGAATGGTGTGTGACGTGAGGTGAGGTGAGGTGAGGTGAGGTAAGGATACAGTTAGGTAGGGTGATTTGATAGAGATCTTTTCTGTTTGTCTGTGTTCAAGGTTAGGTTAGGAAAGGAAGGGTTAGTTTAGATTAGGTTTAAGATTTAAGATTCATTCAAGAGGGAGGTTTTAATACATGTTTCCCTGTCCTCTTGGCTAACTTTATCGGATCTGTAAGGGGACTGGCGAGTGAGTGGACCTCTTTTTTTTTTTTTCAAGCTTTGTTCCCTTAGTCAGTTTTCCCCTCTTACATGAGAAAAAGAGAAGAGAGGAATAGTGTGTGTGGTGAGGGTAGGTTAGGTTAGGTCAGGTGAGATAAGGTTAGGTTAGGTTAGATAAAGGTGAGGTGAGGTTAGATAAAAGTGAGGTGAGGTTAAATGAGGTTAGGTTAGGTTAAGTTAAGTGACGTGAGGTAAGGTAAGGTTAAGTTAGGTTAGGTTAAGTTAAGTTAGGTTAGGTTAAGATAGGTGAGGTGAGGTGAGGTTAGGTTAGGTTAGGTTAGGTTAGGTTAGGTTAGGTTAGGTGAGGTAAGGTTAGATAAAAGTGAAGTTAGGTTAAGTTAAGTTACGTGTGTAGTGCGATGTAGTTCTGTTCGAGGCGTTTACCTCCTACTGAGTTGAGGTGAGTGGTTATTTCTGGCACACCGCTCACCCTACATCCCACGCCCCACTGCACACACACACACACACACACACACACACACACACACACACACACACACACACACACACACACACACACAAAGGTTCAAGCCAAGACACACAGGTTTGCCTACTTAGTCCCTCACCGCATCATACAGCTTCCCACATCCCAAAACAGCCCGGTCTAGTCCCCAAAACAGCCCTAAATAGTCCCCATCATCCCCAAAACAGACCCAAATACCCTCAAACAGCCCCAAATATTCCACTTTTATCCTCCAATGCCCCCAAACAGCCCTAAACACCCATAAAACTTACCCAAACAGCTCCAAACTTCCTGAAAAGAGCCCAACACCTTAAAACAAACCCATTTAGCTCCCAACACCTTCAAAACAGCTCCATTTAGCCCCAACACCCCAAAATAGCCCCATTTAGCCTTCAACAACATAATTTAGCCTTCAACACCTTAAAACAGCCCAATTTAACCCCCAACACCTTAAAACAGCCCCATTTAACCCCCAACACCTTAAAACAGCCCCATTTAGCCCCCAACACCCAAAACAGCCCCATATAGTCTCCCAACATCCCCCGAAAGCTCCATTTAGCTCCCAACACCCCCGAAACAGCCCAAAAATCTCCAAAGAGCCCCAAATATTCTCAATATAGCCCCATATAGTCCCCAACATCCACCAGAAAGCTCCATTTAGCTCCCAACACCACCAGAACAGCCCCATCTAGTCCCTAACACTACCAAATAGCCCCAAACATCCTTAAAACAGCCCCAAAGACCCTAAAATAGCCCCATGTAGCGCTATCTTCATTCCACCTCGTTATATCAGTCCTGTGTGTTGTCAGGGCTTTCTAAAACTGTGCTATGTATGTGTGTATGTATGTATGTATGTGTATGTATGTATGTATGTGTGTATCGCCCATTTTCTTAGTCACTGGAGTAGAAGGACGATTAAGGATAGGAATAAATGAGTAGTGGTGGTGGTGGTAGTGGTGGTGGTGGTGGTGGTGGTGGTAGTGGTGGTGGTAGTTAATGCATGTCTCGTGTTCTCCCCAGTTCTGTCTCTTCGCTGTGGTGGGTTAAGTATCAGTCAGTCAGTTAGTTAGTGTGTCTGTTTGTTTGTCTATTTGTGTGTTTGTGTGTCTATTTTTATCGTAGCTGTGGTGGTGATGGTGGAAATGCTACTATTACTGCTACTATTGCTGCTACTACTACCACCACCACCACCACCACCACCACCACCCACTATTTCACAACCTAATACTAGTCTCACACAGTGCCTGACCACAACACACAGTCGTAAAAGTTATACAGGTTTAAATATCCGGGACGTGTATGGCTTGGGAGGGGAGGGGAAGGGTGAGTGGGAGGGGTATAGGGGAGGAAGAGGGGGGAAGAGGGGTCAGTATAGAGGGGGGACATAAATCCTTCTATTTTTTTGTCCTGGTATCTATTTTTATGCCTTACTGTTTGTGCTTCTCTATTTCCTTATTTTTTTTCCCTTTTTCGTTTTTCTTTTTCTATTTTTTTTTCCACTCGTTCCTTCCAAGGGTGAGTTTTATGGCACTCTCTCTCTCTCTCTCTCTCTCTCTCTCTCTCTCTCTCTCTCTCTCTCTCTCTCTCTCTCTCTCTCTCTCTCTCTCTCTCTCTCTCTCTCTCTCTCTCTCTCTCTAGCTCTCTCATTCAGCATCCAAGTACCGTCACATCGCCCCCACTCCACATTCAGACCACGTTTAGCCCACACATTGCAAGCCTTCACCTCCACCGTCCACCTTCCACATACCCATCCACCTACTCCACACACTACCCACTCAAAACACACTACACTCCCTTCCACATGGCCACAGTAAGACCATCCACCCTTCCACATGATACGCAGACCTCCCCATGCATTCATTTTCTCTCTCTCTCTCTCTCTCTCTCTCTCTCTCTCTCTCTCTCTCTCTCTCATTTAAGAGGGAAGGGCCTTGATGAGGAGGTGGGGAGGAAAAAAAGAAGAAAAAGGGGGAGGATAATGATTGTTGGGGAAGTGGGGAGAGTATGAGGAAGTGAGGGAGGGTGTGGTGAAGGAGGAATGGGTATGAATGGGATGAGTGAAGTAGAAGAGGAGGAGGAAGAGGAAGAAGAAGAAGAGGAGGAGGAGGAAGTAAAAAGACGATAGGAGTGTGAAAGTGGAAACGGAAAGGGATGAAATAGAAGGAAGAAGAGGAAGAAATGGAGGAGGAGGAGGAGGAGGAGGAGGAGGAGGAGGAGGAGGAGGAGGAGGAGGAAATAAAAGACAAAATAAATCTAGAATGAAAAGGAGAAGGAGATAGAGAGAGAGAGAGTGGAGTTAAGAGTATGTCCGAGAGAGAGAGAGAGAGAGAGAGAGAGAGAGAGAGAGAGATTAGCAAGGTAGACAGCAAGAGGGTAGACAAGCCGTAACAGACACAGGACTGATAACCAACCATTAGAAGGCGTGTGTCCCTGGCTCTGCATTTAAGGGCACTCCCCGGCACCACGCGACAGGAAGTGCCACGCCACCCGCTTCCTGTCCCCGTGAGGTCACAGTGCCTCCTCTGACCCCTTCACCCCTTCATCCCCATCAACCTTTCCCATCCCTTCACCTCTGTGTTTAGGTGTGTTCCAGCGTGTCTCTCTGACGGTTTCTCCCACGCTACTTTTTCAACGCCTATACTCGCGTCACGTATATATATATAGTGCAGTGGTGGTGGTGGTGGTGGTGGTAGAAGAGTACGTTGGGAACATTAGTGTGTGTGTGTGTGTGTGTGTGTGTGTCTTTTTAATTTCTAAGCTTGTGAAATGTAAGTGTATATGTTCTCTCTCTCTCTCTCTCTCTCTCTCTCTCTCTCTCTCTCTCTCTCTCTCTCTCTCTCTCTCTCTCTCTCTCTTTTTCTTCCCTTCACCTCCGTATTGTTCTTTTTCTTGCCCGTCGACATTTGCCACCTTGTGTGTGTGTGTGTGTGTGTGTGTGTGTGTGTGTGTGTGTGACCTTGTGCTTCCCACATTGCCAGGGCAGGTGCGGGCAAGCCTTCACCTGTGTAGGGCGGAGTGTGGCCCGCTAATCAAAGAGTGAAGAGAGGTGTGGCGAGAGAGAGAGAGAGAGAGAGAGAGAGAGAGAGAGAGAGAGAGAGAGAGAGAGAGAGAGAGAGAAAACAATAAGAAATTAAGATCTATTGTTTAAAAAGAGATGAAAAATATTCAGAGAGAGAGAGAGAGAGAGAGAGAGAGAGAGAGAGAGAGAGAGAGAGAGAGAGAGAGAGAGAGAGAGAGAGAGAGAAAGTGGAGGAGAGCAGATAGGGTCACTGAGGACTTGCAGGAGAGAGAGAGAGAGAGAGAGAGAGAGAGAGAGAGAGAGAGAGAGAGAGAGAGAGAGAGAGAGAGAGAGAGAGAGGGGGAACCATGCTTGCCTTACTTGAGAACACTGATGACAGATTGGGGGGGGATGGAGAAGGGGGCGGCGGAGGAAAGTGATGGAGGGAGGGAGAAATGTACCTCCAGTCCCTCCCTCCCTCCCTCCCTCCCTATAGCAAGCAGTGATGGGGAAAACCAATCTCTCTCTCTCTCTCTCTCTCTCTCTCTCTCTCTCTCTCTCTCTCTGTCTGTCATTCTTTTCCATTAGCTTTCCCATTTATGGAAGAAAAGACACATTAATTTTTACCATTACTCCATTATCCACATTTAAAGCTAAGACAACACGTTGCTGGTAGGAATCCTGTGTCGTATCCTATCCTTACAAGGTGACACGACACTTCTGGTGATAACTGAACCGTGTCAAAGAATACTACTAATAATGATGATACGTTTCTTACAAGTATCACGTATCTTGAAGTCTAAGGGAGTGGCGTTTGTGGGGTAGCGGATGAAAGGAGGGTGAGAGATGAAGGAGAGGAAGGATAAGGGTGGAAAGGATTAAGGAGGATAGGATGAAAGAAGGAAGTAAAGAATGGTGAATAGAAGGAAGGAAGGAGGATGAAAGGAGGGTGAGAGATGGTGAAGGAGAGGAAGAGAAGGAATGGCTGAAGGAGGAAGGGAAAGAAAAGGAGGATGGAAGGATGAAAGGAGTAAAGGATGAAGAAAAGGATGAAAGAAGGAAGTAAAGAAAGATGGATAGAAGGATGAAAGAAAAGAAAGGAGGAAGAAAAGGAGAGTGGAAGAATGAAGGTTGGAAGGAAAAGGAAGAGAAAGAAAGGAAAGAGTAAAAACGAAGGAAAACAGGAGGAAAAGGATAAAAGAAAAAAAAAGAAGAGAAAAAATAAAAGAAAACATGAAGGAAGGAAGGAAGAAAAGGATAAGAGTAGGAAAATAAAGATAAAAGGAGGAAAGGAAGAAAAAGAAGCAAGAAAGAAGAAAGAAAAGTTTAAAGAACCCAACCCAACCCAACACAACCCAACCTAACCTAACCCAACCCAACCCAACAAAAAACATCATTGCAACCCATTTTATCCCCTAATCCAATGCCCCATACCCCCATTAATTCCCATACCCCTTTTCAACCTCCCAGGACATTGACTTCTGGTGGCAAACGACCCTTGGGGAGCTAAACCCTTGGAGACTAACAGGATCAAGGGACACGGGGAGATGACCTTTTACTCCCCTTATAGAACTCCCTACCACGTGACAGAGAGAGAGAGAGAGAGAGAGAGAGAGAGAGAGAGTACTTTGTGTCCGGGTTTGCACTTTCACCATCAGGATTACTCGGAAGGGAGAGAGAGAGAGAGAGAGAGAGAGAGAGAGAGAGAGAGAGAGAGAGAGAGAGAGAGGGGGAGAGGGGAAGGTAAAAAGGAGAGAGGGAGAAAGGGAGGTAAGGAGACAAAATGGGAAGGACATTGCGGAGAGAGAGGGAGAGAGAGGGGGGGGGGAGAGGAGGAGGAATAGAGAAAAAGAGAGGGAGAAAGGAAGAGAGGCCAAGGGAGAAGGACTTTGCAGGGAGGGAGGAAGGGAGGCAGGGGTTAAGGATGGCAGGGTATGACTTAGCAGAAAGGGAAGGAATTGAGAGAAAAAAAAGGAAAAAAAAAAAGGATGACAAAGAGGTTAGGATTAGAGAAAGGGAAAGTAGGATGAAGGGTAAAGAGAAAGAGGATGGAGAGAATGAAGGATGACGCAATTAATTTAGGATTTGGGGGAATAAGGGAAGGTAGGATGAAGGAAGGAAGGAAGAAAGGAAAGAAGGATGACAAGTAGGTAAAGGAGCTAGAAGAGAAGGATGAAAGGAGTTATGGTTGTTATTCTCTCTCTCTCTCTCTCTCTCTCTCTCTCTCTCTCTCTCTCTCTCTCTCTCTCTCTCTCTCTCTCTCAATAGCAAAAAAAAGTTCTGACACTCATTTCAATTTGGGTTCCTGTGTGTGTGTGTGTGTGTGTGTGTGTGTGTGTGTGTGTGTGTGTGTGTGTGTGTGTGTGTGTGTGTGTGTGTGTGTGTGTTGCCAGGCATGTAGACCCCTCCCCCAACATTTCTATTAAGAGCCGTAGCAACAGGCGACCTAGCAATGAGTCACCAGCGGTCACCAGACACACACATAAATTAGCACGTACATGGACACACACACACACACACACACACACACACACACACACACACACACACACACACACACACACACACACACACACACACAGAGGGACCTACAATACTTTACTTTATATTTCTAAGGTAAATTTGACTTGCTTATCGTGAAAAGGGACTTCTAACAGGTGTGTGGGTGACAGGTGTGTGTGTGTGTGTGTGTGTGTGTGTGTGTGTGTGTGTGTGTGTGTGTGTGGGTGAAACAGGTGTGTAAATGAGTGGTGTGGATGAGACAGGTATATGTGTGTGTGTGTGTGTGTGTGTGTGTGTGTGTGTGTGTGTGACAAGTGTGTATGGATAAGAAATGATAGAAAATAAATGAAAACGAGAAATAAATAAACGAAGGAAAATAAGTAGAAATGGACAAAGAAATGATGAAAAGATCAAGAAAAAGAAATAACAAAGAAAATAAAAAGGAAAATAATAGAAATAGACAAAGAAATGATGAAAAGATAATAGCAATAGTAAAGAAAACATGGAAATTCAGTAGAAATAACAAAAGAAATAGTGAAAATAACAAATAAATGATAGAATAACCTTGACGATAACAATTAAATGAAGAAATAAAAAAAAATATTAAAGAACTCGACATTTTTTAGAACAATTAAATGTCAACCTTTACTGGAAACATTTAAAGGGAAAAATACTGATAAGAAAAACGTTAAACTCGATAAAATAATGAAAGGAATCCATTTGTAAGTGTTGAAAAGAGATTGAAACCCCTTTAACTAACAAATGCAGTGTTGAAACCTTTGTGGTGTTGATTGGTGGTGTTGTGGTTTTGAATCTAATGTTGTGGTGTTGGATTCTAATGTTGTGGTGTTGAATTCTAATGTAGTGGTGTTGAATTTAATGTTGTGGTGTTGAATTGTGATGCTGTGGTGTTGAATTAATTGTGGTGTTGAATTTGTTGTGGTGTTGAATCTGCTGTGGTGATGAATTTGCTGTGGTGTTGAATTGTAATGTTGTGGTGTTGAATTTGCCATGGTATTGAATTGTAATGTTGTAGTGTTGAATTGTAATGCTGTGGTGTTGAATTTGCAGTGGTGTTGAATCTACAGTGGCGTTGAATTGTGATGCAGTGGTGTTGAATCTACAGTGGCGTTGAGTCACACATACTACAGCAGTGTTGGATCATGTACACCACCCCGTTGACATCACCACATCACCACATCACCAGCTTGTCCCCCTACTCGGTAACAAAGGCGAGGAGTGACATGTACCGCGCGCCTCATTACAAAAACTCGCCTTGTAACCTTCACAAAAAGATAAGTAAATAAAATGAATGAAAATGAATAAAGTCGCCTTGCCAGCAGACCGAACGTACCTTAATTAGTTACATCACTCAGGTGTGCACAGGTGAGAAGAGGTACATGATACCCGTATTCAGAGATGCTTTATTCTTATCGCTACTATTTTTCAAGGCCACAAATGATTAGCTAAGTTTTCAAGGGTTTTTCAACAATTAATAGTGTAAAAATCTTATTATTTTGCCTCTAGAATTCTAAAATACTTAAAAAAAACGCTTTGCTCTCTCACTATGACTGTTTTCCAAGGCCACAAATGATTAGCTAAGTTTTCTACTGTTAATAGTGTACAAGTCATGTCATTTTGCCTCTAGAACCGCAAAAACACCTTAAAAACGCTTTGCTCTCTCGCCACGACTGTTTTCCAAGGCCATAGAGATGATCAGCGGGGTTTTCAAGAGTGTTTCCAGTCACCTCACCAGTTTTAGACGTCAGAGAGAAAGTAAACAGGTGTAACTAAAATAACAATCAGGTATAATTAATTAACTCACCCGTTTGAGACTTTACGAAGGTGTGATTAAGAGAGACAAAGGACAGGTGTATATATAATTAGTTACCTTACCTGTTATAGACGACGTGGAGAGACTAAGCATATGTAACTAAAATAACAAGCAGGTGTAATTAACGTAACTCACCTGTTGGAGACTTTACGAAGATGTAATTAAGAGAGACAAAGGACAGGTGTATATATAATTAGTCACCTGTTATAGACGACATGGAGAGACTTAGCATATGTAACTAGAAATAACAAGCAGGTGTAATTAATGTAACTCACCTGTTGGAGACGCTACGAAGAGATGGCCGGCGGAAGAAAATGATGAGAAAGACAGTGTTTAGAACGGAGGAGATGACGAATATGACGCCGAGGACAAGGGCCACTGCCACGCCCGCCACCCACGATGCCACGCCCTCACCATCCACCGCCACCATCACCACTTCTGCGCCGCCGTCAGGAAAGGAAAAAAGTCACGTGGTTATTGATGGGGTTGCAAATTGTGTGTGTTTTGTGTGTTAAGGTGAAGAGTGGTGTTTGGGTGTATTCTCTCTCTCTCTCTCTCTCTCTCTCTCTCTCTCTCTCTCTCTCTCTCTCTCTCTCTCTCTCTCTCTCTCTCTCTCTCTCTCTCTCTCTCTCTCTCTCTCTCTCTATCTATCTATCTCTCTATCTACTTATCTTTTTATCTATCTATATTTACGTATCTATTAACACACACACACACACACACACACACACACACACACACACACACACACACACAGAGGTACTTAGATGAATTACGCAACAACAACAACAACAACAACAACAACAACAACAACAACAACAACAACAACAACAACAACAATGACTAAAAATAAAATAAACAAAAGAAATAAATATATAAAAGGAAAAATAAAAGTGATTTTCGGCCTTTACAGTACATCAGATTGCATTAACACACACACGCACGCACACACGCACACGCACAAGTACGCACGCACGCACCTTCCCTCCTCTTCTCCCTCCTTCCCTCTCCTTCCCTTCCCCTCTCCCCCCCTGATCCTCTTCTCCTCCTTCTCTCTTTCCCCCGTTCTTCTCTTCTTCTCTCTCCTTTCCCCTCCTTCTCTTCCCCTCTCCTTCTATTTCCCTCCCTCTCTCCCTCTCTTCTCCTCTCCTCTTCCTCTCTTCCCCTCTCCTCTTCCTCTCTCCCTCTCTTCCCTCTCCTCTTCCCTCTCCCTCTCTTCCCCTCTTGATTCTCTCTCTTGACATTTCTAAAGAACGTAAAAACCCGCACTTGGTTAGGGGGATGGGGGGCAGGGTTCTTGGGCCTGCGCAGGTTCCCAGGCAATAATTTGATCATGGCCACGCTCATTTTCCTTAGGCCTACTCCCCTCTCTCCCTCACCCCCTCCTCTCTACTATTTGTATACGCTGTGGCTTGTGTTATTAGTGGTATTATTATTATTATTATTATTATTATTGTTTTATTATTACTGGTATTATTTTCTTTTTATGTAATTTTGTATAGAACGGGTCTCTCTCTCTCTCTCTCTCTCTCTCTCTAACTTAGTATACTTCGAGTTGTATTATTAGAATTGGTATTATCATTATTACTATTTATTCCTAGTCGTTATCTCCATCGTGTGTGTGTGTGTGTGTGTGTGTGTGTGTGTGTGTTCTAATCAAGGGTTGTTTTTGTTTCATGTTTTTTTTTTTTTTTTTTTTTTTGTGTTTGTCCTGTTGTTATAGTGAGTTGATTGTTATTGGTGTTGTTGGGTGTTGGGTGTTGAGTGTTTTTGTTGGTTGCAAGAATCTCTTTTTGTTGGTGTGATGCAAGAATTGTTGCTTCATTCCACTCATTATTTTTCTAGCGTACTCTGCCTCTGTGAATACTTGTACTACTACTACTGTTACTACTACTACTACTACTATTACTACTACTACTACTACTACTACTACTACTACTACTACTACTACTACTACTACTACTACTATCATCACCACTGCTACTACTACCACCACTATTCCTATCACCACCACCAGCGGCAGGAGATAACACGGCGTGGCGCCTGACTAGAGTGAGGGAGTGGTGGTGGTGGTGTCTTTGCCGCTGAAGGCCGCGTCGCCTCCTGGCCCGCTGCCTGTCCCTGCCCGCCCTGCTTGACCCCCTTGGCAGCCGCGGCTCAGGTGTGCCCTACTTCTCCCTCCGCTATCGAGACCCTGGCTGCCCTCCCTCCCTTACTGCCTCACGGCCTCCCGCTGCTGCTTACCTCCGTCAGGCGCCCCGTCCATGGCGCGGGGAACACGCAGAGTGTGGCCGCTGCCTCCTGCACGGCACGGCGCGGCACGCGGAGCTGCCGCGCTATACTGGTGCACTGCTTGGCCCCGTGCAGGGCAGTGCCTCGGGGCAGAGAGTTACGCCTGAGTGCCACCACTTGACACGTCCGTCTAACTGTTCACTGTGCCGCCCACAAGGGATGGCCTCGCCGCACGCCCTCACGCCACCACACTAAGACACACACGCACACACGCGGAAGGTGGGAGTGAGCGGCTAAGAGCAGCGGTGGTCAGCGGACACCGAAGGTTGTGCACGTCTCGCCACGGCGACGTGTGAGGGCGAGATGAGTTAGCAGCAGCAGCAGCAGCGGTGCGGACACGCTACTTACTCAGGCGGCAGCTGTGACGGCACTGAGACTGAGAGGCGGCTGGCCGCTGGTGGACTGATGCGGGCCGGGCCGCGCCGCACTGCTGAGGCTGTAGCCTGACTCCGCCCCCACACCATGCAGGGACACGCCCCCACCATGCTCGCCACGCCCCTCGCCCTCACCTCTCCTCACCTCATCAACACTCCCTTCACCACGCCCCGCCCGCATCCTGCCATCCCCTTCCTCCCATCAACACATCACCACCACCATCACCACCACCACATCACCAGCAAGCTCATTCACCACACTACACTGTTCACTGTCGCCCAGGACCTCGACTTAGGCAGCCTCGAGGAGGAGGAGGAGGAGGAGGAGGAGAAGGAGGGAGAGGGGGGGACGCAGACCGGATCAGGCTTAGACTACTACCCACGGGCATGGCCACCACCACCACCACCACCACCACAACCACCACCGTTTTTGTCTGTGTTGGGCAACGAGCACCTTGCGGCTCTAATATTTATTCTGAGTGCGAGGCTCCACGCCGTCTGCTGGCCCCGGTATTCGCTCCAGGCAGTTCCAGGGCATGAGACGGAGGGAGAGTGGGGGGAGTGGCGGGTAGAGGGAGGTAGGGGATGAGGGGGACAGGAGAGATGCAGAGAAGTGAAGAAGAGGAGAGTTGTAGGAGTAAGTATACTGTCGGAACTTTCACAGTGGCATTGATTCATAGTAGAATGGAATTAACACCCTTCAATACCGAGGACACATGTTACCTTGAGATCTGTGTACGATTTAGACCATTTCATTGACATTAGGAAGGGTCCATAGAGGTCAAAAGATTAATGGCCACAGTCTTCATTATTTTAATCCCCACATGAGTTGCTGAAGCTATACAAAACCACCAAATAGTAAGCAGAATGAATATGGAAACACGTCATGGTACTGAATGGTGTATGAGTGCATAGGAGGACTGTGTGGGTGCTAATGAAGTATGTAAGAGCATTGACTAAAGCTGTGTGAGTGCTATTAAAGGTACATGTGCGCTATTGTGGCCGTAGTGATGAAAGATTCGTATATGGATGCGAGAAAGCCTGTATGGATACTGAAAAAGCCTATACAGATGCTAAAAAGGGATTGAGAATGCTGGAAGAACCTGTAAAGATGGTGAAAACTTTTGTATATGTGCTAAAAAGACGTGTATAGATGCAGGAAAGGGCTTGAGAATGCTGAAAAGACCTGCAAAGATGGTGGAAACGTTTGTATATGTGTTGGAAAGGCTTGTATAGATGCTGGAAAGGGTTTGAGAATGATGGACAGACGTAAAGATGCTGGAGACGCTTGTATGAGTGCTAGAAAGGCAGTATTGATGCTGAAAAGACCTAGAGAATACTGGAAAGACGTGTATAGATGATGGAAAGCGCTGAAAAGGCTATGGATGCTGGAAAAGGCTTGTATGTGTGCTGTAGAGGCGTGTATGGGCGACAGTGAAGCTGCATAAAGGGTGCGCACGGGTAAGCT
>NC_059282.1:9351055-9356055 GCF_017591435.1 Portunus trituberculatus
GGCACACTGTGGCTCACGTTGTGGAGCTGTGGCGCCTGTTGCGGCAGTAATGGCGCGGCACTGTGCCACACGCCAGGAATGTGGGGAGTGTGGCAGGCAGGGCAGGGCGGCGCACGTCTGGAGTGTGGCCCTCAGCAGCATCCATACACGGCGTTTCGCGATGCGCAGCAACTGCGTCGATATTTGGTTGTGTTGGTATGGGTGGCACGGCGGCAGCCAATGGCGGCACCACGCGTCGGCCAGCGGGCGGCGTGTCGTCCCGGGTACTGCAAGCCACCGTGGGGTTTGTGTAGCTGAGCGAGCTGGACTCTGCTTGATTCAATAAGGAGGCTTTGTTGGCCTTGCAGAGTGGACACGTTGTGGCCTACTTGATGAAGACGCGGCGTGGCGGCGGTGGAGGTGGAGGTGGAGGTGGAGGGTTCCTCTGCGTGGCGTTGTGGCCCACTTAGCCAAGGGCCTGCTGGTGTGCCGCAGCTGTGGCGGCGTGCCTCCCCAGTGCTGTATGAGCGGCGGTGTTGTGGCCCCTGTTTGGCCGGATGCACGTAGCAAGGTCAGCCACAGCTCGGCCTCTGTGTTCGGAATCCTCAATACTGGTATTGGTGGTCCTCGTGGCGGCGGCGGAGGCTAGGGCACGGCTGGGCTGCACCAGTTACTAGGCTGATGCACCACACCTCACTTGCTGTGTGTGTGTGTGTGTGTGTGTGTGTGTGTGTGTGTGTGTGTGTGTGTGTGTGTGTGTGTGTGTGGCCTCGGTGGCAGGTCTTCAGCAGTCCGCGGCGTGGCAGGCCTTGACACGCGGGCCACGTGGTGCCACCTTTCCCTACCTGTCCTCCGCGTAATCAGCCTTGTCTCGCCGCGGCTCACCTCGCAGGGAGCAGCGCACCTGAGGCGGCTGTCAAAATACATCCTGCCGGCTGCCAGGCAATGCACACATCTTCACGTCCTCTCCTCCTCCTCCTCCTCCTCCTCCTCCTCCTCCTCCTCCTCCTCCTCCTCCTCCTCCTCCTCCTCCTCCTCCTCCTCCTCCTCCTGCTTGTTCATCTTATTCTTGTTTATGTTCTTATATTTCTTGTTATTCTTGCTCATCATGATGTTCTCCTCCTCCTCCTTCTCCTCCTCCTCCTCCTCCTCCTCCTCCTCCTCCTCCTCCTCCTCCTCCTCCTCCTCCTCCTCCTCCTCCTCCTCCTCCTCCTCCTCCTCCTCCTACCCAGGCCAGCCACAGCATTACGCACCCACACACTGACACCGCCACTAAATCCATTACACCGATGATTTCACAAGCGGTTGGTCTGTCTCTCATGCCTCTTGTGCAGCTTCCAGGCTTTCTCCGTCCACCCCAACCCTCCACCGCTCCCCTCCCTCATCCCCACCCACACCATCCTCCCCCTCTTTCTCTCCCTCAAAGCCCCAGCCCCTCCAAGCATTTCTATGTTACGCGCTGTCAGATTCGTGGTATTTTTGGTGCAATGTGTGAAGTGTTTGCCTCACCTCACGTTCCCTTCACCTGGTCTATCGTGCTGGTAATGTTTTCACTCCCTCAGTCGTCCCGTGCTTCCCTCCTGCCACGCTAACACTAGGCGACATATTCAGAAACGCTTCCCTCTCTCTTACCGCGTTTCTCAAATAGTACGAAGACTCCTCCTATTCATATTTTTCTTCATGTTCTCTTCCTCCTCCTCCTCCTCCTCCTCCTCCTCCTCTTATTTTTCTTTTTTTCTCTTCCTCATTTTTCTTTTGCTTTTCCTCCTCCTCCTTCTTCTCCTCCTCCCCCATAATTAGATAAAACTCAGGTGTGAATGACTTAATTAACACAGCGGGTGCCTCCAGGTAATAGCAGTCACAGTTACTTCTCACCTGGATGTGCTGTACCGTACTAGTCCACCTGTATGCACTGTACCGTACCGCTCACCTTGGTACACCTGGTGGAAAATGTACTGTGTTAATTAGTGGTCCCGTGTTTCCTCTTACCTTTTATTACATTTTTCTTTATTTTATTTTATTTTTTTTTGTCTTTATTTTTTCGTCTTTTTTTCTTTCATTTTTTATTCTTTTTCTCATTTTTTTTTCTTTCTATGTATTTCTTATTTTTATTTGCTCCTCTTCCTTCTTCTTCTTTTCTTCTTTTTCGTTTTCTTCTTTTCTTTTTTTTCTTTTCATTATAGCCATCATCATCATCTTCTTCTTCTTCTTCTTCTTCTTCTTCTTCTTCTTCTTCTTCTTCTTCTCCTTCTTCTTCTTCTTCTTCTTCTTCTTTCTCCTTCTCCTTCTTCTTCTTCTTCTTCTTCTTCTTCTTCTTCTTCTTCTTCTCCTCCTTCTCCTTCTCCTTCTCCTCCTCCTCCTCCTCCTCCTCCTCCTCCTCCTCCTCCTTCTCCTCTTATCGCTTCATTTTTCCTCCTCTTTTTCCCTTAATAGCCACTTGGTTAATTTTAGAAGGAGGGCAAACACACACACACACACACACACACACACACACACACACACACACACACACACACACACACACACACACACACACACACACACACGAATGATTAAGTGAAAGTTATGTTTAGGTCACGAGTTTCTTGCCTCCCTATCTACCCCTGTATCTCTCTCTCTCTCTCTCTCTCTCTCTCTCTCTCTCTCTCTCTCTCTCTCTCTCTCTCTCTCTCTCTCTCTCTCCATGTCATCAGCTGTTTATCCTAATTCTCACTGTGTTTATTTCATTTATTCTTCTTTTATTAGTTCCTTTCTGCGTCTATCTACATCTTTAATAACCCTGGTGTGTGTGTGTGTGTGTGTGTGTGTGTGTGTGTGTGTGTGTGTGTGTGTGTGTGTGTGTGTGTGTGCCTTCTTACTTCCTCCCTGTCTCACCTTCTGTTCTTCCGTCTGTCAACACCACCACCACCACCACCACAACTTCCCTACGGTACACACTCTCTTCCTCTCCCTCCCCCTCTCCCTCTCTCTCCCTCTCTTCCAAGGTCAAACACTCACAGCAACACTAGTACACTGTGTCATCACCACTGCTACACCTCAGTACACCTTTTTTGCACCTTCTCTGTTTGTTTACCTGTGCATTTATTTATTTATTTATTTATTTTATTATTTATTTGTGTGTGTGTGTGTGTGTGTGTGTGTGTGTGTGTGTGTGTGTGTGTGTGTGTGTGTGTGTGTGTGTTTTACTTGCTTGTTTCTGTCCTCTCTATCTGGCTACACTTCACTCACTCACTCACTTACTCACTCACTCACTCACAACACCAGTAAACAGATCTACATTCCTTATAAGTTTACCTGTATCTCTACACCTCTCCTTATTAACCTGTCTACCTGAACTATATCTCTATTACTTGTCTACCTGTCTCTCACAACACCTGTCAAATTTACCTATTATATTACCTTTCCTATTAATTAACACCTAAACCTCTCTTTATAACCCTTTTAAATAACAATCCATTTTCACCTGGCACACCTTTGGCTCTTTGGCACTCTCTGGCACTCACCTGTATGAATGAAGCGTTCAGTAGAGTGGCACTGTTGGCTCCTCTGTTACACCTCAGAATGCCGCTGCTCTGTTGAAGTGGCACTCGTATTATGCCAAAGAGTTGATGCTGTGACACTTCAAGGACACAGAGATGAAGGGTTGAGGGTTACATGTCTTTTTGTGGGGTTCTGTAAGGGCAGGATAGCAGGCGATGTGATGGAAGTGAAGGGACTGTCTAGATTGGTTCACTTATTCACTGGTTCTCTGGTTCGTTGGTTCGTCGGTTTGCTAGTGAGTCTAGGAAACATAAATTGGTTCGTTCCACTCTTTTACACAAATATTACTGGTTCTGTCTCTCTCTCTGTCTCCCTCTTCACTCTCTAGAAAACACAGGAATGGTTCGCTTGTCTGTCTAGAAATTGTATAACCGGTTCCCTTCGCTATCTAGAAAACACAGAACCGGGTCTCTTCACCGTCTAGAATATATGAAACAGGTTAATTCTTCTCACTGTCTAGAAATCATAGTACTGGTTCGCTTAGCTGTCTAGAAAACGAATAACCGGTTCCACTCACTACCTAGAGAACAGAACCGGGTCTTGTCACCATCTAGAAAGCTTGAAACCAGTTAAATCTTCTCACGTAGTAGTGGTTCGCTTAGCTGCCTAGAAAACGAAGAACCGGTTCCACTCACTACCTAAAGAACGGAACCGGGTCTTGTCACCACCTAGAAAACTTAAAACCGGTTAATTCTTTATCGAGGAAACACAAAAACCGGTTCTTGTCACCTAGAAAACACTGGAGCTGGTTCACTGGTTCACTGGTTCACTTTTACCCTCTAGAGAACACATAACCAGTACGCTTTACCACTCAGCCAGCAAGACCTTCACTTCACTACCTACTGAAGGAGGCGAAGACGAGGGCTGGGTACTGATGTGGTCTGGACACGAGCTCCACCTTAGCACGAATGATTATGAAGCTGAGGCGAGACTTGGATGCTCCTTTGAGCTCTTAAGGTATACCCAGTCCCTCCCCAGTGCCTCCCAGACCCTCCCAGTGCCTCCCAGTGTGTCCCTAGTACCCTCCTCCTCCTCCTCCTCCTCCTCTCTCGTAGGTTCCAAGGATGCTCCCCCTACTTAGCCCTCCCTCTCTCTCTCTCTCTCTCTCTCCCTTCTCTCCATATGTTTCTCCCTTCCTCTCCTTCCTCTCTCCCTCTCCCCTCTAGCCTTTTCGGTCCTCCTCCCCATTCATCGTCATTCCTCTCCACTTCACACACACACACACACACACACACACACACACACACACACACACACAAGGTTGTATAATATATGATAAATGTGTGTGTGTTTGTCTCGTTTCTTGTGTGTGTGTGTGTGTGTGTGTGTGTGTGTGTGTGTGTGTGTGTGTGTGTGTGTGTGTGTGTGTGTGTGTGTGTGTTTTGGCTACGTCTCATCTCTCCTCGTCTGCGCCGCACCCACAAAAATGGTAATCAGGAGGTAAAAATATAAAAAAAGAAAAACACCCAAAAAACAGTCAT